>NC_088920.1:19320000-19395000 GCF_038396675.1 Hydra vulgaris | reverse complement strand
AACGAAAAAAAAAATTAAAAGAGTTGATGATACTTTTCTAGTGGGAAAAATAAATTGCTCTATTCCCAACAATAAATTTGCAACTACACAAGAAATTCTTACTACAACTTTTTGAGAAAATCTAAATTTGAAGGTAAACTGAGTTTTATTGTTGGATGTGCAAACAAAAGTGGATCATTCTCACCAAATTGTCCTACCAGTCAGTTACATTGCTGCATAATATCCGAATTTGTAGTTCAATGGATACGTGATGGATTTGAAGTAATTACAACTCAGAAGCTAAGGTAATAATGGATCAAACTGTATAACCTTATCAAAATACTAAAATATATTTTTAAGTTTTTATAAGTTATTATATTTTTATAATATTTAATAATAATAATTTCATTTTATAATATTTAATAATAATAATTCCATTTTATATTTTAAGGTCAAAAAAATGGTGCAGGACTGGACGAAGCTGAAAAGCTTAAGCAAAAGAAGCAACCATAAAGAAACTTTATAGAAAATATGAAAAAGGTTTTCTGGATTGGAGGAAACACAAAATAAATATGATTGAAAAATAGGGAAAGATAGGTTGAGAAACCAAAATGACAAAGAGGAAGACTTAGCTTTTCTTAAAGACCAGTTAGAGGAAAGGATAGGAAAGTTTGGTGGATTAGATAAGAGATTTCAATACTCATTGAAAAGAAAGTATAAATTTAAATGTAGTTATAATAAATTAAACAATGTATCTGATACTGATTCTGAAAATTCATTAAGTTCTTTTAATATCAATAAAAGCAATTCAACTGGTAGTGAATTTGAAATTGAGCCATATATTGATCTTACAAATTCAACCAAAAAGTCAACCTACCCAAGAATATCTTGCACTGTACTGCTCACACAGCAGTTAGAGAGGGTTTAACTCCACATCAACATACAGCAATTCTTAGCAGTATTATTTTCAATTCTGGATGATGCATGTCTGAGTTTGTATGCTCTAAATCTTCATCATACAGAGCAGCAGAGAGTGCTGTGTTAATGGGTGCAGATGAAATCAGAGATCATATAAAAAGCATTTCTAAATCTTCAAATTCTCTGATAACAATTCATTTTGATGGAAAAATTGTGAAAGAACTTACTGAAAGAAAACGGTTTTCGAAAGATAGGTTAGCTGTTCTTGCTAGGATTAAAGGACAAGCTGAGTTACTTGGAATTCCAGCAATTGACTCAAGTTCTGGAGAACACCAAAAAGAAGCTATAGAAAAACTTATTTTTAACTTTGGGTTAGAGGATAAAGTTCAGTGTCTTTACTTTGGCACTACTAGCACTAACACAGGTAAAGCAAAAGGAGCTTGTATCAGAATCATTGTGCACTTACAGCGCTCTATGTTATTAACTTCATGTCGACACCATATTTTTGAGTGTCATGTTACCCATTTTTGGGAGCTTTATTCAAGCAGTGATTCTTCAGGACCAAAAAATAAATTATTTAAAATTCTAAAGAATCATTGGAATGATCATGATACTGAAAATCAAGATTTAAAAAGATTATCAACTCCTATTGATTCCAGGATTAATGAAGAATGGTTGAGTGCTATTCAATTTTACCGATATATAATTAGCACTAAAGTTTTTAAGAAGGTGAGTAATAATAGCTTTATAAATTAATTCAATAAAATCTAATTATCCCTTCCTATTTTCAAAAAATAGTATAGTAAAGTAGTACTTCACTTATAATTTTCCAGTTTTACAATTTTATCAATAAAGTACGAAATCATTTTGTGTACTTAGGAAAAAAATTTGTTTAGGATGGAAAGTTTCGTAAAGATTATCAGGAATTGGCTAAACTTACATTGATGGTACTGTCACAGTTTTAAACATTACAATCGTGGAGCTGTTCATCATGCCAGATTCATGGGGAAAAGTTTATTTTACCTAAAACTGTTTCTACTTATGGAAAAAATCCCTGAAGAGAGCAGGAAATCACTAAAATGACAAGAATGAAGAGAGCAGGAAATCACTGAAATGACAAAGTTCCTTTCCACTTTTACACTGAATGGTTTTTTAGAGCTAAGTTTAGCTGCTCCGACGCAGGTACACGGTCTGCATAATTGTTTTAAAATAAAGATATCATTTTAAATAAATACAAAAAATTGGTATATTATTTATTTTTAGATTAAACATTAAAAAATCTAAGCTGTAACTATTAGGATATGAAAGCATACTGGCAGATGAAAAGGTTTGAGGAATCGAATAAAGCTGGAGCTCAAGCTGTTTCTAAATCTAAAATCCAACATACTTAGTACCTTGACCCATATTTAGTCATTATAGCAATTGCGGATCAGGATATAAAGAATGTGGTAACATAGCTAAGAGACTATTTTATCTAAAACGACCTCCTATAGAGGAGTTTTCCTTAGAAAGACAGATGTTGGATAAAGACATTCTAATGAGCTTAAACTTTTCAGGATGAGCCTCCCAGTTTAGTTCCACTAGTTACAGAGAAGTCCTGGCTTGAATTTGAAATGCTTGGTCATGGGAAAGCTGAGGTTCAATCGATGAAGCTTCCTTCAGATTATTTTAAATGATTTCTATCAAGAATTTGAAACAGCCATCATGAATCTTGATGTTGTGAATGATTGTTCAGAAAGAACAGTCAAATTAGTTCAACAACTTGTTAATAAAGTACATTCAGAAGAAAAAAAGCAAGATACATTTCTTTTTACTTATGTGTACAAGTTAAATCGAAATGGTTGAAAAAAGTTGGATCATGCCATAGCTGCACTTAATAGTATTGTTTATTATCTACTTTTTGATCCAATTTATTTATGAAACACTTGTAAATTTTTGGGTTTTGTTTTGTATTGGTAAAGTTTTTTTTTATTATTGTATTCAAACAATTATTTATTGTTTTTAAAAAAACATTTTATGTTTTGATGATTTTCAATGTTTTATCATTCTTCTGAAAGTTACTTAAAAAAGTATTTATGAAAAGACCCCCTTAAGCTTAAGTTGTATAACTCATTACCAAGTTATTTGATAGTTTATTTTTTAAATTGGTTGAGATTTAAGGGTTTCACAAGCGGAATAAAGTTTTCCTAAAAACAGAGCAAAAATTGACCCTTTTGCCCTCTGTTGGGACCTTTCCGATGTTCAAAAAAGTTTTTGTAAAAAATTTTAAGTACTAAATTGGGGTCAGGGCAAATCATAAGCTAGGGCTCTTTGCAAATTTTTGACATGACCGATTTTTGAACAAACCTAATATATATATATATATATATATATATATATATATATATATATATATATATATATATATATATATATATATATATATATATATATATATATATATATATATATATATATATATTAATATAAGAGGTTTTGCACTTTTATATAAATATTTAAATTTTATATTAGAAATCTTGATGATGAAGCTATTCAATGTTTGAAAGATTTTTCTTTGATTTCACAATCAACTTTGCAGGTTAGTTTTATTTTCCAATGTTTAACAATAAATGTATATATCTTTTGTTTGAAATATGAATTAGATTTTAAAGATTTTTTCTGTAAAATGTGAAAACTTTAAATAAAAAATGTTAAATGGTAACACTGGTTATGATGTCTATTTATTAAGAAAAAGATTTATCGCCACACATGAAAAAAGTGTTAATTATTTGTTATTTTTGTCAAAAAAAAAATTCAGTGTATTTTTTTTACATAATTTTTTTCAAAAAGAAACTCATCAAAAACAAAATATCTTTCTGATTGCAGTTTTGGGACTAATTAATTCTTACTAATTAGTTAGGTTTTTTTTTTATCAATTTTTTATGTAAGATTTTAAGTTTGTTATATATATATATATATATATATATATATATATATATATATATATATATATATATATATATATATATATATATATATATATATATATATATTAACACACACACACACACACACACACACACACACACACACACACACACACACACACACACACACACACACACACACACACACACACACACATAGAAACAAAAATTTAGTGTACTGATGCCCCCAGAAGCTTCAGTACAAACATCAACTATTTTATAGCCTGCTGCGGCAAAGTAATGGTGCTACGTTGACTGAGTTTTGGGAAGGAGCAGCAATCTTTTCTTCCATTATTTTTAGTTTTTTCTTTTTTTTTACTGAAAAAGTCATGCTATAAAGATAACTAAAACTAGTGAGTATTTGCTGATCTATGTACACTATAGCAGATACATTTTTTGTATTTTTTACTTTAGGCTGAATTTCTTTTGCTGTTATTATTTGATCAAGTTTTACCGAATTCAAAGTTTCAAATACGAACTTGTGTTGTTTGAAGTTTTTCTTTTTTTGTTGTTTTTTTTTTTTTTAGCAGAATTATATTTATGTGTCAACATTTTTAATTTTATAACAATGTTTGCGTTTTTTGATGTTATCTATCAGTTACATTTTTTCATTTCTTGCAGTTTTGTGTTTTTCCGTAATAACATTACACATATGACTGAAATTAAAATTATTAGTTTTGATTTATTACCCAGTTTCTTTTTAAATTTCAATCTGTTTTTTAATATTACTACTAATATTTTCAAGTTTCACCCTAGTTAGTTTATTCTTTTTTTTCATATGGTTTTAGGTAGTTTTTTGTAATATTTAAATTCTTTACATTGATTGTAATTTATTCTTCAAATTTGAAAAACGTTAAATGTTATATAGGAATATATATTGCTATTATAGGAACTTATTATTTTTTATTATTATTTATATTAATATTTATATATTTCTATTATTTTCTACAAGTTTTCAATTAATAAAAAATGTTTGAAAAATTCTGCTTTTTTTTATGTGGCTCATAATAGATTTCAAGATGGTTATTAGGTTGATATTTGTAAAGATGAAGATGTTGTTAGGTTGATATTTGTGGAGATGATAGAGTAGATAAAAATAATTGTTTAATTTTTTTTTTTAACTTTGGTTCCTCACTTTAACAAAACATTTTTTGAGAAAAACCTTTTAAAAACTTTAGGTAAGACTTTAATTATTTAGTTTTAAGATTTGTTTTCAAAAAAGATTTGGCACATATGTTTAAAGTATTAGTTAGTGCTGTAATAAAAGATGATATTGCAGTTTTTAAAAACAACACAGATATTAAACCAGTTTTATTGGATATGCAAGATGGAAAAAACAGGTTTACTCTTCTTCACTGGGCTGTTTTGCATAACTCAATAAACGTTAGTTATTTAATACTTTTTTTAAAAAGTTTTTTTCGATTTATTTATTTTATTTATTTATTTGTTTATTAGGCAAATTTTTCTGTTTCTTTTTATTCTTTTTACTAAAAAAAAAAATTAATTTTCATTTAGTGTTTGGAATGGTTATTGCAAAATAAAGTAAATGTTAATTTAAAATCTGATAAAGGTTGGACACCTATTCATATTGCTGCAATTAAAGGTAGAGTGGAGTTTTTTAAGGTAAATTTTATGTTTAAAGAGGTTTGAATAAGTGTTTATTTTAGTGGTATTTATTTTAGTGGTATTAGTTTTATATCAAGTGCAAATTTGCGGCCAATGCTGATAATGCTGATAAACAAAAAAAAGATGGGTTCCATTGCCCTTACCAATTACTTGATTATTAAAATATTTATTACAACATAATTTCAGGTCAGTTCAGAATCATCATAATTACTCTTACTGTTAACATGTAATTAATTATAATCTGCACATCTTCTGCTGCCTTGTAGAGCTTCTTTTTTTAGGAAATGCTTGCAGAACTTTGACTACAAATACCTTGGGGCTTTTAGTTGAGTACAGATTAGAGTTAGTGTCTTGGTAATAATACTCATTCAAGGCAGATTTTCATTCATTCATTTAAGGCAGATTTTCACATCTGGTTACTGTCATGTAAAATGCATTATGCTTTCATGTACAAAGACTTGTGGAAATGGGGCAGAAAATTTTTTTAACCAATATTTGTCAGTCTTGCACCCCTGAACAGTGGATTTTTATGAATCTACACATGGATTTTTGCTTAAGCCTCCTTAGCATTGTGCCTCCCTGGTAGTAGCTATGCAACTCTTTCTGCACTTTTGAGGGTGTTATCTCTAAAACTCTTTTTATCAAACTCTTTACTCTTTGTAAAAATTTGTTTAAATTCAGCTGTTTTATTTTTAGAGATCAATGTTGATGGCATCATTTGATTATCATTTGATTTGCAAAGACTCCAATAGTAAGAATGCTTGGCCTGGACATATACATACATATCTATCGACCTATTTATTGTGAAATAAAGTTTGAATCCAATTACTTTTAAATCCACTGATTTTCTTTTATGTGCTTTTGTTTAGTATGTTTTAACTTTTTTTTTGTTCTTTATTGTTCTTGTACTTCTTAAGACTACACCTTTTTCAATGTTATTTCTAATCAAATTGTCTTTACTTCTAATTCATTTCTTGATTTTGATGACCATACTTTTGTTTGTCATTTCAGAGAAATAGGTTAATCCATTGTTAGCCATCTATACACTCTGGTTTCCGTTTTTTTCTCACTGAAACCCTTCTTTTGCCTGTGATCTGGACAACATTCCTGTCTTTTTCCTTGAAACCTTCTTTAATACTATCTAAACTATTTAGCAAGTGTTTACCTAAACCTTTTTTAAATTGCCAGCTTAAAAATGCCAATCTAAAAATCTGTGATTTCAAATCACAAATTCTCAGTACATAATAATCACTAATAAAAAGCCAATTAAGAGAGTTATCCATCCAATAAAAATCCATCCACATTCCCCTAAAATGGTTTACAGAATCAATTTACTCATTGAAGTATGACAAGGAAAATAAAGTTTGAGTTTTAGATTGACTTTTTTTGCTTACAAATACCATTTTATTTTTTTGCCTAACAGTCACAATTATTTTTGTAGCGCAGAGATTATATATTAACTATTCAAATGGCTAACAACTTGTCGACTTTATCATATAAGTTATTTTATACTGCAACAATTGTTTCGTTTTTATTAGCAGAATTTTAGTATTATAAATTTTGATAATACAGAGTTAAAAAAGAAATAGTGAAATAAAGAATTTTTTTATTTTCAAACACAGATATGCAGTTCAGAGATTTTTTTTTCTTAAAATCCTTGGTGTAAAGTTCTGTGTAATATAACTATAACATTGATGACAACATGATTGCAAAATTTTTTTAAAATAAAAGCATTATCATTGTAACTAAGATGAAAAATGCAAATTCCTTCTATTAGAATAAGAAAACATAAAAAGTTTTATAAAAGCAGTAAAAAATTTTTTGTTTGTTAAATTTTTTATAAAATAAGTTGTTAATAAATAAATAAATAGCTAGTGTAAAAACCCAAAGAAAGCGCTTGTCTAAATAAAAATTTTGCTGCACATTAAATGGCGCCCGTTATGTATATATTCTAGTAACATTAACGTTACTAGCATATGCTTGTAATGAGTATAATATCAAACTTTGTATTTAATAAGCCATTTTTTAATGAATAAACAAATAGCTTATGTAAATATATATATATATATATATATATATATATATATATATATATATATATATATATATATATATATATATGTATATATATATTAGGGTGTTTCTTATTTGGGGTTAAAATTTTTTTGTTTTTGTTTTTCAGTGGGACACCTACTGAAATGGTTTATTTTGGTGAGAAAATAAATGTGTAAAAATTTCAAGGAGAAAAATACATTTTTACTGGGCGCTACCAGTCATTAAAATTGAAGGCATATTTTACTATGCGCTCTTAGTCATTAACATAGAAAAAAATCATAAAACTGATGGAGACTGGTGAAAATGACTCATTTTCTTGGTACACATTTATTCAATTATTACATGCATTAAAAACATCTATTTTCTGTCATTGCATTTCTACTTATTAAAAGACAGCAATAAACATGCTTTTTTACTTTGATTGTAGGTTTGTTTAAGACAATAGTTACTGTACTAAGATTAACCGCTCATGAGAGTTGTCTTTTTTCTGTCAGGATATTTCTGTCTATATTTTTGAACTACCAACAACAGGAACTGCTTTTGCTCTTTGTTATTTGTATGTATTCTATTATATTCGTCCATTAGTGCTACGCCACATTCTGCAATGTTGTTGACAACCTCCATGCTTCGAACAGTGGACTTTACTGTCTTGAACTCATCATCATGTTCTCATTCCAAGTCCTGTGATGCTGAAAAATCTTTGTGTATTAAACGTGACAAAGTCCTCCAGTTTCTTTTCTTGGATAACTGAGCAGTCCACAGTAGTCCGTTTCATAGGTATCTGATTTGAAACATTGTTCAATGCTTGGACCATCTTGACCTTCATCTCAGGGCAAACCTCATTATCAAAAAAACCTAAAGCAACAAGTTCCTCTGATAGGTACCAGAGATGCCCTTGTAACTTCTTCATAGCAATTTTCGAGATCTCAGGATGCTGGGTCTTGTAGGCATCCAAATCTTTCAAGAGCTGCAGAGGTTTCTAGGAGTGGAGGTTGCTTCAGGAGATCTGTACCAGGCTGTAATGTACAGTCGAACCGTGAAAAAGCAAATATCCCTTATTCCCTTATTTATTATTAATAGTTAGTTAAATGTTTTACTAATTTATATATATATATATATATATAAATATATATATATATATATATACATATATATATCTATATATATATATATATATATATATATATATATATATTTATATATATGTATATATCTATATATGTATATATATATATATATATAAATATATATATATATTTATATATATGTATATATATATATATGTATATATATATATATATATAAATATATATATATATTTATATATATGTATATATATATATATATATATATATATATATATATATATATATATATATATATATATATATGTATATATATATATATATATATATATATATATATATATATATATATATATATATATATGTATGTATATATGTATATATATATATATAAGTATATATGTATATATATATATATATATATATATATATACATATATATATATATTCATATATATATATATATATATATATATATACATACATATTTTTTTTTTTTTTCAGAAGTTGTTAAACAATGGAGCTGATATTAGTATGAAAGACTCTCGAAGTAATAATTTATGTATTATGTCTTTTAATTTATTGATATTATTTTTTATTAAAATAAATCTTTAGCACACTGGGTGACAAAATGTCAAGGCACCCGTCAAAATTTTATAAAACTCTACTATACAAAACTAATTTTTATAGGAAATTAAAATCAAGAGTTATCAACATTAAACAACATTTAACAAAGCTGATATTAAACGTATTGAAATTTAAACATATTTAAATTGTTATTTCAAAAAAATTTTCAGTGCGTTAAAATAAGATATTTTTGGGAAAAATTATATAAAATTTTTTTTTATATAAAATAGTCCTAATTTCAAAAAAATAATAGCAGATACTTCTATTATTTTTTTTGAATCACTTCAATCATTTTAAGGCATAGAATCATGCAACTTTCTTCTGTATAAGATGTCATTTGCATCTTGCAGAAAGATGTAATGGAAAGCTTAAAGTTAGCTCGTGAATTATAATGTTTACTGCCTTCAAACACTTTATTTGACTGATGTTCCCAAGCATTATCATTAACAATTAGTTCTAGAGATCTAGTAGGTTATTTCACAATTTTAATTTCACTGTAGATTAATCCTTTACTATATTAGCTCCCTAAATGCATTAGTTTGCTGAAAAACAAAATCTTCTCTACCAACAATGGATGTTTTATGTCTTAAAAATGTTTAAATATTTAAACAAATTTTTTGCCAACAAAGTGAGTTTCTGATTCCACCACTACCCATCAAATAAAAATGTGAGTCAAAAATAAATTTTGCTAATGGTCTTTATTCCAATATGGTCCACGCGCTATCATATAATATTAAAATAAAATTATTATTTACATTTTTCTGCACAATTGGAATTGTCTACAGTTGCATGCCCCCACAATTGTGGGTGGAGGGGGTGCCTTTTGTTGTGCAGTGTAGGCATTTGATTAAAAAAATTCACCTTTAGTTTGTAATGAGTATTTGGAAATATTTAGTTTAAATTTTTTCTTTATATCTTCTATTTCTAATCCAAAGATTTTATTAGTTTAACGTTTAAATTATTTTTATTATTATGAAATTGATAAAACAAGACACAATGGCAAATGTATGTTAACCCTGTGAGATAACTTACAAATATAAATCACAAATTAATTGGTCATACTAAGTCATGCTTGAATACAATTTTTATGTTTAAAATCTCTTATTTTTTAAAAAACCATATTTTGATGACTTGTTTTTTAATGCTCGCTTACTCTAAATTACAAGACGTCTTTAAATTATTTTTTTTAAAGACTTGGAAGAAACCTTTTTGGGGAAACTTTATACTTTTCATTCTAATTGTCAATAAACTCAAGTGTGTGCTTAATGACATCAGAAAATTTTGATCATAAATGTCTACATTGAGATTTATGACAGAACTTACTTACTTAACTAGAACTCGCTTACTAGACTAGAACATTTTTAACTTTATAAGAAAAAAAAACTGTTAAGGCAGATAGAGTTTGTAAATTCAGCAGAAGAAACTTTTTTTTAAAAACAATGTTTTAAAAATGATTATTAAATCTGAAATATATAGACAGTTATTATTATTTATTAACAATATTATTATTCATTATAATATTAGGTTGCTGCAAAAATAATCTCGTTTTTCAACCGTTAACTTTGAACAAACATAACTCAGCATAGAATAAACTTTATGGAGGAGAATTGGTCCCTTCATATTGACCAATCTCAGGCACATACATCGGAGCTTTTGATGCATTTCGTCGATTTGCTGGCAGTACTTCTCTGCCGTAATCATCTCGCCAAGATTCAGGAAGCTGTGATGGATGAGACCGGCTGCAGACCACCAAACAGTCACCATAACCTTCTTTTGGTGGAGATTCGGCTTCGGGAAGTGCTGTGGGGCCTCATCGCGGTCCAACCACTGCGCGGAACGTCGTCGGTTGTCGTAGAGGATCCATTTCTCATCACACGTCACGATTCGGTCGAGAAACGGATCGTTTTTGTTGCGCAGAAGAAGAGCAGACGATACCTCAAAACAACGATTTTTTTGATTGCAGTGTTGATATCGCGAGATGTCTCGGCAGCTTTTCGGCCCATCTTGAACTGGAACAGAAAAATCGTGCGAATTTGTCTCTTGTCCATGATAGATTTGACGTCCTGTAAAAAATGACTAAATTATTATAAAACAAAACCAATACGATAACTAGATCAAGCGAAAAACGCGCTTCTAAATAACATATAGCATGACATCTGCCAATAATAAATTTATTCAAAAATTCATCCAAAAATATAAAATATGAAAAACGAGATTATTTTTGCAGCAACCTAATAATATTTATTTTTTAACGTTTCTTTTACTATTTGAAATTTTTTTTTATTATTTTTTTTTTATTATTTAACGCTTTTGTTATTGCAATTCCTTTAATTAATTTTTGTTTTCATAATTATATTTATTTAATTAATTATATTTTATTTATTATATTTATTATATCTTTTAATTTTAACAAATATCAAATACATTAAAAACTGTTAGCTCCAAAAATCCAAAAATTAAATCCAACCAATGATCTAAATATAGATATTTATTCCTTCTCACTCAATATCTATTTTATATATTTAGTGACAAAAATAATAGAGTGATATATTTTCCTAATTTTTTCAAATCTTGAGAATTAACTTACTATTATAGTTTGGTTTCTGTAAATAACATTCAATTAAACCTGAGATTCTACTTGACTCAATTTGTTGATAATGGTAAAGAAATTGCTTCTATATTAGTTAATTTGTTCAAGGCATTTTACGTCATAGAATATAACAAGCTGTTAGGTAAATTATACTCTTATAATGATAGGCAATTGAAAACAGTGTATAAAAATTAATGAAATTTTATCCACAGTACAGTATGTTTATTGCGTTTTTTAATGTGCTGTTCTGTTGATAAAATGGGTTAACCTTTATGAACCATTACTATTTCACACACAACAATTTATTTTAGAGTATTATTTTAGATCTGTACTTAAATATAACTTTCATATGTCCTTCATAAAAATCTTTCCTAAGAAAGATTTTTTTGAACAAGATTGCCTAATGCTTGATGCATTAGGCAATCTTGTGTAAAGTATACAAAGTATAATTGTTTGCTTTTTTAGCATGTTTTTTTACTGTGCATATAATAATTTGTGAAATTTATAAATTCTATATTATTATAAATTTATTATAAATTTTGTTTGGTATGTTTATGTTTGTTTTATAGCCTTGCACTTTTTCATTTGAAGTCAAATTTATTTCTTTTAATTTGTTGGGTAGATAAAACAGTTGGTCATTTAGCTTGTTCCCATGGTCATTCAACCATACTAGAAATATATTTAAAACAAGGTCAGGTAAGAAAGCAATTTATATTGTAGTTGGTATCATAAGTGATTTTGAAATGTAATTCTTAAATATTGAGAGCCTAATAAATTTTAATATCGTGATAGGGGGTATATCCTTTCAAACTTTGATTTAAATTTTTATGTCTTTAATGTTATTTTTGTTTTTTTTAAAAAAAAAGAAATAAAACAATAAAAAAATAAATGAGCTCAGTGTTTATTATATAATAAAAATTACTAGAGACCTTCAAACTAATTAAACTAAAATTACCGGAGGGTTAAAAACTTGTTTTATAAGTTATTCTCAATGCATAATGAACTTCCCTAATGATTAAGCAAAATGTACAACTATACATATGTATATACCAACTTATATAGAGAGAATTATTATATACAAAATGTGCACTATATATAAATTTATGATACAAAAAAGTTCAGTTAAAGTTCGATCAGAGTAAGGAAAACATTATTGATTCACTATTAACAAGCAGAGCTCTATGGATATGAACTATGGCAATATTACCCTAGTGATATATATTATTAATGGACAAATATCGAAGCTCAGTCTAAAAATTTTTAGCAAATTTACATTTGAACTTTTTCAAAAAAATTTTAAATATAAATGAAATAGTAAATTTACAAAATTGTGTTTAACTTTCTAAGCAAACTTATTTTAATTTTATAATGTAAAATTTTAAATATTTTGTATTAAAAGTATGTATCGTCAACATTTTTTACCTAAAGGATACAGAGCATCAAGATTATTTGGGTTGGACAGCAGCACATACTTCAGTTTACCATGGAACTCTAGATTGTTTAAATGTACGGTTTATTTTTTTTTTTTGTCTATTAAATTTACTCTTTATGAAATTCTAATCATAATTTTCATATTTCGTTTCATTTATGTTGTTAAGATACTTATAAAACATGACTGTGATATTGAAGCTATCGATAATGATGGAAATAGTTTAAGTAAGAAATTTATATCAAGAGTTTTAGCAGATTTTATTTTACATCCATTCAAACTAAAATTAAAACATATTTTTATTACAAAATGTTTTAAGTCATACTTGATGTGTTTTTTTTATGTTGTTTTTGTTTTTCCTCTATGACTTTTCTCTCCTTTCAGATTTTATTAGTTTATGTTTTTAGTTTTCTTAAAGGTCTAATAGTATAGTTATTTTGATAAACAATTAAATTTTTATAATCACTTTTATTTTTTAAGTTCACTTGTGTTGCATTGAAGGACAAGTTGATTGTTTAAAAGTGCTCTGTAATTGTGCTAAATCAATTGGTATACTGACATTGTTAACGCTTCTTCAGAATCCAAATGACAAGGTATTCTTCGATTCATTTTAGAAACTTTTAAATGCTGTTAACTTTTTTTTTTGTCCTTAGTTGTATACACTTTTTTTTTTAGTTATACACTTTTTTTTTTAGTTATATACACTTTTTATTTTAGAGAGAGAGAGAGAAAGGGAGAGAGAGAGGTAGATAGTATATAATGAGAGATAATCTTAAAAACTTTAGAAATAATAAATAGAAGTAACCCCTTTAATTACATTAGAAACAACACAGGACTATTAGAGTTGCCACCAAATCAGGGATTTTAGAGAAAGTCAGGGAAGTTTAGATACGGTCAGCAAGCTTTCCCAGGAAGCACATGCAGTTTTTCGTTTTGTTTGTCTATGCATGAGTATTTTATTCTAGACAACTTGGTCACAGCCGTTTGCAAGTTTTTTACAAAGATACATTATTTATACTAGATGTGTAACTTCAATCCAAAAAGTGAAGCTACTTTTGCCCTTTTTACAAATGTCAGATTAAATTTTTAAACAAATGTTATTTAACTTTTTTTTCCTAAAAATGAAGTAAATATATTTTAAATATAAATACTATTTATGTAAAAGTTTTGAGAGGAAATTTGAACTGTTAAAATAACTTTTAAAATAAAATAGAACTTTTAAAATAAAAAGGAAATTAGACTTGTAAAATAATAATTTCCTAAATTTATTTCTGATTAGAAAGGGATTAAAGTTTTGAATAGAAAAGTGAAACGACAGACGCTTTGGAAGCATTTTTATGAATTCTTTTTACTAAACTTTTATAAGTATTTTATAATTGTTAAAATGTGTTTTTGAATTATATTTAATTTATTAAGAACTTTTGATGCTCTTAACTTACATTTTTAACTTTTCCACATATTGGCTTCAGCTTTTTGTCCTTTTTACAAATGAAGGACTATATTTATAAACAAAAAAAAGCGCTTCATTTTTCATCCAATAAAATCCTGCAAGTTAGACATCTAGTTTATATAATATATCATTGGTTTTTGTATATTTTACAATATACAAAAATTTGGTTAAAATATATTTTACAACAGATAGCAATTTATATATTTGCTTTCCTTTCAGAAAAAACAACAAATAAAATATAGGAAAATTATTCTTTTTAATGTTGACTTTTTTTTTTTTTTTTTTTGCTGAAAATAACAACCACTCCACAGTGGGCCATAGTTTAGCAAAAAGGTCAAAACGAAAAGTTGTATATTGACTTTTTTAATCATTTACAATTAATATGCATATGTTAATGGCAATAAATGTTTAATTTATATCGCACTTGATCAATTTTGTAACCTGTTTAGGATGCTTCAAAGTCAAAAAGTTGTTAAAATATGTGTGAAAAACATATAAATACTGGCAATACATTTGTGACATTTAGAAATCTATCCTTATGGAATTAGAAAACAATTACACATATTTACCTATAATTTTATAATTATTTAAAAAAACAGAGTTATTTATTTTTTTAACAGTTTTTTTTACATTATTAGGACATAATTTTTACTATTTTTCATGTAAAAAAAACTTTATGGTAATGGATTTATCACACGTTATAATACATTAGGATGAAATTAATTTAAATGCATACTTTATTACTTTAACTAACACTTTATAAAAAGATTTTCTGTCCCCACTTGCTGCCGCGGTTGCTGCATGTTGTCAAATGTTGACTTGACCAAATTTTAAAAATTTAACAAAAAAATTACTTTAAAAAAGTATAAATCGATCCCCCAGAACCATAGGGAAACAAGTCCGAAATTTCAAAAAATGAATTTATGATGGCAATACATTAAAAACACTCGTAACTTTCATTTCCACACATAAACAACTCTCCTTCCCCTATAACTTTAGTAGTAAATCAAAATATTTCCAAAAGGATTTAAAAAATATTGTACATGTTTCAGTTCCAAGAGGCAATATTTTGAAATACTGTTGTATGGAAATGAATATAACTGTAATATATGAACTGGAATATAGTAAACATAACTGTAAAAAAAAAATTCGGAAATATTGTATGTGCATATTATTATGCGATAACGAAACTTATAGCAAAACTTTGACCGGCCATTTCTCAACTTTATGGTATTTCTAGTTATTTCCCTATGGTTCTGGGAAATCGATATGTAGTTTGCTTTAAATTTTTTATTCAAGTCATTGTTTTTAGTAATTAAATAAATAATAAACACCCGCTACCAACCATTATGAAGGGTTTGAATATATCGGATGAGATTTTATGACTGATCTTAGAAGGAAAGGGAGGGAGAAAAACAGATCTAGGATACAGTTTAAGGCTAAGTACCAGAACTGGTTAGATAGCGATGTCAATCCTGTAGAGATTATTCAACCTTCAGATCACCTGTTAATCCTGGTAATTAAATAATAATATATGTATGTAATAATCATTTAGTGTTATATGCCTTCTATGCAAATGTAATATTGTCAACGCCGATATTTGAGTGTTATATTTATTATGTCAATATTTTAATGTTTACAGTTTTTTTCAACATAATTGGATTGGAAGTCGTATGAAATTATTCATCCTCAAATGTGTTATGTTTTAGATTTCAAAGACTACCAACCCACTCCTTTTGAGCAAGACTGTATAATAAATGTTTAAATTCTTTTAAAGTCTAGAGTATAAAAGTATAGAGTATAGTGCCATGATTAGTATGGTATGTATAAAAATAAGTGCATATCCCACCTCAAGGCAACATCTACCCAAGGAATTATAACTGATAATTAGATAATATAATTAGATAAATTTTTTTAATGCCTTATTATTAATTAATTTTTCATAATGAGGGAGACCTACAGTAGAATTTTCTTTTGGATCATACTAGACAAAAAAAAGAAAATCGGAAGATCTATGCAGTCAAAAGTCCACAGATATGCTGTTATCTGCTGCCATGATGCATCTCAAGATGGATGGAAGGTTAAAAGATGCATAGGTATTGCAGGAAATACTCAGTAGTAAAGATGATGGAGTAGTGCAGCAGGGTGGTTGCTATAGTAATAATGAAGCACTTGCTTTGTTATTACAATGCAAATTATCCAAGAATGATTATCGAATATTGTGTAATGGAGCCGAGGAAAGAGGATACAGTAAGATGTATCCCTTATATAATTCAGTACGAGAGGCAAAGGACTACTGCATCCCTGCCTCTGGAATACAAGTAGAGGACTACTCAGCTGAGGTAGGACTTCAAGATATATTAAACCATATGACAAAGAGGATAATGGAAATTTTTAATACTTGTCCTCCAAATACCAAACTTTTGCTAATCAGCAAAGTTGGATTTTATGGCAGTACAGGACAATCTGCTTACAAACAGAAAACTGAAGATTGTACTCGTGAAGATTCTTCTGTTAAGGAAAGTCTATTCCTGACTTGCTTGGTACCACTTCAACTGTCTGTAGTTGCTACATCTGAAATTTTATGGGTTAATGAAAAGCCTTCATCAACTTTGTAATGTAGACCAATACGTTTTAGATATGTTAAAGAAAACAAAGATGTTCTTGTTCAAGACCTAAATTATATCAAAGGACAGGAGCTTCAGCTCATTCTTGTTAAAAATGTTTTTATTGAAAATCAACCATAAAATGGCCATGCTGGATGGCAAAGTGATCCAGTGATCAGCTTACTGCAAAGCAGAAAAATTGGGATTGCTTCTTCCCAAAGAAGTTAAACTTATACTTTTTTTTCCCCCTTAAAAACAATAGTTAACAATATAACAATATAATAATATTTATAACATATATATATATATATATATATATATATATATATATATATATATATATATATATATATATATATATATATATATATATATATATATATATATAACAATAATAATATAACAAGTTCCAATAGTGCAAATTGGATTTATTTGTTGTTACAGATTTAACACTTTTAGGCGTTGCGCAAACTCAAATAAATGTTATTCCGCTTGCCCCAACTATGTGTTGGCAATGAGTTAATGAACAAATTTCTTAATTATATTATACTAAATTTGAGTTCGTTGGCATGTTTTAAATATCATGGAATAATATTTTAGACATTGAAAATTATGACTAAATAAATTTTAAACCCTCCCCAAAGTGAGGGGGCTGTAAATTTTATATGGTCATAACTTTTTATCTCTGAAAGATTATTCTGTGAAATTCAAAATACTAAATACTAAAGGTTGGAGTTGCGCAACAGTCAAAACCTAATTTTGATGTCGGAAATGGATTCCCTGACCCCAAAAACATATGATTTTTTCTATTTTTGCTAATTTTTGTTAAAGAAACAAAAAATAAAAACAGTACAAAAATTATTTAAACTATTAATATTTTTTTAATTTAATTTAAACTTATTTTAATTTCCTACTTTGTTTTACTTTCTTTGTTTTTAAAACTTAGTTTTTCACGTAACACCTAATATAATAAAACTTGCAAACAGTCATGATCAAGTTGTCTAAAATAAAATACAAATGCGATAATATACAATACATTAAAATATAACAAAAAATAAAATTCAAAACGAAAAACCACATGCTTTTCCTGGGAAGGTTTGATTAAAGCAAATTAGGAGTAAAATATTGATTTGGTTAAAAATGTGGAAAAGTCAGGGATATTTTAATTTTGTACTATTGTATTTTAATGTTTTTAA
Source organism: Hydra vulgaris (assembly GCF_038396675.1). Classification (NCBI taxonomy): domain Eukaryota; kingdom Metazoa; phylum Cnidaria; class Hydrozoa; order Anthoathecata; family Hydridae; genus Hydra; species Hydra vulgaris. The sequence continues at coordinate 19,376,473 of NC_088920.1, read as the reverse complement.
ATATTTTATGGTAAACAATATTCCTTTTTTAGGTTACTAATTAAATAATCATATAGTTCAAAAGATTGTTTGAATAATATTTGATCATTATTTAAAAAAGCTAACTTTTTTTCTGGTCATTTATTTACAGATAATGCTAAAAAATTTATGCAAAACATTTTATATTGGTTTAAGTATGATTCCACTTTTGTGTGTAGAAATAACATGTAAAACATGTTATTTCTACACACAAAATAACATGTAATTTTTAAAGTTTCTTTGAACCATACTTTGTTTCTATTCTCTTTTTTTAGAATAAACAAATATTTTTAAAATTTCAACTGGTAACTTATTTTAAAAAGCCAAATGGCACAGATAAAAAAATCAGTAAAATGCAAAACAAGCCGTGTTCCATTTAACTTATCAAATGTAAGTTAGAGAACTGTGACAAGTCACATGGAGGGGCAAAAAAAACATTTAGAAGTCGAAGCCAGTATCTTGCTACTTTAGGCCTGCACAGTCTTCATCCAAAAACAAATAGTTCATTTAGTAGATCAGTCTGATAAAACTTGTTCAGAAATATGTTCTGTTTTGCAATCAGTACGAAACAATTTCTCATTGAACTTCTATAATGGTCCACTATATAAAAAAATGTTCTCTTAAAGTACAGCTTATAAGTCTTATGAGGTGGGTAGAGCAATACTTGGTTATGTTATTAATTTTAATTCTGGGCATTATGTAGACATTTAAAAAAAAATCTTTTTTTTTATACTCTTTTGTTTAATGGAAGTCTGAATGATTCTTTTTAAAGTCGTCAAAATTGATTAAAATATTTCATTTTGGATCAGCAAATTGTGTTGAACCCAGATACTTAGAGCCAGTTCTTGGGCCACCGTACCACACAAAAAATTTGCTTGAAAGTATGATCAACATATTTGGCAACAATAAATAGCATAAATCTGAGTACGGATAGCCCAAGTATGAACTGGTTACTTTTTTTTCCTTAAAGATAGGCAAGATAATGCAATAGTTATAATATAGTTTTAAAGGCAACTAATGATGAATTAACTTTCACTATGATATACTTTTTTAGTAACATTGCTAATTTGTTGAAGAAAATCTTAGTGACTTATCAGACAGATGCCTAAAGATGATTCCATTTCTCTTTGAAAATTGGTTTTCAACTGCTAAAAGCCTTATGGGTTTAATAAAATATTGGAAAAGTATTTGAAATTTGAGTTTAAATCCTATTTTTTGAAAGCAACTAATTTTTATGTTAGGTGATGAGTTGAGGCGGGCTTTAGCATAGCAATAATACGCTTAGCGAAAACATGAAAGAAAAGTCATTTGTCTCATCAAATTATCAAGAATTTTAAGATTTCTAACAAATTGAAGGCTCATCAAGTAGAAATCAACATTGAAATGATAAAGCTGTTTGTAACGCCTCATTGAAATATAAAAGGTAGATGAAAATAGAAAGTTGCAAGCAAAAGAAAAAATGGGATAATGCTTTTTGTAACCTGGTTACAAAAAGTATGGTTATGGTTATCATGATGAATCATGAAATATCAAGACCCTTTGCATCACCACTTCACTTCTATCTAATGCACAATGGAACCTTTCCGTATAACAATACACCACAATAGAACCTTTCTGTTATAACATTACACCTTTAACAATACACCACAATAGAACCTTTCTGTTAAAACAATACACCTTTAACAATATGCCATAATGAACTTTTCTGTTATAACAATACACCTTTAACAATACACCACAATGAACTTTTCTGTTATAACAATACACCTTTAACAATATGCCATAATCAACTTTTCTGTTATAACAATACACCTTTAACAATATGCCACAATCAACTTTTCTGTTATAACAATACACCTTTAACAATATGCCACAATCAACTTTTCCGTTATAACAAGACACCTTTAACAATACACCACAATGAAATTTTCTGTTATAACAATACACCATAATGAATTTTTCTGTTATAACAATACACCTTTAACAATATGCCACAATGAACTTTTCTGTTATAACAATACACCTTTAACAATACACCTCAATGAAATTTCTTTTATAACAACACACCTTTAACAATACACCATAATAGATTCTTTCTGTTATAACAGTAAGTCAGCAGCAAAACAAGGTGATCAAAATTTGTATTGATTGTCAGAGAGTACGTTGTTAGACTTAAGATATTGAAAGTTAATTAAAAATTTTGCTTATAATAGTAAGATGAAAGACTGCGCAATAGTTAAAAAAAATGGGCAATTGTTAGACAGGTCAGAGTAATCACCAGATTTATTAAAAATTGGAACTACAGTTATTATATTCCAACAAACTTTAGAATAAGGTTCAGTTAAACACATGTTAATTAGTTTAGAGAGAGAAACAAAGAGAGTTATAAGTAACACTTTTGTTAGACTATGACATGCTGTGACAAACAGACTATGACATGCTGTGACAAACAGACTATGACATGCTGTGACAAAAATGTTAAGAGTTAAAGTGGGAAATTACTTTAGCATCGGAGGCAGTAGTGATTTAAATGAATTAATCTAAACTAATGAATTAACTAAAAATGAATTAATCTATTTCTTTGTGATGACAAAAAGAGTGTGGTGATGAAGATGAGATGAAGAAATTAATAGAGCAAAAGTTAATTTGATAAATATTAATAGAGGAAAAGATTTTCACAAGTTTCTCAAACCTAGTCTCTTAGATTAGGTACAAAATTTAGTAAGCTGAGAATAGGACCTTGGTTTTGGACAATACTTTTTTGCATTGATTGTTTGCATTAATAAAAAAGGTGTTTGTTATCTAGAAATTTGTTTTCATGAAAAAGATGAGAAATTTGATTAAGATTAGCAATATCAGCTGCACAAGAAGGTAAACACCATGCAATATAGGTTTGACTTATAGCCAACAAGAAGAATAAAATCTTTCATGCCTGCCTGAATCCAGAGTATTGTAAAAGAGGCACAATTTTTTGCAGAGACAAAATATGTCACCCCAAGGACCATCAGAAAGAAAATAACAAAAAGAATCCCATTTTGCCTTAATTTGTAGTGCAATTATGAAGTGAATCTGATGTAAAAGAAGCATAAGATAAAAGTTGTCAGTGGTTCAGAGCATAGCTTGATCTGTATGATCTGGCAAAAGCTAGGGTCAGAGAATAGACAAGATAAATCAAGGAGTGGGTGTATTAGGGTTATCTACAAAACAAATCACAAAGTTAACTATCTGAGCTAGATGTTAGGAAGTACAAACATAAGCTTTAGAACCAGAATTTCAATGGTGCTAGCGCTGGATCATTCAGTAAAATGAAGCCATTCAGTGTGATGAATGTTAAAGTTACCAAAGCAATAGTAGCTAATGGATGAAAAGAAATATTAAAAAGAGTGCAGTCTCAAGAAAAAAGAGATGATAAAGAACATAAAGAGAAGTAAATTAGTAACAAGGTCCTTAGACTAGGTTTTATGTCCTTAGATTAGGTCCTTAGGCACATAAAATTAGTTAGATAATTAAAACCTGATTTTACAACAAATAGATGAATTGATATGTAAGTATATGTCCAAGCTATGCATGTGACTATTGGAGTCTTTGCAAATGTATATATATATATATATATATATATATATATATATATATATATATATATATATATATATATATATATATATATATATATATATATATATATATATATATATATATGTAAATTATGTTAGTGTATTTTACAAATAGAGTGCTCAATGTTCTTAAAGAACAGAGCAATAATTAATTAGTAAAAAACACTTATCTAACTTTTATCTTCGACTTGGAGTTTCACCATTGCTGGATCATCAGGAAGAGTCAAATGCAACATCCTCTTCCTGATGATCCAGCAATGGTGAAACTCCAAGTCGAAGATAAAAGTTAGATAAGTGTTTTTTACTAATTTATATATATATATATATATATATATATATATATATATATATATATATATATATATATATATATATATATATATATATATATTTATATTTATATATATATATATTTATATATATATATATATCTTTAAAAGTCATATTCTTGTTATACGATATGTTTATAATATGTAAGTTAATTTCAATAAAAAGGCAGTGTATAACTATTTTTAAATATATTTTGATATAATAATATATTAACGATATTTCGCTGACCTATTGTGGTCAGCCTCATCAGGTAATAATAAAACGTTTTGTTATTACCAGATGACGCTGACCACAATACACACGCATATATATATATATACATGCATATTTATGTTTGTATGTACAAGGACTGTGCTGGCCTACATTTCTGCAGGTTGAGATTCACATTGTTCTAATAAAAATACACGAGTTAGAGTAATTAGTAAAAATTTTATTTTAACACGTTATTTACTTTTATTTATCATCAAATTAAATACTTTAAAATATGTTTTTGTTAATTATAGGGTCAAACACCAAAAATGGTTGCAGTTCAAAACTTAAATGATAGCTGTGTTGAATTAATAATGGGTAAGTTTATTACAGCAAGTAAACTTATAAATAACAAATCTATTAAATATACTATATATTTTTTACTAAAACATAAATTATTTTTTTTGCATTTCTTTTATATTATATTATATTATATTTCTTTTTATGCATTATTGTATTGTATTGAAAATGTATGCTTTTAAACATTGTATTAGATTATCCATTTTACTGTATTATTTTATATGTATTAAAATGATGGATATATTGAAATAGAGAACTAATATATTAATCTTGACTGGAGTAGAAGAATTTTTTGAATTAAATCTTTCTGTTGAATATTTTAAAAGTATTCCTTAGTAATATTTTGAATGATTTCATCATCAGACTATAAAACATATCCATGAAATTTTAACTTAATATAGCTTTATTAAAAAAAATGGAATTTAAACAAAAAAAAATACATTTTTTATCAACCCTGCTTAAGGCACATTAAGTTATATATATTATTAGCTCAAACTCAACATGCAGTATATAACCTTTTGTATATTCCTTGCTCTTAAGAACAAAAGCTGTAGGTTTGCAATGCCTTTTACTTCCTACAAAATTGATTAAAACTTTTTGTTCTTATCAAAACTATTGCTTTTAAAGGCTGGTAATTTGTATTATTATAAAGGCTGACATGTTTGCTCTTAAAATGAAGTTTTTTTGCTTTCAAAGATACCATCAAAAGTGTTTCTGAGCAGTTTGGAAATAAAGTTGACTCAAACGTAGGTATTATACTAAATTTCTTTAAATGACTTGTTTTTTTTATTTGTTCTAACTTTCATATCCTAACATTGGAAATGATAAATATTTTAACTTTAATTAAATAACTCATTAACTAATTAATTATTTAAATAAACTTATGAACTAACTAATAAAACTAAATAATTTAACTTTATATTTTACTATTTTAAGATAAAGAAAATGTCCAATTAAATTTTTCAAATGATGAATCTTTAATTGAAGAGAAGAAATGTGAAACTGAAGATAAAGTACAGAATTGTGAAAAACTAACTAAAGGTTTTTAATGCTTTTGATCTTTGCCATTTTATTTTATGTTTCCCGTTTTAGTGCCATACACAGATTTTTTATTGTTCCATTTGGTTAACTATTTAAAAGTACATTTTATAAAAGTTCTTTTTTAAAAAAAATTCAGCTATATTGAAACTAACAGGATTCCGATTTTAATTAATCTCCTATTGTTAAAAAATTACTTCGTCAAGTTTAAAGATAATATAAATCCAATGAGTGTGTTTTATGTGTAAAGCTACTCATAAGTGTAAGATATTTCTTTTATATGCTTAAAGATAATATAAATCCAATGAGCGTGTTTTATGTGTAAAGCCACTCATAAGTGTAAGATATTTCTTTTATATGCTTATAACAGGTGTTTCCACTTTTTACATATATTTTATATTTTCCAAAAAGCCTGATAATATTATTGAATTTTTTTATCAAAAAGTTATAATTGTTCTGTTTCAAGAAGAGCCAAAAATTACTAAATTTAAAGTTGCTTAAAAAGATTTAGTCTATTCGTTTCATTAAAAGGATGCAACTTTGCGTTTGAATGACCAGTTATACAGGATTGCGTTTTGTTGTCCTTGTTATTTTGCCTTGAGCAACTCCTAAAAATATTTTCAGTGATGTTTTGTTACTTATAAAACATTTATATGATATAAAGATATGAGATAAATCGAATAAATGAATGAACATTGACTTTTTTATTCTTAAATGTTTTAAAAAATCAAATTTAAATTATTTATTACAACGTATTTTTAAAATTTATTAAAAAAAAAAATTTAATTAAATTGTTTTTAAATTTTCAGTTTTAGAAAAGTATAAATACAAAAACATTTTTTTGTTTGTATTTCTTGTTAATTTCTTGTTAAACTCAAAAGTGAAACTTTTTTTTTTAAATTTCAAATTTTGAAACTTTTTTTCTATTTAATTAAAATTATGATTTTAGTGAAGACTTTCCTCAAACTTTATACTCTGAATTACCTTGTAAAGCAAGGAAGCAGCACAGATGAAGGTCAATACCTAATATTTACAAAGCAAATGCGCTCCCATTATCTCACTATCATGATCGCGCTATCATTTTCTCACTACCATTATTTCACTATCATAATAACATTTGTTAAACAATTGTTGCAATAATTTAAAATTTTTAAAAACATTTTTTCAAAGAGCTAAAATTACAAAAACCTTACAAAAGATTTTTGTGATAAGACGAATAAAATTTATATATTAAATACATTATTATTATTATTACATATTCTTAAAGTTTTTTTTGAAGTGTTTTGTAAAAAGCTTTATAAGCAAAATTTAAAATTTCGCAACTTCATTTAACATGGAGTCTGATTTTTTTTTCCACACAACTGTTGCTCTTAATAAATCAACTAATCTAAATGCCTAACTATAATACCCATATATTGTGTACTGAGAAAGATATTGTTGGGAAAATTATTAATTCAAATTCATAAATTGTTTTGATTCAGATTTTCAATAAAATTGTTTGTATATATTTTCCTTTATAAATTTAGAAAAACCAATTGCTTTTTTTTTCTATTTCTTTGTATTTAAAGAATCTGGTGCTTCTGATATTCAAGTTAAAAAAGAAGCTGCTCCGTATATAAATCTATCAAAGAAAATGTTGCTTGCTACTTTGGAAGAAAAAGATCGGTATTGGTATTATAAACTTGAATTTGATTTAAATTTATGATTTATTTGTAATATATATTTAAATAATGAAAATTGATAACATTTTATAAAAGTAAGGAAGTGTGGGGTACCATAATTGACAGACACCCTGGTCTTCTGTGCTAGCCATTGTAATTTATAGTATACTCAAACGTTTTGTGATTTAGTTATTATTAAAGAATTTGGTAAAAAAAAATTTAAATCTAAACTAACTTTTGAGCATCAAAAAATTTGGTTAATTAAAATATCTTTAAAAAGTTACATCATTTTATGTTAACATCTATTCAAATCGATAAAAAATAAGTTGCAATACAGATAAGCGACATTGTACCTGCAACTGCAACACTTGTTTTATAAAAGACAATTATTGTTAATATTTTTCGAAACATTTTTTTTTTATCAAAATGCTCAAAGCAAAATGTCTAATTTGTGCTTTTTGTTTCATTGCCTTCAGAAAAGAAAAAATTTTTTAAAGTAACTCTTGCAATACAGCTCTATTTTTAAAACATATTTTGAAGAAAACATTATGTAGACAAAAATTAGTATAAAACATTTCCAGTGTGTTATGATGTATGGCAATGAAGTATTGGCTACCCACTGGGCAAGTTTCATCCGGGAAACGTCTTACGGACGTCCTCCGGACAACGCATGTCCATTGGCTAGTATTTAGATTTGTGAGCAATAACAATTTTATCTGCTTGCATCTTCCAGGGAAAGTCGAAGTGGTTTGTCCATATAGAGCATAAACTAATGATTGGTATTTTCGGTGAAAAAGGCAGAGGCAGTTAAAAATGAAAAGTTTGTCAGATTTAGGGGGTTATTAAGGATATGATTTGTAAGGTTAATATGAGTATATTTAAATTGATGATAATTGAGATGATGATGATCATCTTCATGATTTTAATTATAAGTTTATCACCCTTTTTTAATAGTTCTAAATAAAAATTGATTTGTGTAAAAAAAAAATAATAACAAATCATTTAAAATTTAAAATCTCTGTTGAAATGCAAATCTAATGTAATTTAAAAAAATAACAGTAGTTAAAAAAAAAAACACTTGAAGAAGACAAGGATGCCAGCATGGATGGCAAAACACAAGAAAGTGATAGAAACATTTTTGTAAATTAAACAAATGCCACTTATTATAAATAGTCATTCATAAACGAAAATGCTGACAAGACACTAAATTATGTGTTGCGTTGGTAATTTCGTAGTTATCAACCAATAAAATAATAAAAAAAGGTCTTACATGCTCTATATATAATAAAATCTTTTGTTCAATCATTATTATCTTTGAGTATAGCTACATCATCGCTTGCATAAGTATAACTTTAATTAAAAGACGGTAAGTCTGAAAGAATGATTGCTGGACTTTTGAAGATGCCTTAAACAACTGTAATATCTGCAATAGTAATAAAAGAAGAGAAAGAAAAAAAGCATTTACAGAATCTGTTGAATCTGGTCTATGATCCCACTAAGATGCTTTATAATCAGTTTTGGATTTTTTTTTTTTTTTTTTGGTTTCGAAGGACAATTCATAATAGATTGCCCGGAAGCCCTTTTTACCATCTCAAATTATTTTATTGCCTTCTGCTTTATCCGCCAATTTTATTTCTGGTTTTACTGGTTACTGGTTTTATTTCTGGTTTTACTGCACATTCCTGGAAAAATGAGATTTCTTCAAGTGTCACAAATTCTCTTGAATTTATTCTCTTTAAGATTTATAGCATTATTCAGTTCTGGCTGGCGATTTATAACTATTTAGTTTTACTAAAACAAGAGGTGAACGCGAACTCATGTGACCTGACTAGGCAGCATTCAACTAATTTGATTGAGACGGTTCAGGCGGAACATATATATTTTTTGAAAATTATTTGAATATTGACGTCTTTCCTGGATATCATTATTATTGTTAAAAGACTTAGCTACACTACAGATAATAATATTATTTTTAATTCTACTCTTACATAACTTTGTGATTTAGGAAATTAAGCTGCATCATTTTTCAGAAAAAATTAAAAAAAATTAAAATTGAAATTGCTTTTCCATTAAAAAACATTCGATTTTTTTTTTTAATTTTTGAAGATGGAGAAACATTTTGCTTACATTTACCACAACTACTGTGCTTGTGTACTAAACGTGTGTGTGGATGTGTGTGTGATTCGACTGGTTAATTTAACCTTACGGATTACGTATTTGTTTAGAGTAATTCGGAGGTTAAGCGATTATCTTGAGTTTGAACGCATAAGAAGAGAGAAACTAGAAGCGCAGATGGACGAAAACAGAATTTATATCAGAAATCTACTTAAATTAACCACTAAAAATCGTAAGTTTTTAATGCATCTTTTTTATTGATTACCTGCATTGTGTGTGAAGTTTTTGTTTACTTCCTAGTTGAAATCCTTGTAATTTTTACTAAGGAAATTGTAAGAATTGAGTGACGAGTTGTTGGGTAAAGTACAAGTTTTAACCCATCATTTTAAAATAACATCTCTCCTGAATGAACTTTCCCGCCCCTAATAAAAAAATTATAACTTTTCTTTTAGAAGAAACAAATAGGACATTGAATGGTTTTGCAAAAGTAAAAGGAAACACATAAGATGTTCAAAAGGTTTACAAAAAGGTCTCATAAGACTTTCAATGCTTGGATTTAAAGAAAAAAGAATCATATAGGATGTCGAAAGGCTTTGTAAAAGTAGGATACGCACGAGACAATTTTAAATTATTAAAAGGGATAAAATTAAAACTTCCATTTTCACTAAAATTAAAATCGTTGTCTTCATACAAATTTTATTTGTATGAAGTTATACATATATAAATATATCCTCGCATATATCCACTAAGGGGTATTCAAAAATTAGGTTACAGAATAATTTTCACTAACAAATAGGCAATTTTTTGCGGACTTCAATAAAGAAATGAAAAACTGTTTGTTTGTTTTTTATTGTTTTTTTTACCTCGCGTTGGCCTCATAAAATTTTCAAAAAAAACAACTGGATACTATTTTACCAAATGAATGTTTATGTTATTTAAAAGACATAAATAATTATCATTGTAGGTTCAATATCAGGTTTTGTGCCAGCCCTGTAACCATTGTTGACACTTTTTACCTGTTGCAACCGGCCAATCAATGAAATCCAAGTTTTTCTGGCGGTGGGTTTTCTGATGAAAAATTGAACTCTGATTCTTTTTTTTATGTATGCTTAAATAATTTATAAAAACAAAATAATCAGCAGTGTATTTTGATTAACCGCAAAAAAAAAAAGGGGGGATGGGGGAGCCCACCCCAGCAATCTCTTTTAAATAATAAACAAACAATGGTAAAAATGTATTAAACAAAAATCATCAAAAAAATTATTAACTATCTGTCATTAGCAGCTTCATTGTCACCGAACAGTTGTTCTATAGCATTAACATCAGGAAACAATTCAGTGCTGCTATCTGGTTCAGTATTCATTTTACAGAAGCTGAATACATTTACATCTTCTATGAAAGGAAACTCTTTCAAAAGTTGAGCTGGTGAATTTGTCCAGCTTATTTGCGGTAGGCAGCTTTGGTCTTTGAGGAAAGCACGGTCCAGTTGTTTTTGAATTTGAGCAGCTTACGCTCAGAAGCTGTAAAGCTGATACACACTGTGTATCAGCTTTACAGTCCTCTCGCTACAATCATTAACGACAGCCAAGTTTTTGACGTACGACTGGAACTCCAAGCAATCAAAAACGATTTTCCAGGAGTTAGCTGGGTAAATCATCTATTTGGACTGACCTAAAATTTTTGTCATGACCTAAAATCTCAAATTAGCCATTAATCACCAGTGATAAAGTCAACCAGTTCTGGCCGCCTGTCAAGTACAAGCATGTCTTTAGTTTCAGGTAAGAAACCTTTATTGTTATGTCTATCCATGTCATAGTCATTTGGTATTGGTATGTTATAGAGCTTTTTGGTGATCTTCTCCTTTTCTTGTTCAGTGATTGAATCATCTGAATTTGTCAGCACAAGGAGAACAACAGTCGGATCCAGGTACCACCTATGATTTCCCCATGATTTGAACGCTGCACTTGCAGCAGGTTCATCCTCAACATACCTGGACGTCTTCCAAATAGAATTCAAGTCCTAATAAAGAAAAAATGATATATTTTTGTAATTTTAAAATTATATAGTCTTAATGCGTGAAATTTAGTAATAGCCCATTTATATTTAATTTTAATATTTATGTTTTGTTTGAATACCTGTAACGGAGCAATGCCTGGTTTCTCATTAGTCATAAACTTGAGTGTATAGAAGATAGCAATAAACTTGCCCATCCTGGTGATGAAAGCTAAGTCCAGATCTATATGCTTTTGCACAGAATCTTTATGAAGGAGAATTTTCAGGTAATAAATACCTTTGGCCATAAATCTGGCATGGTGCATAGCACCAGATTTTTTAAATTTGCAGATATTGCTTGGGTCCAAGACATAACTCTGCTAGCTCATGATTGTCATCTCTTTTCTTATCAGTCTAAAAAATGTTTTATTGAATGTTTTTTAAATCTAGATACTATAACGCAATGAAAAAAATGTTGCTAAAAATGATTATTTAGAGTTTAATAAATGACTGCTTACAATAATTTTTAACTAACCACTGAGTTTTTAAAAGCTTTGGTTTTTACTATCTCCATAAGTGAGTTTTTTTCTTTAATGGCTTGAGCTTTTAGTCAAGTTCCACAAACAGATTTCCATTCAAACGTATTTAGCGGCAACTTTCAGTATTATTGGAATGCCATTGTTTATGAAGCAATTTAAAAAGAGTATTTTCAGGGCTCACAGCGGCCTTGCAACCACTAGCCTTTTCGAAATGATTGATGTAGACCTCTTCTACTTGGTGACGGCAGGCCAGCATCAGTAAGGGCTTGCCAAGGTCAGATCTTAGTCTTAAAAGTACATAGCGTTCTTTTATTTTATACTTACCGCAGTTGAATGATGATCAATATTTCTGTAGCCTCACATAATTGCTATAGTACTTTAAAAATTTAAACAACAAAGTTAGTAATAAGATTATAAAGTTATATGCTTATTTTTATTCACCTGCATATAGTTCCACGCAGTTTGCCAGTATTGCTGCTGGTAGTATTAAAGTATACAGAGTGCACATTGTCGGCTATGTCCATCTTCTTCAAAAGATCACTGGTTGCATTAAATTTGCTTAGGGCAGTGCCAGAGTCAATTTCTGGTGCACCTAGCAGACAATTTGTGCTATCAAAACTTTCAAGAACACAGATCCTGTCCTTCGCTTTGTCACTGTGGTCAGTGGTATTAAATCCTTTAATATTTTGGCATACACATGTAATTCAAGCTTGCCATCCTTGTGGTTGATGTTATACTGCAATAGTTTTTAACTTTTCAAAAATCTTCATCAAGTATCATATTTTTCATTCTACATACACTTAAATATGAAAGAAGCAGCTTATCTGGATTATCTCTCTCTTCAATAACCAATTTTGTTAGAGTGCCAGTGATTTTATTGGTTAATATGTTGACTCTCATAGCTGTTCTCATTGTGTTATGTATGGTGTCTTTGCTAATGTCAATATGTTGAGATTGAGAATTTGATGTGATTTTTTGGCAGGACTAGGTTGATATTTACTGCCACTTAAACTGAGTGTGTCAAATGATTTTGAAATATTAAGTAATGAATCCTGAGCATCTACAATAGAATGTATTCTATTAGTCACTCTTTCCAGATTTCTCTTTTCTTTTTGCTTTGAATTGTCAGCTCTGGCTTTGCCCAGATCTTTGATACGCATCTTGCGATCTGGTCTCTGATAAAGCAATGTCATTTGCTTTGTCTTCCTTGAATATAAATTTATCCATCTTGATAGCTTTAATAAGTGTCTTGTGGTCAGCCCAAAATAGTCCTATAAAAAGCAAGTTATGTTAGTTGATATAATAAAATTGCAATTTTTTTTTGTTATGATCGGCTTTTTTTTGGCATTACCACTAGCACTGTCAGGCTCTAATTCTCTCTTTCTTGTTCTCATTTTTGAATTCTATTAGCAACTTAAATGATTTACATTGAATATCTTACATAATTGACATTTGATTCAAAAAAGTTTTTAAAAATACTATAACAACCATACAAAGAAAATTACTAAGTAGCTAAATCACAGAAAAAAATTTCCTTTTTTATATTAAACTCACTACTTTTTTTGTTTGAGGTGTTTAATCAAATTACACTGCTGATTATTTTGTTTCTATAAATTGTTTAAGCATACGTAAAAAAGTCAGAGTTCTATCTTTATCAGAAGACCCACCGCCAGAAAAACCTGAATTTTATTGATTGATTGGTTGCAACCGGTAAAGTGTCAACAATGGTTACAGGTCTGGCGCAAAACATGAAAATGAACCTAAATGATAATTTCTGGTATATGTCTTTTAAATAGCATAAACGTTCATTTGTTATAACTGAATCCAGTTTTTTTACTTTTTTTTTTCCGGTATATTATGCAATTTATTAAAAAAAAAGTTTTTTTTGAAAATTTTATAAGGCCAGCGCGAGGTAAAAAAAAAATTTTTTTAAAAAAAAAACAGTTTTTCATTTCTTTATTATATTCCGCAAAAAGTTGCCTATTTTTTAGTGAAAATTTTTCCATGACCTAATTTTTGAACACCCCTAATATCCACAAAATATATCCTCCCATACATCCACATAATATATCCTCGCATATTTCCACATAATTTATCCTCGCATTCATTTTAAAAAGAAGTCTTATTTTTATTTTATTGTTCTATTTAAATGATGAAACTTTTAAAAAATTTATTTATTTGTAATAATATGTAAGGAAAAGAAAGTGTTTTTAATTTTAGTTTGTGTTTTAAATATTTTAATAAACATATATAAGTTTTCGCGTTAATTTTATGTTTGATTTTTGTAAATTCTATATTCAATTTAATTCGATAACGAATAAAACAAAAATAAATGACGGATAAAACCGTTAATGAAAGAGATTTATATTATTTCATAATTTAGCTTTTCTATCGTGCGAATTTAAAACCAAGTAGTTAAAATGTTTTTATATGTCTGAAATAAGTTTTTTTGCGTGGTGTATGTTTAAAAAAAATTGTGGTTAATTTTTAAATTACGCCAATTACTTTCGTTTATATAACGAAATTTCGGTAATTTCCGATATTTATCTTCAACCCTCCACAGTGTCACGAAATGACTTTTAATTCGAACCTCTTGTCCCGAGAAAACCCTTTGGAGGTTTGAGAGTACACATGTGTAGAATAACACTAGAGTTGGTTTTGAAATCTTTCATCATCGTCCGAGAAAGAAAAATCAGTTTAAAGTTTTTAATTTTATTGCTCAGAACAAAAGTTTTACAAAAAAATAATTTCTTTAAAAAAATCTTGTTCTCTATTATAACATATAAATTTCTTCAACATATAATGTGTTTGCAACTCTAAACAAAGCAAAACCAAAAAAAATACATACAAACTATTCTTGAAAGACAAACAGTTTTCTACTTTTAGCTTTGAAATTCAAGCTGTGAAAAACATTAATGATTCTAGATACTTATACAAAATTATTCTACTCAATTAATTAAGAAGCAAGCCTTTATTAAACTCTTACATAGCATATGTAATTAATAACTCTTAATGTCTCTTCCACAAATAGAAATCAAAATAAATGTTTACTGTTATACTCGATCAAACAGTTTCGAAGATTCCTGGGATAATCTGGATGGATGGCTGGCCTCTTGAAACGTTGCCAATGAAGACTGAAGTTGTGGTGAAGTGACTCTGTGGCTTGCTCAGAAAAGATGCCCAGAGAGTTAGTTTAGTGGTTGTGGCGATCAATAAACTGTGTCACATGGAAGAAAACAGCATGTGCTTTGGGGGTAACACTTGTGTTTGGAAGGTTGAGATAGGAAGCTTTAAACTCTTCAATAAGCTCACAGTAGTTCTGTTGGAGTGTATTCCCAAAGCAGGCATGAACAACAGCATCAAATTTTTTGAGGGTTTCAATAAATGGAAATGCCAAAAAGCAAGCATGCTTCTCTGCAAGTTGTTGAAGTGAGTCAACATTTCTCAAAAGCTTTCTACACTCATTGCCAGCAAATTGTCCTCCATAAAAGGTTGTTGTTGAATGTTGATCATCTTTGGCCACTCATCTGCATTTTGCCAAACCTGACAGAGGTTCTTAAAGAGGTGGTTCACAACACCAATAAGAAGGTGAAGTCCCATAGGAGGAATAAAATCTAGGACAAGAGTATCATCAGAAAGTCTTATAATTGGCTGGTGAACAACATTTTGAAAGTCCCTTGCCTTTTTTGTTTGTGCACCGGCTGCTTGGAAGCCTTCAAAATCAGAACGAATGGAGCCAAATGTTCGAAGCTCACCATTGTGATGAAGATTCTTTGACTCAATGTCACACCAGGTGCAAGGGTGTGCACTAGAGTGAGATTGCAAGCCACAAATTATGTTAGCAAGCTTCATGTCGCATGACAACACAAAAGACATTCTCTCTAAACACAGTTTATCCAGGATTTGTTTGACATTGTCATAGTTTTCAGAGACATTTTCTGCAATGGCCACCAAAAGTTGACGCTTCACTCCTGAGTCTTTGAAATTTTTAAAGAGAGGTTTCTTTGATGGAGGAGAAGTATCTGGTGTTTCTAAGCTCATAATACCAAAAGAAACTTTCACGAACCCGCCTCCACCATCTATCCCCACCTTAATAAGCTGGTCTGACTGAGGGCCTCTGACTTCAGCAACAGTGTTTCTTAATGCCTCCATGTCATTGCAGTACACCAATAAATGTTTAGACTCTTGGCTAGTGCTTTTGGATGTATCAGTAATTTCTGAGGTGACAAAGAGGTCAGAAAGTTGCTTTCCAAGAGATTCAAACTTTTCTCTGAAATTTTTCTCCACAACACGCTGTGGAACTACTTTGTTTAGAGTTGAAGCAAGCATATTCATTCCTCTATTTGAAAGACCAATCTGGTTTTGAACTTGTACTAGATGTTGTGCAGTCAAGGTGGGTGTAGATGAAGGAAATAATTCTCTTTGTCGCGATGGACCTGCAAAAAATCACAGAAAGTTACCATTGTATTATTTCCGAAATTCATAGTGTATATTTTATTGCTATGCCCTTTGACAAAAGTTTTTTTTGTTTAAAAAGTACAGTTTTTACCTGGAGTTACTGGAAAGGGTCTTCCTACTCCTTGATTGAGACGGACAGTGCCATGGGGGGAAGGAACTTTGTTGGCAATTACAGAAACAGCCACTCTTTCTGCTGCTTTTTTGTCCTTTTCTGCAACTTCGAGTAAGTTCTGTCGTAACATTGCTCCACTTATCTGAGGGCTTCTGAATTTTGCTTTTCCCACACTACAAATCAAGCAATCACATGCTGATTCTCTTGTTGCAGGACGGATCTTTATGTTTTGATAGTCTGGCAAGGAAGGAAGTTGGACATCTCTCCCTTCACCTTTTCTTCTGAGACTTACTCGACAGTTTTCACAGATTCCAATTGGTACTCTTTGGTCTTCAAAGTTGATTCTTTGGCCCAAAATTTCTTGACTGCGTTTAATCATAAAATCAGTCAGCTGCCTGTTAGCTTTGTTCATACAGAGAAAACAGACAGTTTTCCTGTTGTCTTCATGAGTTTTTGCTTGGTTAGGCATTTTGAAAAATGACGCACACCTTGTTCTTTTAAAACGGTTTCTAAACTGTTTGCAGGTTTTTCCCGGAGTTTTTTAGTTAATTATTTTTTTGCTAAAATATTTTGTATGTACTATTTGTAAAACAAATAACCAAAATAGACAGTTTTTTTGAGAAAGAAAAAAAAACTCTTAGTTTATTGACCTTATTAAATAAGCATAAAATTAAAAACTTTAAACTGATTTTTTTTCTCGGACGATGATGAAAGATTTCAAAACCAACTCTAGTGTAATTCTACACATGTGTACTCTCAAACCTCCAAAGGGTTTTCTCGGGACAAGAGGTTCGAATTAAAAGTCATTTCGTGACACAGTGCCTCGTTTAAATGAAATATGAATTTATATAAATTTGGACTGCTCTTAAACCAACTGAGAAGTCTAGATAAAAAATTCTAAAATTTAACGCGATTTTGATCACTATTTTTATTTTTTTAAGAAAAAATGCTGATCATAATCAGCATTTTTAATCTAAACTTTTCAGGGGGTTTAAGGTAAGTCCAAGTTTTTATAGTAGTTAGGCTAACCTACATATTTCATTTAAATGAGGGTTGACGTAATTGATAGTTAATCTAATTTGATAGCCGTTAAAACAGTAATGTTTATGTCGACTGGAATTATTAGGTATATTCGTATTAATAATTATATTCGTAATAAACAAAATGAAACGTGTTGTTGTGCTTTCATTTGCACAGACACACACATATGTGTATGTCTGTGCAAATGTATATATTATATTTAAATCAAATATATTAAAGTTGGAGGAAGACAATGGTTTATTTATAACAAGAATTTAAGCATTGGAAAAAAAGCAATAATTTTATAGCGGAATAAATTAACAGAAAAATTGAATCTTAAATTCAATATGGTTGCAGGGAACTCATATTTTTGACTTGTGTAAGACCCCTCAAAAATTTCATTTAAATAGATACACTAAAACTTTGCCAATCGATTCAACTCTATCAGTTGCTCCTGTTATTAGTTATAAAAAAAGACCATATTTCTTGTAAAATTTCTTTAAATTTATCGATATCCTCAATAAAAATTGAGAAAATTGAAACAATGCTAAAATTATGCAATTATGCTAAAATTGTCGCAAAAGAAACAACAATTAATGCTGTTAAAGAAATTTGTCAATCTTCTTCAAATATTGTTGACACTGTATTATCAGCTGATGGTAGCTGGCAACATAGTGGGTTTTCTTCATTAAATGGAGTTACTACAGCAATATCAATGGCCACAGGTAAAATTCTTGATTACGAGCCAATGAGTCGGTCATGCAAAGCACGTAGTCTAAAATAAAAACTTAAAAAAAATAACCCTTTTGCATTTTGAAGCTTGAAAGTTATCACATGTTTGGAAATAAAATTATCGTGGCTCTGCTTCTGGCATGGAAGTAATCGGTGCACAAAGAATATTTGGTCGTTCTATTTCACAAAGTAAACTAAGGTATGTTAACTATTATGGTGATGGCGATTGTAAAAGCTTACTCTTTATTCCTGGTATATATATTCTTCAAGGCTGTTCAACCATAAACAAAAAGCGTTTAATTTTCATAGAGTATTAAATTCGACCAACATCTAAAAAACGAAAACAAGTTATTCGTGGATGCAAAAAAAAAAAAGATTACTCAGAGAATGACCAAGAAGGTTATCTATATGATTCTGGTTCTTGTTCTAATAAATAATAGACTTTAAATTGAGTATTCGACATTTTTATATGGTAAAATTGTTGGTGTGATATTTGAATGTTTTTTTCTCAAATTATCAGTTTCTAAACTCCCGGCCATCCTATTTCATTAACCGTATGTCAGATTTGCATGAAACTTTCACCAAATGTTTATTGCATCTAGTTTTACCATTGAAACTAAAAGTTTTACAATACTGTTAGGAGTTTTTGATTTATAGAAGATTTAGTTCACAAAAATGCATTTTTTTAAATACGCCATTTTGAAAAATTCAGCATAGCTTAAATACTTTTTTTTTAGAACAATTTTAGTTCAGTTTGTAGATTACTATGTTGTTAATCATATGCCAAAAAATCATATTCTATATGCTTTCGGTTACTGGGATAGAATGGCCGGGGTGGCCAAAACATTTTTGGGTGTCTGCCATTTTACTTCGTAACCATGGCAACTAATAAATTTATTTTGGATTATATAAGATCCTGTTATATAGTTGTTTCTCAGAATATACTTGGTTTTTTGTAAATAAGATTTTTTCAATAAATAATTTTTTGAGGGGTCTTATACCTTAACTAATTCAACCAATTCTTCTTTAAGTAAAAGATAGAGGTTTAATTAAAATATTAAGCGAAACCTTTTCCAGCTTAAATATATACTATTCAAAGTTTTCACTGCTTTAAGTATAAAGATGGTAGTTATAAATCAACAACAACTAGTATCAACCAGGGACGTGGTGGCCCAGTACGATGGTACGAGGACTTGTACTGGGCCCTGATTCTGCTCAGGAAACTGGGCCCCCAAAAAGAAACTGGGCTCCCAATCCTCGAAGTTAACAAATTTAATTTAGTTCTATGAGTTTCTATCAGGGCATTTTTTGCAACATTTTATTTAACTTGCTTTCACGTCGTTTGTTTGTTTGTTTGGTGTCCGCGCAAAACAAACACTAGGTCAGCGGTAGTAATTAAAGAAATAATAATTCAATAAAATATTGCAGTAATATTTGTCTACTTAAAAATCAAATGGTTTATTTAAAAAACTATGAAACATATATGTATAAAAAAAACTTTTTTGTGGCATTTTTAATGTTTGTATTTTTGTTATAATTTGAATTATAAAAACAACCTTCAATGTTATTTTTATGGTTCAAAATATAAAAAAAATACAAACATCAAAAATGCCATAAAGCGCTATTTTTATTCTTATATATTCTAAATGTTTTCAAAATGTTACATTGTTATACTGTTTACAAACTATGTTACATTGTTTAACAAAGTAAACCTATTACTAATTGGTTTACTAAAAATATTAGTTATATGAACATGTTTTTTTTTAAACATATGTACGTTTCAATTCTTAACTACCCTCTGCAGTATGCTAGAAGGTTTATAATATAACTGTATGGTAGACAGCAATCAGGGTTTTATTTAAACAAAAAAACATTTTTTTGACAACACTAAGATGAGGTTATATTCAAGTTTTGTAAATGTTTTAATATTTAAACATTTTATTTAGTAGCTTAAAACTATACAACTGCTGTATGAACTGTTTTGTGAGCTCTGTTAGTATAAAACAACTCAAACGTTCCTTCTAGTGTTAATATGCTTTCATTATTGTTTTTTATGTTTTTATAAATATATTTAACTATGAGCGAGACTAGATTTTTTCAAACCGAGACGAGACCGAGACGAGAAGTTAGTACTTCTCGTGAGACCGAGAACAAGACGAGACGAAAAATTTAACAATTTTTAGAAACAAATTTATTAAAATCCAAGTAAAAAAAAAATGTAAACATGGTTTTGACAAATAGACACAATTGACACTTGTCAAATGTAAACAACTTTTTCAAATATTAATTCAGAATTTTTTTGCCAAACCTTTCCAACAAGACAATGTTTTCTCTGACTAAGATGATTTGTTCTACTTTTTCTGGGTGTAAGTTGTGTCTGGATGATCGGACGACATTTCCACCTGAGCTAAAAACTCTCTCTGATTTAGTTGAACTTGCTGGAATAGCTTAAATTTGTCTAGCTAATGAAGAGAGTTCTGGCAATGTATTTGAATGCAATTTCCACCAATCAAGAATCGGAAAGTCTTTTTTGGCATCAGGGAGATATTCGTACTGGCACATTTTGCTCCAAATAGGATTCAGTTTAGATTTTGGCTCTTGTGTTTCAAGTCTGAAGTTTAACTTGCGCTTCAGTTTTGAATTAGGGGACAAATCTACTGAAAGGACTCTGGCAATAGGTAGGCACTCAACATTATCCTTAACCTGTGAGGCTAACCATTCTTTTGTTGTTTGAAATTTTTTGAAGAGCTTCAAGTGAAGTCCCTTTAAAGCAGGATTTAAGTAGTTTGCTGCAGCACTCAATAAGTTTCCAGTGTGACACAGAGGAAATCTTTTCTCAATGCAGCTTTTCAAGTTTTTTGAATACAAGACACCGTAGCCATTTTTTCTATCCGTCTAAATAAATTGATCAATTTTGTCATGGATTAAATAAAAAAAATCGGTGACAGTGTTAGTTGTTGGAATGGACTCAGCCGACCACGTTTCTGTAGCTTCTTTAAGTGGTGCCAAAATTTCTACCGCTCCCTCGATTGATTTCCACTGTGATGCACTGATGGTCTTTGAAGAAAAAATATCTTCATTTGCAAATAAGCTGATAATTGCACTTTTTAGATGTAGGACAGAAGCCATGCAATCTAGTTCACTATTCCATCTTGTGTCAACAGATTGGCGAAACTGTCTAGAATTGATTCCTTGAGAGTCTGATTCTGATTCAAGCAACTCAGCTGCAACTGTTGACTGGTGAGTTAAAGAAGCCAAATCTTTACATGTTTGCAACGCATCATCCATTCCAGCAGTCATTCCAAATGAGTCTCGAACTGCACATTGCAAAATATGATTGTTGCACAAGTATTGGTCAAGACGCTTTGACAATTTGACTGCTGCTTTCCTTCAATTAAGATACCTGTGTGTCTGCCTGGGAACTGTTGGACATGGGGTGTCCAGTGATGTAGTCTCTAATTTTCGTCAATAGCATGAAAAGTCCAAGAGATGTAGCTGTCCTGAGCTCTAGAAGTCCAAAGGTCAGAAGTAAATGCAGCACTTTCGTAATCAAATTATTATGCTCTTCATTCCAGCTTGAACCTCTCTTGACCGAATTGAAAGCTTTCTCGAATATGTTGTTCTGTGATGAAGGCTCAGTTTAGGGTTTGCAATGTCAAACAATTTCTTAAAACCTCTTCCTTCGACTGCTGAAAAGGATGCCAGATCAGTGCAAAAGTAATCCAGCATTGCAGAGTCAAACTGTTTTTGAATGGAATTGTCTTTGTCATATTTGGGCTTTGTTTCAAGCATTTCGACCATGGTTCGTTGTTTCTTCTTAGGAGGAGGAAGAAGAGAGTCGTCAGTTACTTCAGAATACGTAATCTTGGCTGTGTTTTTTTCGAGGTGACGATGAAGTCCGCTTGTATTTCCATCTTTTGTTTTCAAAAACTTTTTTCACGCTTTGCATTCAGCACCGTCACTTGTTTTTTGAAAATATCTCCAGATTTTGTTTTTTCTTGGTGACATTTTCAATCGTTGAAATGAGGCAAGAATATTTCTTTTCAATGTGAACAATATGTGTCAAGTTGAATTCCACTGGTAAACTAATGAAATTAAGTCGAAAGTGCACCATTTTATACAAAAAGTTTTTGTATTTAAAATCTAATTAAAAATATTTAAAATCTAATTAAAATTTTTTAATTAGATTTTTTTTAAAAATCTAATTAAAAAATCTAATCAAAAATTTAATTCGTTTTTGTCAAAAACAAATTAAATTTTTAATTAGATTTATTAAAATCACAGAGTCAAAATATTAATTAATTAAAAAAACAAATTATTAGGCATTTTGTAAATTATAATAATTTTTAATTTGGAAAATAATATAATATTTAAGTCTCGTTCTACTTCTCACGAGAATTTTCTATTTCTCGTTTCTCACGAGAAGTCCTATTTCTCACGAGAAACGAGAAGGAGACGAGATCTCGCTCATGGTTAAATAAAAAAATGAAATAAAAATTGTTAAGCATATCAAAAACTTGTAATTTCAATGTAGCACATCTCAAAAAAATGAATAAACATTTTTTAATTAAATATTTTATTTTACTATTTATGAATAATACAAACAACTTTTATAGCATAAGCTAAGTCACAATTGTGAAAATTAACATAATATTAAATTCGTATATCAACAAAGTAGTGTATTAAATATGATGCATGTTTTGATTGAAGATTATATAGGAAAATATAATTGCAGTTTTCTTTAAAAACTGTAATGATTTCTGCTTTATTTTTGCTTTACAACTGTTTTATTAATGTTTACATCTAAATTAAAAAATTATGCATACATATTTATATAATATGTCTTTACATATGTTTATATGTGCGTGTATATATATATATATATATATATATATATATATATATATATATATATATATATATATATATATTATATTTAATTCACACAAAAAAAGTACTGTTTACAATACAGTGAAAACTATTATTATTGTGAATATATATATATATATATATATATATATATATATATATATATATATATATATATATATATATATATATATGTAAATTATGTTAGCGTATTCCACAAACAGAGCGCTCAATGCTCCCAAAGAACAGAGCAATAACCAACTAGCAAAAAACACTTATCTAACTCTTATCTTCTACTCGGAGTTTCACCATCGCTGGATCATCAGGAAGAGTTACTAAATCTCAAAAAAATTCAATTTGTAGAAAAAAATATTTTACAGGAAGTTATAAATTATTATAAAAAATTATAAAAAATTTTTAATTACAATATTTTTTTGTTAACGGGAAGTTACAGAAAGTAATTATGAAATAATTTTCTTTGGAATGGGGATAGTTTAATTTGGTCATTTGTTTTTATAATTTTTTAAGAGGTATTAAATGTAGGCACGAAAATAAATACCTCTTAAAAAATTATAAAAACAAATGACCAAATTAAACTATCCCCATTCCAAAGAAAATTATTTCATAATTACTTTCTGTAACTTCCCGTTAACAAAAAAATATTGTAATTAAAAATTTTTTATAATTTTTTATAATAATTTATAACTTCCTGTAAAATATTTTTTTCTACAAATTGAATTTTTTTGAGATTTAGTAACTCTTCCTGATGATCCAGCGATGGTGAAACTCCGAGTAGAAGATCAGAGTTATATAAGTGTTTTTTGATAGTTTGTTATATATATATATATATATATTTATATATATATATATATATATGTATATATATATATATATATATATACATATATATATAAATATATAAATATATATATATATATATATATATATATATATATATATATATATATATATACTTATATATATATAAATATATATATGTATATATACTTACATTACATTAAACATATAACTATTTCACAGTTATTAGCCAACTAAAAACAAATTAATAATATTATCAACCTAACTACTAAAAATTTCCGTCCCGAAACGATCTAAAATACAAATATAAACCGTAACGTCAAGTAAACAAATCTTAGCAAAATTAAACTTTTACTACCTGCCTGATTATTGTGATAACACATGAAACTCAGAGTTGCAATATTAAATTATATTATAAACATTAGCATTTAGCTAATTCCTGGTACTGCGGGTAACAGTAACATATTTATTATATAGCTCTAGTTTATTTATTGAGCACTCTTTTAAGTATACAATATTATACATGATAATATAAAGATATTTTCTTTATTCATATATATATACACTTACGTATTACGCTCCTAATAGTTGTTAGTTGAGCACTCTATATTTGTATATTCAACAATGGATAACATCCAGTTTGATTATTCTCGTAAAAACATACCCACAACGGGAAAAACAAATTATAATATCAAATTAGTAGAAAAAATAGAAAGTTTCATAAAAAGAGTTCGTTGGATTTATAAAATAAAGAGTTAAACATACAGGGGCTCAAAGAAGATGAAAATGACAACACGTCATCGCAATCTTTTCATTGAGCCCCTTTATACATTTTCAATAGAATATAGATATTAAATTAAAAACCCTAATGAGCATGAAACTGCTGCGCTAATCAGTAAATCAAAAAAAGAAAAAAGAAAATAATTACTAAAATAATTAAAATTACTTGGTGATCCCTTTAAGCACAAATAATTCTCAAATTTTAAAAACTTCTTTTTTTATTAGAAACTTAAATGAACTTAATGACTTTGCCATACATTTGAATCCATTTTGATAACTACTCCATATATTTGATCCTCGATATGCAATGCTATATTCAGCATATTTATTAAGTTTCGAGGCAGTTTGTATGAGTTACTTATATTTGCTCTTAGTTAATAGTTTTCATTTATGTTTATTTCAAACTTGTTATTAAAGTTTGCAGGAGAGAGATTGTTATTGAATCGATACATAAAAATTAAATGCTGGTAGATATTTATTTCAAAAACATCCATCATTTTCATATCTTTCATTATAGGTTTGGCGTGTTCACGCTTATTTTTAGAGTAAATGATTCTGCTAGCATAGTTTTGTAGACTATAAATTTTTTTTAGTTTTGATGGTTGCGTACTCACCCTTGTTATGTTTGTATAACTGAAGAAGCAATGAATTAGTCCAAAATATATTAGTTTGAGACTTTGTCTATTGATATATGAGCGAAATTGATAAGACCACTTATATTAGTGATTTTAGATTGAATATATCTTATTTGAGGAAGCCAGGATAAATTCTCGTCAACAAAAACTCCTAAAGGAGTTTTTGTTGACGAGAATTTAGCCAGTTTTAGATTCTTGCCAGAAATTTAGTCAGTTAGATTTAGATTCTTGCCAGAGATTTAGCCAGTTTTAGATTCTTCTAGCCAGTTTTAGGTTCTTATAAGAATCTAAAACTGGCTTGTTTTTTAATTAAGTTATCATTTAAGATAAGGTCGGGCAACTTAAGAGGAAGGTTTTTTTCTTGTGTTTTTTTATGGAATAATATATAGTTTGTTTTCTCTGATTTAAGTGAGAGTTTGTTAGCCCTAAACCAATTATTTACTTTATTTAGTTCAATATCCATATCTAAGTATAATTTCTTGATATCATTGTTAGTAAGAAATAGATTTGTACCATCAGCAAACATGACTGAATTATGTTTTAAAGATGCATTGCAAAAATCATTTAAATAAATTAAAAATAGGAGTGGACCAAGGATAGATCCTTAGGGGACTCCACATAAACATTTAAAACTCCAGAGTGTATATTACATACGTATTGTTTTCTATTGGTAAAATAACTTTTAATCCAATTGTATTAATTATACCATAGTGTTTTAGTTTATCTAATAGGATGCAATGGTCAACTTTGTGCTAAGCTTTTGATAAGTCAATAAATACTCCTAGAGTAAATTTGTTTTATTTAAAACCATCAGTTATTTGATTAACTAATTCAATAATTGCATGCACTGTTGAGAGGTTTTTTTGAAACCCAAACTGGTTTGGGTAAAACAATTTTTTTTTAGTGAAGTGATTATAGATTCTATTATAAACTACACGTTCAAAAAGTTTTGAAAATTTAGAAAGTATTGATATAGGTCTATAATTAGTTATGTCAGAATGTTCATAACATTTAAAAATAGGAATTACTTTTGCTAATTTAAGTACATCAGGGAAATCCCCGATGTTATTTAGAGCTAAAGTATATGGATCCAGATGTCTGCTTAGACTGATTTTATTGAAGATAACTAAATCGCTAGTTATTTCATCAAACCCTGGTGCTTTCTTTTTTTTAAAGAGGAAAAAGCTTCTTCGATTTCTTTATAGTTGAGTTCATTATCATACATGATAGCGTTATTTGCGGGTTTTAGGTTGTTTTTAAATGAATCAGATGTTGGACTTATTTTATAAGCGAGATTAGGACCAATATTTATAAAATATTTGTTAAATTCTTCCGATGATTTGTTTTTTACAGAATATGTCAGGGTTGTTGATATTAATTCTTTTTGATAAAAAAGCTGAATTTATTTTTTTCCTTCCCATTATCTTATTAATGATGGACCACGTTTTCTTATTATCAGATTTGCATTTAATGATTTAATTACTGTAGTATTTATTTTTTAGCCTTTTTGATAAAATTTTGGTAAAAATATTTATAATTTTTGTAATTTATCTCATTTTTAGTGTTTTTATTTTTTTTAAATTTATTATAGAGTTTTTGCTACTTTTTTAAGCATTTTATCAGTGATTTATCCATCCACGGATTGAAAACTGCTTTTGTCTTAATTTGTATGTTCTCTTCAGGACAGGTTGCATTAAATCAATCTAGGAATATATCTAAAAAATTATTGAAAGCTTCGTTAGTGTCATGACATCTATACACGTTGGACCACGTTTCTTGTTTTAGTCTAATTGATGATTCATTAGTATTACTTGTTTTAAGATTTTGTTTGTGTTTTTTTTAAATTTATAACTTTTGGTTCACAATTAGACATGGTTTTCAAACTTCTTACGTTTAAAAATATCGAAAAGTGATCGCTAATATCAGTCATAAATATCCCGGTTTCAAATTCCATTTCCAGGTAATTATTAATTAAAATAATGTCTATTGCGGTTGCCGAGGTTTTTGACACTCGTGTTGGTTTATTAATTGCTGACAAGACATTAGTTTAAGAAGCATATCAAAACAGGAATTTGTTTTTTGATATGCTTCTTAAACTAATGTCTTATCAGCAATTAATAAACGGAGACTTTGAATAAGTTAGAGCATTAAGGTTCATGTCTCCAATAACGTATAAAGTTTTATTTTCTTAATTTATTTTTTCAACTGTATTTTTGATGAAAGTTTCAAATAATTTAATTTTACCACTTGGTGGACGATAAACGCATCCAATTAAATTATTTCGAAATTTTTTATTTATAATTTCAATGAAAAGGCTTTTATAATTATTGTATGAGAAGCAAAATAATTTTAAGGTAAAATGTTTTTTACCTTAAAATCTTTTTTGAGACATAAAGCCCTAACCCTCCACCTTTTTTTCGACTTCCTCTTGTTTGACTAATAAGTTTATAAGATGGCAAATTAAAAGTAGAGTTTAATTCAAGAGAATTTTCAAAATCATGCCAAGTCTCTGAAAGAGCTATGACGTCATACGTGTAATTTATAATATTTAAAAATTCTTTTAGTTTCTCAAAATATCGCTGCATGCTTCTAATGTTTATATGCAAAACTGAAAAAGAACAATGATCGTTTATTATTTTAAAATGAAAAGGATCAATACACGGTGTGTCAGTAAAATTCATTTTACTGACACACCAAAGATTTTTAAATTTTAAAATGCGTAGCCATTTTCAACGAATAATTGAAAAGATCAAAAAATATATCCATAGATAAAAACAATGAATTAAATCAAAACTTTAAAAAAACTTGCTCGTTTCTGTGCGTCAAACAACCAGTTGCGCTGAGGTCAATTTCTTCATTTTGTGCCTCAAATTAACAATTACTTAGTATATGTTTTCTTTAAATTCATGAACAGTAAGTTTATTGAATACGACTATAGTGTAATGACCATTTTTTCGATTAAGCTTGGGTTGCTCAAAAAGTTCTTTTCGTATTTTTCGAGTCATAAAACTATAATCTTCATTTGTAAAGATATTGTTCCCTTTTAATTTCATCGCTTTTTCTAAGATTACCTTTTTATCTTCATAATCACAAAGCTTTAGAACAATTGCTCGAGCTCGCTCTACTTTAGCGAGTCTCACTCGATGGGCTCGTTCAATTTTAATATCTATCTCTATTCCAAGTTGTACGTTAAAAAATTTCTTTATTTTTTCTTTTGGTATATCCCAATTTTTTTCTTCGTTTGTTTCAACTACCCCTTTGATTTGTAAGTTATTTCGCCTGTTTCTATCTTCATTTTATATGCTCTTTAGTTTTAGTTCGGTATTGTCCGAAGATATTTTCCCTGCATTTTTCTGACATTTGTTAAATCTTCACAAAGCTTTTTTTTTTTTCCCTACTGCTTTAACTTTGTCTTCGCATACGCCAACAACAAAATTCAATCCTGATTTTATTTCATCTAGTTCGCAACGAACATCTTGAAAACTTGTTTGAAAATTATCAAACTTTTGATTCATGCTTGAAATAGCTTCACGAAAAAAGATAAAATTGTTTCTTTTTGTAGATTCAGCATTTCCCTCATCATAACAATGGAAACAAATTCGTCTGATTTAGCCATTAGATAAATAATATTTCGTAAAAATGATATCCACGAAACTTTTTATCTTCATTTTTTATCATTCCAAAAAAAAAAGGCGTCCGTTCACCACGACGCTCAATATTCTTTTTTTGACTAACTAAGGAGTTCGTACCTCTATATTCACAAGAAAAATAGTTACAAAGAATGAACACTTAGTTCTTAGTTTTATGTTACCAATTTATAATTAAAGTTTTTACAACTGACAGCTTTATTTTATCATGTGCTTTGTGCTGCATGCCAAGCTGATATTAAAAAAATGCGAAAACTTGCTATCTAAGCAAGCTTAATTACCAATGCTTGTATCAAATTCATAATTTTCACTTCTAAACTGTTCGTTTTTTTTAATTTTTGTCTGTAACAAGTAGAGGCATATTAATTAATAGTTAATTAATCTTAACTATATGTTTTTTGATAAGTGGATGGAAAAAATCCATTTAGTTTTATCAATAGTAAGTGATAATTTATTAGTATAAAACTTGTTAGATATTTTGATTAGTTTAATCTTCATCCAAATTTATTATTATCCAAATTTATTATTATTAATCTAAAATCTGTTTTTCTTACGGAAAACTGTCAACTAACTCTTTAAAAGTAAGTATGTATGTCTACCAATATATCGACCATAGACAACATTTTTCTAATATCAACGGGCTAGAAGATTTCAAAGTGCCTATTATCTACCCACGTTTAAAGTCTCTCCCCTCTTTCTTAAATACCAAAATAGAGTTTTAACTTTATTTCTTAGTTTTAACGCTTTTTAATATGTTCTATCTTCTTACGTTAAATTATAGCTACCATAATGAATGATGGCTACCATGATGAATATTCATCTAGGTATTTTACTTATAAATAAAACATCAGCAAAATATAAAATTTTTCAGCGTTTTTCTGATCCTCACGTTGTACAGTGACTCAAAACGAAGAAAAAACGGCAAAGTTTATATAACCATCGCATTTTAATATGTATTAAATGAATTGTTTGTTTTTTTTTGTCTAAAAATCAATTATGTGATTTAAAGTTATTTTTACGCGCAAAAACCAGTAAAACGTGCGCGTATCTAAAAAACACGCGCAAGAAATTTTTTTTTTTAATTTTACTTCTCGAATCAAGTTCGCATCAAGTTCGCATTTTTAATTTTACTTCTCGAATCAAGCTCGCTTAATACATAATTCATTTTTAAATCTCTTTTTAACTCACTCCAACTTGTAATCAGGCGTGATCACTCGGTGCACTGCCATCCAAATTTAAGTCATAATTATTTACGGGCCCCTCCCCTTTTGCTAAAAACAACGATTGAAAGAATTTTCAAAAAAAATAATAATAATTACTGTTACCCGCCTCTTGATAAAAACAATGATTGAAAAATTATCTTCAATAAAAAAAATTAAGACATCAACAAAGAGTATGTAGTAGTTATGCTTTGAGCATTACTATTATACATATTTTAAATTTTAATTCATAGAAAATTTTAATTTTTTCAAATTTATGTCATCAATTGTTACCCTCCTCTTTTGATAAAAACAATGATTGATAGAATTATTATTAGTAAAAGTAAAATTCAGTCATCGACAAAGAGTATAAAATAGTTATACACTGAGCATTACTATTATAACTATTTTAAATTTTAATTCATAGAAAAATTTAATTTTAAAATTCTAAAAGTTTGTGAACGCTTGGAGGATTAACATACCAATTATATTCAAAAAGAGTTTTATCTGTTGTATCATTACAATAATTTTGAAAAGAGCTTGGATCTAAATCATATGCTGAACAAACTGCTTTTAAAATTGTTTATAGTCTAGAAATGATGTCAACATCTACACCACTTATCACAGAGAAGGCATTCGATTCATCAAAGGCTCTTCTGGCAGTATTACCGTCATTAGTGTTTCCGAAACCTTGTTCTGGGATGTCAATAATAAGACTTAGTTCTTCCCGAAATTTCTTTTGGATAAATGCTTTTATTTCTTTTACTGATTCTTTCTGCTCGGAGGTTTTAGCATAAAATGACCTAATTCTCAATTTATATCCAAGGTGAAGAATCACTCAAAGCATCTTATCTAACAGTGAAGAGGTGAAAGGCCAAAAAATAATGCTTCTTTATTGACAGATTTAAGTCTAATCAATTAAATCTCAATAATCTCTGTTGGCTTTACTGAACATACATTACAGCTTTTAGAGCAGCCGTGGCGCAGTGGTAGCGCACTTGCCTCAGACACAAAGGATCCGTGGTACTAACCCCACCTCTGGGCAAGTTTTGAGACATTGGTTTGGAAGGAGGCGTGAACTTCCATTTAAATGTTCATCCGCGGTGCTCTGTGATAAGACTGTAAGAACTTCATGGGGCACCTAAATAAATCAATAAAAAAATAAAAAAAAGAAGTAGTACTTGTCAGTGCATTAACAACCTTTCCATCAAACATTGTCAAATCCAAATTATACTTTATAATTGTTGTCAGCATAGATGACTCAGTTGGTTCTGAATCTAAACTTACAACAAATGTTTCAAGTTTCTGAATCTCAATTCGTAATCGTTCTTTTTTTAGCAATCTTCTTTAATTAGCACATCTGTTTCCTTCTTGTTCTGCAAACATACTGGTCTGCAGAATGTGTACTAGATGGTTTTTTGTTGTACCATATAAATGTATCATTAACAGTAAGTTTAAGAAGCACAATAGATGTTTAGAAACTACTGTTGCATTCTTGCATTGATTTATATATATATTAAAAACAACTATCTGAGCATTTTTCAACCTTCTGTTCTATTACATAAAATCGAATATATAAATACAGAGTTATACTTCCTATGACAGTTATAAAACTACAATAGTCATTAAAATAATAATCATAACTTTCATCACGTTTTTTATCTACGTGACTTTTACCACGTATACGTAATAATTTTAATTCACTAACTTTAATAAAACATGCCCTTTTGGTAAATTAACTCATGTCTAATTATTGTGGGGCTCTTGTTATTCGTCCAGAGCGCGTTATATTTTGTTTGTTGCATTCTTGAGAATCATTTCAAACTTAAACGACATTTTCGTTATATCTTCCTTTACCGTTTTCAACTTCATCTTTTGGTATATCAAGACCATTGTTAAATGAGTCATTTATATTCTGAGAGTTTGGAATACGGCGACGCAAGTGTGAGATTTGTCGTCGGAATACCCTATTTACGGTTTCGACGTCAATCGACAAGATATTTGGCTTCCGTACTATACCTGGTATCCACGACTGATCACGTTTTGTTTTTTTAGCTGGTTTTACCCAAACATTGTCACCCTCCTTGAATATGTTGTCTACTTCATATTTTTCAGCTTTCTTACGTGTATTGACACCTGGGATAAAAGAAGTTGGTTTTCGCTTAAATTGCTGCGATGGACTTTCACTACAGTTTGATGATATTGTCTCATTGTATAGCAAGACTGCCAGAGCGATCAAACAACGTGAGCGGGCTGTTCTTTTAATTGTTCTGTGTATGCGTTCAACTATATCATTACCTTGAGCTCGATGGGCTGCTCGATATTCTAAATTAACGTACCATTCTTCAGCGAAATTCATTGTGCATTAGAAGGCAAACTGGCGGGCCAAATAAGGAGACTATTTCTTCAAGCTTTCCGACAACTTCAGCCATGTTTTGGTTACTAGTTTACGCCACACCGTATACCGTGATGGACCACATTCAATCATTGATAAGTACAGTTCTGCACCTAGATGCGTTACATCGAGGGCAATCTGATTCCAATTCTGTTTTACACTCAACTGACCATGCTTCCATTATACGAAATAAAGATCGATGGAGTTGCACTGGTTACAACTTGCAATTGCTGCTGAAACCTCCTTACGTGATACATTCTGGTTGTTTTGTAAAGAAAGTTGCAATGTTCGAGCGACACTAAAATGATCAATTGAATGAACTTTCCATATGTCTTCCTGTTGAATTAATCCGGTTGCACACACTGTTCTGCACCATTTTTAAGGGATTCTTGAAATTTCGATTGGCCAAATTTAGTTCAGATGGAATCCATTGTACAATAATCTTAATATCTTTTTCTATTTCCTTTATCGTATTCAGACGTCTTTGTACTAACAATTGAGAAATTCCCCGAGTCTTTACGCGATATTCTTCTTTTAAAACTGCGTATAACCATCCCACGGTGCTCTTGCTATCGCTGTATACTGTGAGTTCTTTTATATCCCATTTACTGGCTAAATTTACCTCGAAGTATCGAATCTAGTTCACTTATATTATTAATGTGCGTATCACTCGTCGATCGTAGTCATGCTGCATCTTCGATAACTACTCCTCCAATTAGAAGAATTACACCGAGACCTATGGATGATGCATCACAATTGCTCCACAATTGTTGGAGCCAAGTTATGTCAAAACACATTCTGATGAAACAATACCGTTCCACATTTATAATCACAGTTTGATATGGCCACAGTTTTTTGTCAATGTGAACTTAAAGGTAGGCTTTCTTAAGATCAAGAGTTTTTGCATTTATAATTTTCCTCCAACAACGCAGTTTCTCTTGACAAACATAAAGTTCTGATGTTTTATTTTGTTGTCTTTGTTTATTTCTTTCTCTTCGTTTATTTCGTTCTCTTCGTTTACTTCGTAATCTTCGTTTACTTCATTCTCTTCGTTTATTTCGTTCTCTTCGTTTATTTCGTTATTTCGACTTTTACCACGTATACGTAATAATTTTAATTCGCCAACTTTAATAGAACTAATACTCTCTTCATTTTTGATAACTTTATGTAGAGTTGTATCTAAATATTTTTGTTTATACAAGTCTGGCTAGACGATCAAA
The DNA here is from genome assembly GCF_038396675.1 of Hydra vulgaris. NCBI lineage: Eukaryota > Metazoa > Cnidaria > Hydrozoa > Anthoathecata > Hydridae > Hydra > Hydra vulgaris. The sequence continues at coordinate 19,342,731 of NC_088920.1, read as the reverse complement.
CAAAACCGCCTTTGAAATGCATTATTCCATGTTGATAGATATCTTTAACCAATAATTCAGAAAATATTTTGCTGCAACTATTTAGACTCAAGATTCTACACAGTTTATGTTTAATAAGAGATTGAAGGGAGCAAACTGCATATGTTTCTGACAAAATAATATAATCAATATAGCTTTTTTTTTTTCAATTAAAATTTTATGAAGAGACGTATAATATATATGTTTGCATTTTGTAATAATGAGCATCGTTATTACTTCATCGGACAGATCACATTGAATTTTTAGGCTAAGAGCATCTTCAACTTTAATTTTAACAGGTTCAAGCATAGACATGTTTTTCCTAATTTCATTTGCTTTATCTGGTTCCAAAGCCTACTTTACTATAAAGATAAAATTGTTTCTATTAATAGTGGATTCAGTTGCTGCACTTTTTAAAGAAGCTAAGGCCAATGCTTTGTGATTTTTTTCAGCTAAATTGGCAGTTTTAGCTTTTTTGCTTCTTGCACCAAGATTTTCCCTAACTTTTTTTTTTCTACCTGGACCTTCTTTAAATTTAATTTTTTTAATTAGATCGGGAAAAAACTCCTCCTCTAAATAGAAACTTAATTAAATAGAATGATTGCATAAAGAAAATTATTAACAAATAACTCTGTTTCTTTACCTGCAGCCAAACACCCTCTTTTAAAATCAATTTGTCATAGTTTCTATTATGCTTATCTAACTTAGCTCCCAATTTTGCTTTAAAAATAGACAACTTATTCTTTAAGTCATTAAACTCTGATTCGTCAAAGTCATCTTCATGAAAGTTATAAATATTTAAAACAACTTTAAACTAAAAATATTAGATAAAGCTGAAACTCTCAATTTACTTCAATCTTTTATCATATACTCGCTGAATATATTATTTAGCGAGTAAATGCTGAAACCTCTATTTTATATTGGAGCAAATTGGAGCAGGTAAATTTTATTCCATTAAATGGTGTATTGCTGACAGTACTCAAAAATACTCAGGAGTTATGTGGAACATTTTTATTCTTGTACCACAAATACAGTGTCGTGGGATCAAAATTTATATTAGGGGGGGGGGGGCGGGGGAGTACTACTCGAAATAGTTTTAAGGATTTTTTTTTAGTCATTTTATCAGTAAATTTTTTCATAATTATTTATTTGAAAAATTATTGAGAGAGGGAGTGGGCAAATGCCCCTGCTCCATAATTAAAAGTTATTTGTATTTAGAAAATAAAGACTTAAATTTTTTTCCTTTATTACCACTTTTTAAGGATTTTGAGCCACTGTGCGTTGTAACGACATATGAGCTACAAAGCATCATAAAGTAAATTTTATTTTACGTTGCTCATTAAAATAAAATATTTTTTTTTAATATTGAAACTTTTCTTTTTTCTTTTTAAGAAAAAAATAAGAAAAATAAAGAAAGTGAAATGTTTCAAAAAAAAAAGATTTTTAAACCTTTTATAAAAATATTTACAAAAGATTTTGTAAAACTTATCCAAAAAAATTAGAAAGAAAACATAAATAGCGTTTACTTCCTTAAAATACGTTGAGAAACGTTTTTTATTTTTAAAAACAAATAGCAACCAAAAAAAAAAATTGTTTATTATATGCTAACTTGAATTTGAGAAACAGGAAACTAGAACAAGTTTTAATTGCACAAAGCAGAGTAGCTTCACAAGTCCTTGTAAAACAGAATAAAAAAATGAGATAATAATTATATTAATATAAAACTAATTCTTTAATAGTTTTTATTATAACTCTATATTGTTTATTTTGATTTTTCTAAATTTAAATTTCTCCTTGTCCTCTTTATGTTTTCATTCATTACTTTTTGATTTTGTCAGACGTGATTTTTTAGTTCTTTCAAAATTAAATTGATATTTTTTAACTGACTTTTTCTATCCATAATGCATTTCTTTTTTAACGCGCAAAAGCTTAAAGGTAATGGTTCATTTTTTTTTTATAACTCCTCCTCTAGAAATTGTAGTGTTGCCTTTAATTTTGCTTAGAATATTAGCATATGGATGGAGGTTTGGATCAAACGAATCATGTTCAAGTTTATTTTTTAAACTATTGAAATGAGTTCTATTCTGTCCAAAATCGACACCCAGTTGATCTTTAGATAATGATCTTGGTAATGCGGAAGTTGATTCTTTTTCAATGGAGTTTGGATCGGCACCCGTAGTCCTATCAATTATAAAATTTCTATGTATAATTATTTCAAGCGAGCTAAACGTCCATTCATCTATTGACGATAAGTTAATGTCGTCCTCGCTCATTCCATCAAAAGGATCATCAAGTGTGTCCTGTACCCCCTGCAAGGCAGAAAAGAAAAATGTTACCAATACAGAAATAAAATAAGGTGCCCATTTACTTTTATTTTCTTTCCCCACAAAGTAAAAATATGGAGATAAAATCACTGGAAGAAAAAAGATTAGAATTTTGTTAAATGCACGAATCGTTCGTGGAGAACGATATTCACGAACTACTCTTAAACGTTCGAAAGATAAACTTATCGACATAAGTACTAGATACACTCGAGCTACCAGAGGAGAATTTAAAGGTAGTTTACTTTTTCTCACATTTTCGATCAGCTGATTTGCGTCACTGAAGTTTTCATACATTACTCGCAAGATAATTTTCCGTCGAGAAATTTTTTTAGTATAAAGGTATTCTCTCATATGAAAAAGCATACTTTTTAGTTTTAGGTGAACAGCCTGTAACCAAATAGCATCTAAACCTGCATCTGCTCTCCAATCTCGCATACTACATATCCAAGACATTCCTGCAGATTTAAAATTGGCAATATCATCTAAAACTTTTTCCCTTCTTTGAAAGTCTGCGTTAATTGAAAATGCCAACGGAAAAACTATTGGCGAAACAAACAGGTTTACGTCAACGTTAGCATATAGATCATAATAACTTACTAAGTAAACAGAAATTATTCCAATGGCAATTTGAACTATAACCATAAAATTGAAGTTTCGTGCAAAACTTTTTAATATATCTAAGGTAAATGTATACTGTATAATTCCGCGGTGTAAAATCCCACGATTACTCAAAAGTTTAAGCTTTCGTTTTTCAGACCATTCCAATATTTCCCCTCGCTCGTCATCGTGAGGAATGTCCCAAAAAAGAGATCCTGCAAGTGCTTGTTTTCTTTTTTTACTATTCATTACCTGTTATATATATATAAATATATATATATATATATAAATATATATATATATATATATATATATATATATATATATATATATAAATATATATATATATATATATAAATATATATATATATATATATATATATATATATATATATATATATATATATAATATATATATATATATATATATATATATAAAGATAAAAACTATATCAAAACTAAACAATTTACCGAGAAATATTAATTCACAAATAAACTTGTTAAAATAAAACAAAATTTATACCACAAACTACTTCAGTGTAAATTTCCACACAAAAAAAAGAAGTAATAATTTAAAACAGTAAATTAAATTGATAAATTCATAATTTTTCTTTTCGTTATAAAATTGGTCTAATACATTGATTGATGAATCGCAAATATAAAATTATCAACACTTGGCTCGGATTTAATAAGAACATAAAAAAACCTTTTTTTTAGTTTATAAATATAACTAAAGTTAAATATTAAAATATTAAATATTATTTCCACAAAATTTTATGGACATTAAAATTAAATAATATATTAATAAAATAACTTAATCTATTTGTTTCAAGTATTTTTTTAAATCCTTAATATAAGATATCTTAAATTTCCATTTGTTGGAGTTTTACTCAAATTCTACAAAAATTAAATTTGATAAAGTTGTTTCAAAATATTTTAAATTTAATTATGATAAATATGATAATTAAATTTATATTCACAACTAATAACTTACAAAACAGTTTTTGCATAAAATCGACCAACTAAGCCACTCAAATCCAATATATATCTGATATTAGAAAAAAATTTTATATATAAAAGATAAGAGACTATATATATATATATATATATATATATATATATATATATATATATTTATATATATATATATATACATATTTATATATACATATGTATATATATATATATATATTTATATATATATATATATATACATATTTATATATACATATATATATATATAATATATATATATATATATATATATACATATTTATATATATATATATTTATATATATATATATATATATATTTATATATATATTTATATATATATATATTTATATATATATATATATATATTTATATATATATATATTTATATATATATATATATATATATATTTATATATATAATATATATATATATATATATATTTATATATATATATATATATATATACATATTTATATATACATATATATATATATATATATATACATATTTATATATATACATATTTATATATATATATATTTATATATATATATTTATATATATATATATATATTTATATATATATATATATATATTTATATATATATATATTTATATATATATATATATATATATATATATATATATATATATATATATATATATATTTATATATATATATACATATATATATATATATACATATATATATATATATATATATATATATATATATATATATATATATATATATATAGCAAAGTAATTGATTTACATAACTACAATGAAATCTTTTTACCATATGTGCAATCAATTGTAAACAGTTTATAATAAGAGAACAAAAACGTTTCTAAAATGTTCAATGAAATATTTTATATAATATGTTTGTAGAAATATGTACGTGTACATCGTATCACATTTCGTGTAAACAACATTTTATTTTCAATCTTTTGTACGCTGTTTTATTTGCTTTTGCATTAATCTTTTTAAATCTTTGAAACTCATTAAATTCATTTTTTTAAATAAATTAATTATTTTAGGTGATGTTATTTTTATTACATTTGTTATTAGAATTATTATTTTTGTTTTTAAAAATGGTACAATTCATTTCCAACAATTCCAGTATAAGCATTACGTTTCATAAACGTTTTTTCAAGTTTACTTTGGGTTTTATCATCCAAGGAAAAATTAAACGTTTAAAGACGTTAAAAAACGTCTCAAAACGACGAGTAACGTTGATTCATTAATGACATCAAAACAATGGTTCAGTTGTCTAAACTATTTAAATCTAAAATATATAATTTTAAATTTATTTTTGTTTTTATTTGAGCTTTTGCTTAATTTATCATTCAAAATGCGGCCTAAAATTTATACTACTTTATCTCATTGCCTATATACATTTATACATACACACATACATACATACATACATACATACATACATACATACATACATACATACATACATACATACATACATACATACATACATACATACATACATACATACATACATACATACATACATACATACATACATACATACATACATTAATTATGTTAGTGTATTCTACAAATAGAGTGCGCAATGTTCTTAAATTACAGAGCAATAATAAATTAGTAAAAACACTTTAATTTAAAAAAAATCTAATTTAAGTTGTCTTTAACACCGTGTTTCTCCATCAGTATGTTTATCAGGAAGCTTTCTGATGAACCTACTGATGGAGAAACACGCTGTTGAAGACAACTAAAAATTAAGTGTTTTTACTAATAAATATATATATATATATATATATATATATATATATATATATACAACCCTTAGATGTTGTCCGAAAGTTTTTTCGATATTTTGTTGACAAAAAGTAAAAATTAAAATGCAAGACCGGAATTTTTTTTTTTTAATAATGATAGACTGCCTGCCCCAACCAAACCCTTAGTCGATGTAGCAGCACTCCCTTGCGGGTCAGGCTATTTGTCAGTCGATATAGCAGCACTCCCTTGCGAGTCAGGCTATTTGTCAGTCGATGTAGCAGCACTCCCTTGCGAGTCAGGCTATTTGTCAGTCGATGTAGCAGCACTCCCTTGCGAGTCAGGCTATAAGATAGTCGATGTAGCAACACTCCGCGCATGATTTACAGTAAAAAAAATAAAAATAAAAACATTTTATTAAAAAAAATAAAAATAAAAACATTTTATTAAAAAAAATAAAAAAAAAAACATTGTTTATATTGTTAAAAACATTCACAATGTTTTTAAAACATTCTGGTCAATTAAATTTGCGTTTTTGTGGTTTTTTTAAAAAACGATTAATTTGTAATTAAATTAATGGTTTTTACTTTCGTCCAACACGGAAATGTTGGACGAAAGTTAAAAGTAATTAAAAGTGACGTATATGTTGGCGTAAGAATCACTTTTTTCCTTCCGCTCTTCCCAAAGCCAACAAACTATAGATCTATATATATATATATATATATATATATATATATATATATATAGCAAGGGGCTTGGTGATAAGACAGAACTTGTCTTCTTCTTGCCCCAGCCATGTATTTATATATTTGTATTGTATAAACTTGTAAACTTTTCTTATCGGCGAAACACATAATAATAATAATAATAATAATATATATATATATATATATATATATATATATATATATATATATATATATATATATATATATATATATATATATATATATATCAAAACTTTTAGTTATGAAATAGCAAAAAGGATAACTCCGTAAATTAATTAACTTATCTTTGTAATCGTTGTAAACTTAATGCAAAACTGGGCAATTCCACAATCAATTGAGTTATTTCTAAAAAATGTATAAATAAATTCAAACAAAAACCAAGTAATCATTGTTTAAAATCACACGTTTAAAAATTTTAACTTTTGAATAATAATGTTACTTGTGTTATTTTTTTGTTTTAAATTTCAATTTAGAGTCATGCGTCATACTTTCTATATAAATTGTGGCTAAACTACATTTTGATAAAAGCGTAAAATTATCCCCGTAAGTAACGATAACTTGTTTAATTTAAGATATATAAATAAGCAGCTAAAACAATCTTTTGAATAATTTTACGCAGAATAATAACTACTTAATTTAATTTAAAAAGCCAGTTTATCTAGATTAAATATTTGGCTTGAAATATTCAACTGAAAGCAACAGGTTTAATGCAATGTTTTTATGCAGACCGTAAGTAATAGCATATAATCAACTATAATTCCTAAACTTATAATAATTGAACAAAATTTCAATATATAGGTAAACAAATAAATGATTTTGGGATGATTTATAAATATATAAACATCTAATCTGTTAAAATAAAAAATATATATCTAAGAATGTGACATTACAAAAATCAAAATGTCCCGTAAGTAACGGTGGAATTGCCCAACTCCGTTTTATGTCTGAGTTATCCTTCTCCTTAGTGAGCTGCCTTCACCATTATTGAGGAGTCTTTATTTCCCTAAATTCAAGAAAAAATATTATATATTGCAGTTAAAAGACAGTTTTATCTCAGTTGTACGTTACTATCATTCATTATGAACAAATCTATTTTATAACAATACATAGTAAATCTGAATTATATTATACACAACATTATGGATCAAATTCATTTTATGGGTAAACTCTGTATTACAATTACTGTATATTTAATGTATTACAAATACTATATGCTCTTTTTACTTTATTCTTTCCCTTTTTTTTTAGAGACTTAAGTTAGTTAGTTTACGGAGTTAATTTAGTTAATTTACGGCTTTGATTTAGTTAGTTTAAGGAGTTAATTTGTGATAAAGGTTAGATAATACTACTTCAAAACAGCTGATGAAAAGCTAAATTGACGGAGTCAGAAACGTCAGCATTCTACATTGAAAAATCATCTTAAAATAATCTTGCCAATTAATATACCAATTTTGAGATTATATAAATGTTAAATTATTGTAAAAATCTATACACATATTTATTCTCACAATCGAGAGTTTTTTGTGAACAAATATGGTGTGAGTGTAATACGAGATAAGTATAAAACACCGCACTGATCATTTTTTGCACTAAATATTAAACTTTTAACGATAAATTTTATTATTTATAAATTTATAAATTATTAAACTAATCTCGTGGGGTTTTTACTGATACTGATACTCAAAGACTTTTGATACTGTGTAACAAAATGTTCATTTTTACAAACTTTAATATTATGGAGTAAAACATGTTAACCTTAAAAAGTTTTGCTCATATCTGAACAACCGTAAACAATCATATAAAATATAAAAAATGTCATATAAAAAAACTTGCATCTCTTTAGAAAACATTACTTGCGGTGTTCATTAGGGATCTAGTTTAGGCTTATTATTGTTTATTATTTATATAAACGATATTTACTTATCACCTAGTATACTTAACTTCAATCATTTTGCTGATGATACTCAAACATTGCAATTTTATATAGAGTATAAAGTATTTTTTCGAATGTATCTTTGCTGCTTAAAACTTTAAGTAACAAATGTCACATTTAATGCTTTAATGCTTAACGAATGTCGCGTTTAATGCTAACACTAAAATTGAATTCAAATTGAAAACTTTTATTTAAAGAGTTTTTTTCCGTCTAAATCTAATGTTTTAACACTAATTTCTTGCATTATCTTTAAAAGTTTTTTAAAAAGCAGTTTTTGAACTGTATTGAAACTCAATAGATCGATCCAAATCTGTTTTTTAAAAGCCGTCCCATTGTCGTTTCTTTTAGACGAAAAAAAAAACGTTTCCAATACATATCTTAAAAACGATTATTAAACGTTTACGATGACGTTTACTGAGTTACACTTTAAAACGGTGGCCGGTTCTAGACAAGAATTCAGGAAAGCCTTTCTAGGAAAGAAACATGAAAATTCTTGCTATGATAGAAAAAAACATGGTTACTTTTTAGGATAGAATAGTTGAAGGATAGAAAAGAAGAAAGAAATACATATATCCTTTCTGGCAAAGAAAAATGAAAAACTTGCTAGCAAAGACTTTTTTAGGATAAAAATCGCACAAGTAAAAGTCATTTTCTTTCTAGCAAAGAAAATTGGAAAAACGTACTAGCAAAGAAATTTTAGAAAAGAAATTTTAAAAACGTGCTAGCAAAGAAATTTTAGGAAAAAATTTGCGCGCAATTTGATTTTTAATTGAATAAATGTTAAATAAGTATAATCTAATTCTAACAAAATCTTTGTGAAATAATAAAGATTATCTGAAATTTCTGAATTATTCATCAGTGATTCACTTTTATTATAAATGGTAATTCTGTCCTAGCAAGTTTTTTTGGATTAATGAAATAAAATTCTGTCGTAGCAAGTTTTTTAGATTTATTAAATAAAATTCTTTCCTAGCAAGTTTTTCGCATTTATTAAATAAAATTCTTTCCAAGCAAGTTGTTTACGTTTATTAAAAAATATTCTTTCTTAGAAAGTATTTCAAGTTTCTTTTCAAAATTTCTGCCAAAAAATATTCTTTTGTAAAAATTCTTTTCTAGTAAGGTTTCTTTATTTCTATCATAAAACATTCTATTCTGAAATTATTCTTTCCTAGTTTTCTATCCTCATTTTATTCTTGTCTAGCATGGCACACCTTTAAAACCTCTAGAAATATTCACTAAATGCTAAAGATTTAAACCCAAATATCTTTACAACTTGACATGACAGTAAAAAAATGGGTTGCATAATTGAAATCAAAATGAAATATACGATACGAAAAACGTATCGCTCAAGGCATACTTTGCGTCATCAGTAAGGGAAGTCTTAGTTATTCCATGTAAATCTCCTTGTTAATTGCTTTTCCACGCTGCTCTGCAACAAGACCATAAAGCTTTCTTAGGGCAAAACAAAAATATAAAGGAAAAAAAAAAGAAACCTATAGCAAAAGTATAAAAGAAATAAAAAATTATTAATGAAATAATATAAAAAAAAGTTAAATCTTCTAAAATTGTTCGCTGTTCTATTCTAAATACCGCTACGAATGCTTGCGCTGAAACTTTGAAATATATTGATGAATTTTGAAGTGCTAATTTAAGCCTCCGTGGAACTGCATTAGTTCATTTTTTGTGCGTATATATTACGGTTTCCATGCATAAAAATGCTTTCTCAACTTAATCTAAAGATCAATAAAGAGATAAACACCTTGAAGAAAAAAAATAATCATAGATCTAGAAAATAGATCTCGTCGCAATATATTAAGAGTTGATGGTATTGCAGAACTACCGTCTGAAACTTGGGATGACTGTGCAAGAGCAGTTAAAAATGTCTTTAAAAATCAGCATGGAACTGCCGAATATATAGTGGTTGAGCGAGCCCATCGAATAGGAAGAGTTAAAGACAACCTGCCAAGAAGTCCTCAGTCTCCTAAATTATATTGATAAATGCAAAATTTTAACATCTAAAAAATTTAAAGCCACTGGATTTTTTATCTATGAAGATTATGCAAAAGAAACCATCGTAAATGCAGTAATTAATTATGAAAAAATTTTTTTTAAAGATATGCACAAATAAAATAACGTAATGGCGGAGATAATGAAGGAGATTCTATAACTCTCACCGGATTGGCTGAAATTAGAGATTTTAAACACCAAACTTTTTTCTAAAACGAAAACTTTATTAGATATAAATGCAGAAAAAGAGCTTAATTATATTTATAATTATATATATAATTATAATTATAGCTTTTACTATTTTCCCATGAAATAGAAGAATCTCTTTTCCAATTAACGGCGAACAAATTAAAATCCTTCATGTAAATATCAGAAGCATAAGTCACAACTTTGAAAAACTACTTTACTTACAAAAAGAAACTAAAAATGTTTTTAACATTATTTCTTTAACTGAAACTTGGATAAGCACTATAGTGCTTATCCAAGCTGAAAAAACAATAAATCAAAAAAGCAAAATAAGGGTTTTAAAAAGTCATCAAAGATAAAAAAAGAAGCTATATATAAGTTATTAAAAAATAAAAATACCTTTAAATAAAAATAATATATAATAATAAAAAATAAATAAAAAATAAAAAATACTTTTAAATAAAAAATTATTTAAAGATTATCTATTTAAAAAAACTCGTTAAAACTTAAAAAAAAAATTACTTCTCAAAATTAATTGAATATGTTAAAAATGACTTTCAACGCACTTGGTAAATATTAAGAGAAATTGGTGGAAAACAAGAAACTTGCTCAGATTCCATACCGCAGGTGATTAGAGTGGATAACAAAGATGTTTTTGAACCTAGATTAATAGCTCATGAGTTTAACAAATTCTTCATTGACATCGGTTCCAAACTGACAAATAAAGTTCCTAATAACCAAGTTTAACAACGTCTTAACACCGATGGATGGTTGCATTTAAATTATCTTCTGAGCTATCATTTGAGGAGTTTGAAGTATCATTTAAATCTATTTAAAAAACCAAAGCCCCTGGAGCTGATGAAATAAACGGAAACAAAGTCTTCGAATGCTTTGAACAATTAAAAGATATTTTCTTTAATGTTTTCATAGCGTCAATACGACAAGGAGTTTTTCCTGGTCAGTTAAAAATAGCCAAGGTAATCCCAATCTACAAAGAAGGAGACTGAGAACTAACATATGTAACTACCGACCGATCCCTATTTTATCAACATTTTTAAAAATCTTAAAAAAAATATTTACAATTATAAACTTATTTTAAGGAGAAAAATTTTTTATATATATAATATACTATATAAAATATATATATAATATACTATATAAAATATATATATAATATACTATATAATATATATATATATATATATATATATATATATATATATATATATATATATATATATATATATATATATATATATATATATACATATATATTTATATAATATATAATTATAATATACTATATAATATAATATATATTTATATATATAAAATTTGGTTTTTAAAAAAAATAGATCTACTGAGCAAGCAATCATCCAATTTGTCCGCGAAATCTCTAACTCTAAATTTTTTTATATTTATCAAAATCATTTGTTACAATAAATCATGACATTTTGATTCATAAATTTAAATATTATGGAGTGAATGACGTAATTTTAAATTGGTTTAAAAGTTATTTAACAAACCGAAAATAATTTGTTTCTTTTAACGATCCTTATCAAAACAATGCTTTTGATATTTTATGTGGTGTTCGCAAGGATTAAATTTGGGGTCACTACTTTTTTTTAATCTACATTAGTGATTTGCTTAAAGCTAGTAATCTTTTAAGAAAAATGTTTGCCGATGATACTAATTTCCTTATTATCTGATAACAATATTATCTGAAAACAATATTATCTGATAACAATATTATCTGATAACAATATTATCTGATAACAATACTAATAAACTTTTTACTACTATGAATAAAGAGCTCAAAATTATTTCCAGAAATTATTTTATTATTTTTAACTATTTTTTTACGCTTTGTTTTCATTCACCCGAATATCAATACACAAACACTTTTTACTTACCTTCATTATGCAGGTTGCTGAATTTTTATTTTTTCGAAGCGTTTCTTCATGCATCGTGCGTAAAAATTAATTATTAAATAATCATTGCCGCTAATTTTTATAGCTACGTAGTTATAATTACCTTAAAAATTACCTTTCGAGTCATTACCTGAAAAAAGTGGTTTTTCATAATTATGTTTAAATAATATTGCAGTTCCGCGTGTAAAAGATCAGACGGCGAGTAAAAAACATCACCCTCCCCATTTCTCCCTCCCACACATTCTTTAACAAATTATTACTTTTATTAAATGCGTTTCCTAAATGAGAAAAACGTCGTATGGCTTGTTTTTGAAATTATTAATTATTGTTTTTAGCTTACTTCCGTTATTCAAATCATTAATGCTTGAGGTGTAAAACTTTAAACACTCCATTTTTATTTTTCAATTTTAATTATTTTTTTAGTTATTTTGTACTTAGTTTCCTTCTCATTACCTATGTTGGCAAAAGTTTCCAAAATTGTTGGAAATCTTTATAAGGTATATGTAAATAAAAAGTTTCATCCCAACTTTATTATGCATTCATTCATTGCATAATTTATAGCAATATTTGCATAATTTATATTCATTCATATGAATTATGCAAATATTTTTTGGGCAAACACTAAAAAAAGTAAGTTACAATCTCTCCATCGCCGTCAGAAACATCCAATACGTGTAATTAATTTTGCTGATCGTTTTTCTCACTCTAAACATTTTTTTTTTGAAATGAGAATACTTAATATTAACGAACTTAATATGCTTCTTTATGTAATGTATTAATATATACAAAGCATATATACTTAATATGCTTTGTATATATATATGTGTTAAAATAATCTTTCTCCTGCCGTTTTTTAACAATCTAATTACCTTGAAACCTAACAACTCTCTAAAAAATACTAACCTTCTATGCGAGCCTTCTCGTCGAAAAAATGTTAACAAATTTTACGTTGATTACCTTGCATTAATTTTTGTGAATATTTATACATATTTTTATATATTATATATATTTTTGTAATAAAATTGTTTTTGTCAAATTTTAATTTTGATCTTCTTCTTTGCATCTTTTTAAAATTAAGCTGAAAAAATCTTTCATACTCCCACATCAAAATTCAAAAATCTTATTTATATTATGGAAATATGTATTAAACTTTATTACCTGTACTACAAAAAGATATGTTTATGTATAATTTATTTTATTATGTTGTACTTTATAGTTACTTTATAGACTAATATTTTGTTTACACTAGTATAAGGTTCTGACGATAAAATCTTACTGATCTTCTTTTAGACCTCGTATAAATTTTCATCTACTCTCATTATATTGTAAAAACGAATTAACTAATGTAAACTAAAATGTTTAGAAAAAAATTATAGAGGAGGGGGGAGGTTATAACTTTTTAGAGTATTTTGTTCTTAAATCAAATCACCAGGGTTCTGTTTTGCTTCGCAATTTGTTTAAATATATCTAATTTTCGTATATTTAGAAATATTCAATTTTCGTATATTTAAAAAAAAAAACTTTCAATAATTTAAAAATATCTCTTTTTATTTATCTTTAATGATAATAGCCATAATATTTTATTATGTTATATTGATTTTTAAAGTATGTTTCTATGCTGCACTGAAAAATACTTCAAGTTAATGGATTTTCCAAAGTTTCAAGTTTTAGGATGTTGAAGTTCAATTTATTAACTAAAAAATTATATTCAATATTTATTTTTCAGAAAGCAGGAGAGGTTATAATTTCAAGTTTATATTCAAGAAATTAATTCATAAATTCAAGTTATATTCAAGAAATATCAATTAAACAGGGAATTTTTACACAAGCTCTAAAATTAGCAAAAGTCATACCAACATTAAAAGGTGGTGACATTGAGAATATAAGTAACTATTGTCCAATTTCACTACTTTCTGTATTCTCTAAAGTTTTAGAAAGAATTTTGTACAATAAAATTTATAACCATTTTACTATAAACAATTTATTATACAGCAATCAATATGGATTCCAAAAAACAATTCCACTGAAAATGCCATTTTACAATTTACAAGAAATATATCTGACTCATTTGAAAATTCTCAATTTACTTTAGGTGTTTTCATTGACTTGGCAAAAGCTTTTGATACTATTGATTATACACAAAATTCTTTTTAAAAAGTTGGAGTGGTACGGAATTACTGGAAATATATTAATTTGGCTTAAAAGTTACCTAAATAATGAAACAATTTGTTTATGTGGATGATAACGTATCATCTAATTTGTTTAATATTTTATGTGGAGTTCCTCAAGGATCCATATTAGGACCCCACCTATTTCTAATATATATTAATGATCTACCAAAAGCTTCTAACCTAATGACAATTATGTTTGCTGATGATTCTAACTTATTTCTTTCTCATAAAAACATTTTTACACTTTTTAGCAACATTAACATTGAACTAGGCAAAATTTCCGAATGGTTTAGATTAAACAAACTATCATTAAATATTGATAAAACTAAATGGATTCTTTTTCATCCTTATGGTAAAAAGCACCAGCTGCCTAGCAACTTACCCTTTCTTTTTTTCGATAACATAATTATCAAAAGAGTTCTAGTGACAAGATTTTTAGGTGTATATATCGATAAAACTCTTAATTGGAAAAGCCACATTGCTAACTTGTGCAATAAAATTTCAAAGAGAATAGGCATTTTATACAAAATAAGAAACGTTCTAGATAAACATACCTTAATTCAATTATATTATTCGCTAGTTCATTGCCATACTAATTATGCAAACATTGCTTGGAGTAGCACTTATAAAAGTATACTTAAACCTCTCTTTCGGCAACAGAAACATGTAGCACGCCTTATAAATTTCTTGGACTGTTTTGCTCACACCAAGCCTCTTTTATATGATATGAGAGCGCTCAATATATATGAGTTAAATGTTTTTAATATTATTTGTTTTATGTATAAATGCAAGACCCACCTATCACCCGTTTCTTTTCGTAACTTGTATTTACTAAGAGATAGAAATAAAGATATTATAAGGAACGATAATTTAATTTGACAACCATTTTCTCAAACTAATTTTGGAAAATTTTTTATTTCATTTCGCGGACCATTTTTTCAACTGAAAATATACTAATCTACTTTTAAATTTTTAAATTTTTGAAAATCCCATCATCCATATTAGTATATGTATATATTTAATGTATATTCTTTTTTATTTATTATTTTGTTTGTTTTTTTTATCCACAAGCAATTATTTATCATGTTTAGTTTTAGTAAATTATTTAACATGTTTTAGTTTTTAAGTTTTAGAACTCTTCTATTGTAATATTGTATGTTTATTTTTATTTTAATTTATATATATATTATATTACAAACTTAATATACTTTTATTATTAAATTCAATTTTGTAATAAAAAAAATTGAATAAAATTAAATAAATAACAAGAATGAAAACATTGAAAAAAAAAATTATAATAATGATAATATAAAAAACAAAACAAAAATAAAAAAATATTAAAATATATATATAAGAACAAAAAAATAAAAAATAATGAATGTATGCGTAGCTGCCATTATATGTATGTTGGATACGGTTGGAGGTGAACCATCCTTTGGTAGTGGTTTGGCGTTTTTGTCTTCAGTAGCATAAACGTTAATTTATATATTTGGCAGTGGCTTGGTGTTTTTTTGATGTCAGAAGCGTAAACGGAAATTTGGTAATTTGACTTAATATACAGCGATAACCATCATATGGTTATCGCTGTATATTAAGTCTATAAGTATATAACCATCTAGGTTCCTTTTGCACAACTTTTTGAACAATCTGGAAATGCATTCAGTCTGGAAATTAAATTATTACATATTCAGTCTGGAACATATTCAGTCTGGAAATGAAAAATTTCCGTATTTCCATATTCAGTCTGAAATTAGATTCAGTGCGCGCAAATGTTTTTATCTACTAAATTATGGACATCATTGTTCGCATGAGCCAGCTGTTCGGAAGACATAGGAATTTGATTGATGCAAGCCGTAAACACCATAACAAAAGGAAATAACCATTAAAAAAAACAGAAAAAATTTAAAAAAAAAAAACGTTCAAATATTTTCAATAGCGGTTTCTCTGTGACAAGACCTGATCGTCTTCTTTGAGTATCCGCGTTTTTTATATTTATTTTTATTATTTATTTCTTAACTATATCTTGGCTTGTTAACTTTTATTATTGTAATAAAGTTTTTTGTTTTTTTTAATTGTAACAAATATTGAAATAAAGAACAAAAAAAAAAAAAATTAAAGACCTAGGCGTTCAAATTACCGACAACTTAAAGCATGAGAATCAAGCGGCAAAATCAAATTGCCGCTGCCAAATCCAATAATGTCCTTGGAATCTTAAAACACACTATCATCAGCAGAAAAAGCTTTACATCACCTATATACGTCCACATCTCGAGTTCGCATTTACCGTCTGGTGCCCAAGACCTTATCTAAAAATAAAAAATCGAAAGCAACATTAACTGGCATGTTGCACCATTTAATATCCTACCAAGCTACGGCTGTCGCAAGCGCTTTTATCGTAAAATGGACAATTTTACGATAAAATTTGAATCACACAAGACAACAATCGTCTCGTTTGATTCAACCTTTTTAACAACTGCATCGCTTACCCATAGCACGCATTACCAAACTAAGTTTTTAGTGCTCATAATGTCAACTGCTTCATTGAAAATTCGATCAGCTATTAACATAATTACTACAGCGCATCATCTTCCTTGTAATTATGCACGAGCTAGCCCGGCTAGCTGTTGATGGGCTTACGGAACACGCCCCTTCCGTGTAATTAAATTACAACTAACTATATATATATATATATATATATATATATATATATATATATATATATATATATATATATATATATATATATATATACATATATATATATATATATATATATATATATATATATATATATATATATATATATATATACATATATATGTATATATATATAAGAATGCTCTGCAAAAAAAATTGATGATTAAAGTCTGGGAACAAAAAAATCTCGATAACTTGTATATTTACAGAGTTACACTTTTTAAATATTCAATGAATATATGTAAATATACAAAGAATTTGGAGTTAACATAGTAGCTGGTTAGTTTAAATACTAAAAAGAAAACATTTAAAAGGGAAGATTAGTTTAGAAATCCAAATTCCAATTTAGGAAGAGCTTAGAAAAATATCAAGGTGCTCTGGTACACAATTGCGGTATTGAGATACACAATTGCGGTATTGAAAATCGCGGTAATATCTTGATAAAAAAGCAAAGTTCGCTTTTGGCTCCACCCTTATACGTCGTAATGTATAAACGTATAATTTAAATACGTGGTAATGTATAGACGTATATATATAATTTAATACGTGGTAATGTATAGACGTATAATTTAAAAGATTTTAAATATCTTTGTTAGCTAAATACTACGCACAAATTATTTTGCTGATACGCATGATTTTGAATTGTTATCGATTGAAGTTGTAAACATAACTTGCAAGAACGCAGTTTTACACGTCATATTACAGACCGCTCTGGTAATAAAAAAGCAAACAAATTAAAAGCCTAATTATAAGCGAAGAGTTATGTATCAAATGAGTTTACTTCGTAGGCGATTTACTTGATTTACAACAAAAACAAAGACGTCAGAACTTTTTTCAATATTATGTTTCAAAATGGATTTATTCCAACTATAAATAAACCTATTCGAATTACATAAAATAGTGCTACTTTAATTGATAAAATTATAATTAATAATTTCAAAAACATAAAAATTAAAACTGGAATATTTAATACAGACATATCTGATCATTTTCCTGTTTTTATAACAGCACAAAAATCGTTAAATCAACCTTCTAAAAAAGTAAAAACTAGAAAACGAGTAATTAAGGACGCTTCTCTAGTGACATTTATTAGCCTTTTATTGACAACAAACTGGGAATTTGTTTTGAAAACAAAAAATGTTAATGAAGCTTATGATAAATTTTATCATAATTTAAATGTCACTACAATAAAGCATTCCCAATAACAACTCAATTTATTAAAACAAAAACTCTACAAATCCCTTGATAACACCCGGAATCATAAAATCTTCGAAAAAAAAGCAACAATTGTATGAGAAGTTCATTAAAAAAAGAACTTTTAAAAATGAAACAAACTATAAAAACTATAATCGCCTTTTTGTGACGATTGTAAAGCGCTCAAAAAATTTTTACTATAGTAGCCAATTGCTAAAATACAAAAATGATATACAAAATACTTGGAACATAATAAAAGAGGTTATAGGTAAAAAAGATATGAATATTAGTCGTTTACCAAAAAAACTAATTATAAATGACTGTGAAATTATTAACGACGCAATAATTGCTAATTCGTTTAACCGTGCATTTGTTAGCACAGGTCCAAGTTTAGCATCAAAAGTAAAACCTGCTTCAAATCATACCTAAACTCTAGTAATAATACAATGGACAATAATATGCTAACAGAAACAGAATTGCTTGATGCAATGTACTTACTTAAACCAAATAAAGGTAATGGAGTTGATGATGTAAGTAGTAATGTAGTAATTAAATCAATGCCTTATTTAAAAATTCCGCTTTTGCATATATTTACACTCTCTTTAAACCAAGGAATCTTTCCCGATAAACCTAAAGTTGCAAGGGTAATACCTACTAAAATCAGGAGATGACACAAGTGTCTCCAATTACAGGCCTATCTCCATACTATCATGCTTTTCAAAGTTATTAGAACACATTATGTATAAAAGATTGTATTACTTTTTAGATGTAAACAATATTCTTTATAGTAAGCAATTTGGTTTTAAAAAGAGCCACTCTACTGATCAGGCTATTGTTCATCTTGTTCATGATATCTTTAAATCATTTGATGAAAATAAATATACATTAGGTGTATTTATTGATCTCAGTAAGGCTTTTGACACTGTAGATCATTACATTTTATTAACAAAATTAGAAAACTATGGTATTAAACATATAAATATTGCGTTGTTTAAAAGCTATTTGTCAAATTGAAAACAATACATTTCTTATAATAAAGGTAAAACAACCAATATGAACATAACATGTGGGGTTTCTCAGGGATCTATATTAGGACCACTCCAATTTCTCATTTTTATTAATGATTTAAGCAAAGCTTGTGCTGAACAAGATACAATTTTATTTGCAGATGACACAAATCTATTTTATGCACATAATGATATAAATATTCTGTTTAAGTCAGTAAACAAAGAGCTATTAAATCTTACTGAATGGTTTAATGCAAACAAATTATCTCTAAATGTAACCAAAACAAAATATACTTTTTTCCATCGTTTTCATGACCGAGATAAAATTCCTTTGAAACTTCCAAAACTTTGTATTAGGACATAAAAAGAGAAACCACTTTAAATTTTCTCGGCGTGCTTCTTGATGAAAATGTGACGTGGAGAGATCACATACAATATCTCGAAAATACAATCTCAAGGAACATAGGCCTGCTATGCAGAGCGAAGCCTTTTTTAAATCCAATTTGCTAAAAGCTTTTATATTTCTCGTTCATTCATTGTCATCTTAATTATGCAAATATTGCTTGGTGCAGTACAAATAAAAATAAAATAAAAAAACTATTTAATAAACAAAAGCATGCAATCAGAATCATTTCCAATGTGGGCCGTTATACAAACCCCCAAGCATTGTTTGTTAATTCAAATATAATGAATGTTTATCAATTAAATGTCTATCAAGTTCTTATATTTATGTTCAAAATTAATAAAAATATATCTCCTAAAATATTTTAAATATATATATAATATTTTAAAAATATATTTCCTAATTATTTAAAATAAATCAGAATAGATATCTAACGAGATTTTCAAATAACAGTTCTATTCAACCCAAAAGTTATTTTGCGGCGACTGAATTTTCAATTTCTACTAGAGGGCCGAAATTATGGAATAAAATATTACCTGATGAACTCAAAACAATTTATTCTTAAACTCTTAATGAGTTTAAGAATAAATTGAAGCAAAAACTACTGATGAACGACGTAGCGCTCAGCTTTTTCCTAAGTTTTAATGAATGAACTACTGTTAACTTACCCAACAATTAGAGGTTTGTCATTATGGGCTTGACGATCTTAGAAAAGGATTGTGCCACTTGTTATTGCTTAAATTCTTCTTTTTTTTAAAAAAAAAAAAAAAAAAAAAAAAAATATATATATATATATATATATAAATTATGGTTTATAAGAATTATTCACATATTTCAAGGTATATGATGGTATAAAAGGAAAGTTTCAGGATTATGCATATTTGTTTGCATGCTTTTTACAAAACAAAATGTTAAAGTAGGACTTTAGGACCGATGATTTTTATTTTATAAAGTCTTTAGAAAAACATTTTATATTATATAGTGTTATGTTTTTTAATTTTTTTTGTCTTAAATTTAAGGTAGACTAAGGGGCTTGGTGATAAGACCAACTATGTCTTCTTCTTGCCCTGCTATTTGTATTTATATTATAGTTTACGACTTAAATAAATTTATCTGGCAAAAAAAAAATAATGACCATAAAAAGTTTATTACCACAATTTTCATTTTTTCTTTACAATTTTATTATATACATTATAGTTATAAGCTTTTGATAATTTAAAAATTATTGATAATTTTTTTGATAATTTAAGAATTATTGGAAATGTGGATCGAAATGTGGAAATGTGGATGTGGATTTTTCATAATTTAAGAATTATTGGAAATGTGGATCTTGTACACTAAATTTCTTTTTAATAAGTTCAAAATACTCAACGTATTTCAACTTAATTTATATCATATTCTTATATTTATGTTCAAAGTAGATATTAAAATGGCACCCATTTTATTTAATTCATTTTTTGAAAAAATAAATCATTTATATCCAACATGATTTTCAAATAACAATTATATTCAACCAAAGCATATTATTCTGCAACTAAGTTCTCGATTGCAATCAGAGGACCTAAACTATGGAACCCGTTATTGGAGAATGAGTTAAAAAAATTCCTTCCCATAATCAATTTAAAAATAAAATAAAGAATAAACTTTTGATAATTGACAACGAACTAGACTTCTTCTGAAATTTTTAAATAGGAGTAATCACTCCTTTTATTTACTTGTTATTTACTTTATTTTTGATCATATTTATTTTTGATTTTAATCTGAACCTTTATCTTTCTTTGATGTTCATGTTTTATCTCATTTTCATTTATTTTAAAATTCGAAATCTTAATAAATAAAAGTTGGAAAAAATAAAATTATATATATATATAAAGTATTTTTTATATTTGCATTTATATATGCATTTTATGCATATATTACATTGAGATAACGGTAAAAAATTTGTTATTTATATTCTTGTTTTGAAGGGGATATTCTTTTGGCGATAAGATTGAATTTTTCTTCTTCTTGCCGTGTATATACATTTTGTAAAAGTCAAATTTTGTAAAAAAATTCTTTATGGCGAAATAAAAACTTAGAAAAACGTTTTAATTCTTTTAAACGCTCCCAATATTTGATAGAAAGTTGACAAGGTAAACCCGGCTTAGTGTTAGCACAGAACGCTTTTCTTTCAATTCGGTATTTTTTTATGTATAAAATGGTTTTTAATTGCAAATAATAAGAATTTAACAAGGATATTCCGTGGCTCCTGAACACAACCTTTTTTGATTTTTACAGGCTCTTTGGTGTTCCGCACTTCTTGAAATGATTTTCTACGAAATGATTTGAAATGATTTTACAGACTCTTTGGTGTTCCGCACTTCTTGAAATGATTTTCTACGAAATGATTTGAAATGATTTTACAGGCTCTTTGGTGTTCCGCACTTCTTGAAATGATTTTCTACGAAATGATTTGAAATGATTTTACAGACTCTTTGGTGTTCCGCACTTCTTGAAATGATTTTCTACGAAATGATTTGAAATGAGTTTACAGGCTCTTTGGTGTTCCGCACTTCTTGAAATGATTTTCTACGAAATGATTTACGAAATGATTAAAATCGTAGTTTATTTTAAGGTTAAAATAATCTTAAGTGCGTAATACAATTATAAGTTTATAAAAATTTCTTGTCAGTTCAAATAATAAAAAAAAAACCCGCTAGTTGAGGGAAATTGAGGGGAAGGAGTTGAGGGAAATATATACAAGATAAATTCCTGTTTTCTCCCTATTTCCACTTTCCAAACATAA
>NC_088920.1:19247500-19315000 GCF_038396675.1 Hydra vulgaris | reverse complement strand
ATAAAGCTTTATAACTTTTGAGAAACAAAAGTGTCTTTATTAAGTTTATTTTTGTTCGCAAAGAATTTTTTTTTTTTTTTTGCTTTTAAGTAATCAAAAAATTCGCTGATTGTTGTCTTTTAATCAAGATCCACTGGCAGATATTTACAAAAATGCTTAACATTAATAAAAAAAACAAAAACATTTTCAAAACTGACCATTTTAAAACCATAATACTCATTAACTGAATAAATCATTTTTTATTACAGTAACTATTCGCTTATTAAAGGTTTCTTGATGTCAAAAATTTGCGCGCAACTGGGCATATATTAACAAATTTCTATTAAGAAATAACTACATAAGGTTTTTCGAAACATTTTTTAAGCTTTCGTTTAATGTTTCGTTGTACAACCTTTTAAAAAAAATATATATATATCCTCAATTTTTTTTGGATATACATTATAAAACCTAATTTAAGGCTTACTATGTGTTTAAGATTTTTAAACTCAAATGCTTGGCAGAGTCCTAAATTTATTTTGTTTAAAACGTTTTTCTAATTCATATTTTTAGAAATATTTTTATATTCTAAATAATGTTTTATATCTTCACTAATATATTTAGAAAAGGTTTTAAAATGTCAATAAAACAATTCAAAAAAAGCTATTCAGAAATAAAACATTTTATTTTTCTTCTATTTCTTGAATTAAAACGTCGTTAAATATTCAAACTGTTTGTTTTAACTTTTAAAAAACATTATTTAATCTGAAAGATCTCTAAGATATGTATGAAGAAGAAGGCGGAAGGTACCTAATTTGAAAAGGTAACAGTTATTAACAGTAAAATAAACTTTAACAAGATAGAAAATATTTTTGTATAAAAGGTGTCGTAGACATCCTGAAATATTTCTAATTTATATTTTTTGTCTATTCATCTCGGGTGTGAGTAATTTTTACAGTTTTAAAACATTTAACTTATTTTATCAACCAATAGAAATCAAGTAACCGTCAATTTTTTTTTACAATCTGCTGATTTGTTGTTTTGACCAATTAATTCAATAAAACTAGTGGCTTAAAATAATGTATTTCGTTGTTTTGATAAAATTAAAACATTAAAAAGTAAATAAATAACTATAAATATAAATGACATTATTATATCACATGATAGACCTTTATTTTATAAGCGATAAGATGGTTTTGGTCTTCCCATAAAAAAATTTTAAACGAAAAGAGACCATTTTAGCATTCAATAGTTTTTTTTTTTTTATCTATTTAATATAAACGACATTCGAGTTTTTAAAAAAACGGAGGATATCAAACTCACCTTTTTATATTTTAATTAAATGAAACATTTTTTAATATATGTTAAACCTTTTAATTTAAAAAAGATATGATTTAAAAAAAATAAAAACGGGCTACACGTCCTCACCTTTTTTGGTTCACGCCCATTTTTTATTAAATCACATCTTTTTTTTATAACAAATGGTGTTTTTTTGATATTAAACAGATAAACAAGTATTCCTATGAAATTATAACAATATGTAAAAAAAGGATTACATTTGATGATTTATTTTACACTGCGAACATTAGTATCGTATTTGAATATATATATTTTACATTTTTATTTATATTCATTTATACTTATTTATGTCAGAATTGGCATCTAATAACTAAATAAGATTTTTGTATCATTCAGCCTATCCCAGCAAACATTATTTTAGTGGATTTGTAATGGACCTATATAGAGGATCTATATATGGGGACCTATATAGGACCTATATATGGGACCGATATATATTTTAGCGGTTCAATAGAGTTTTGGTCATCTTAGTGGACTATAAGTGGCAGCCGCTGTAAATGGCAAGCCGATAACTTTCCGATATAATAATAGTGGCTAGTAATCGGCTAGCCACTTTTGTTGGCTGTGACTAATAGTCCACTAAGTAACCGATGAGCAAAACTATAGTGGTCCGCTCAAAACGCCTATATAAGTTCACTGAAATTCTGCTATAGAATGTTTTATGGGATACCTCGAGAAGTAAGTTCATATTCTGCCAATTATTATATATTTTTTTATATTACTTTTTTCAGAGACTTTTTTTTTATAACAGTTTATTTATGCTTGTGTATTCGAATATTTTTATTTATTTGTTTTTGAATAATTTGACAATAAACTTAAACTATACATATAATATATGTAGTTACAGATTATTCGCATCACGAACAACAAATGATAGATGATATCAACTTCAAAATATCTAAAAATAATTAAAATTACCTTAACATATAGTCAATCTAAAGTTCTACAAATCATTAGGTGATGACTGGTAAAAAATTTTATTCGTTTAATTTTTCTTTTTATTATTAGATTAAATTCTCATTTTCTGTTATATATGAGTGTATATATGTATGTACTGAAGCCCCCGGCAGCAGGCTATTTCAGCATAATGTCACACTGCTCACCTAAACCAGCAGTATACGATATATATATATATATATATATATATATATATATATATATATATATATTTATATTTTTATAAATATATATATATTTATATATATATATATTTATATATATATATATTTATATATATATATATAAAATTGTTTAAAATTTTAAACAATTAAATATATATACATATATATAAATATATATATATATATATATATATATATATATACATATATATATATATATATATATATATATATATATATATATATATATATATATATATATATATATATATATATATATATATATATATGTATATATATATATTTAAACAATTTTAAAATGTATTATACAAAGTAGAGTGCTCAATCTTCTTAAATGAACAGAGCAATTATAAATTAGAAGAAATTCACTTAACAAAAAAATTCCTCATTTTCATTCACAGAAAAACTGATGATGTCTTTATTGGCTTTTATTGATGATACTGATGAGTCTTTATTGTTTTTTATTTTTACTTTAATGAGTCTTTTATTTTACTGATGAGTCTTTATTGATGAAACACTGCTCTGGACACTTCATTCTGCTTTGAAAAAACGTGCTTTGAAAAAATTTTTTGCAAAGGTATCTCAGAAAGTAAAATGTGTTAAGTACTAATTTTTTGCAATTTTATTCCTTTTATGTAGATAAATGTTCTGAGATAAAAATGAAAATTTATGGAAAATTTCTTTATTTTAAACCATCGTTATATTTTTCAATACACCTTATTTAAAATCAATTTTCCGATATTATAGGCCAAAAATTTTTAAAAATTCGATTTTTCTAACTTTTTTAGTAGTCGGTAGACTACTTTCTTTAGTAGTCGGTAGACCACCTTAAAGGAAACATACCTGTAAAATTTAGGATGTGTTTTAAAGGAATTTTTTTTTTTTTTTTCTAAACATCTTCGCTTCAAACAAGGCTGCAAGTAGCCACTAATCAAAGTTGGAAGTTACTGTAAGAAAAAAGATGAAGATTGTAGAGCAAGATAACGATTGACGGACGACTTAAAGGATTGCAAATTATATAAATCAGGAAAGCAAGATGAAGGAAGCGAATTCCAAAGAACTGATGTTCGAGGAAAAAAACTAGACGAACAAGCGTTTTTGAAACACCTATGAACAGTCACAGAAAAAAGATGAGACTGAATCGAATGACTAGTAACACGAAAATGAATTTTAGTTGATGGCACAAGAAACGCTAGCTCTTTAGAGCAGTGCCCATTATAGTATTTGTAGAAAAGAGAAAGAGAAGCAACACTACGACGATGTGATAATGGTTGGAGGTTGGCTGCAAGAGCAGGTCCAACTATGTTTACAATGCATTTTTGCACCTTGTCTAAAAGAGAAAGGGCATCGTTAGAAGAACCGCCTCAGATATGGCAACAGCATTCCATACAAGGCCGGATTTGAGATTTATAGAGATAGAGAATAGAATCCAAAGTAAGAAAGTGACGAGCTCGATAAAGAGATGCAACCTTAGCAGATGCTAGTTTTGCAACTAAGATTGGAAGTAAGAGTTAATCCTAGAAGATGAAGAGTAGGTGACTCATCGAGAACATCACCGTTCATAAATATAGGAAGATCTAAATTATTGCGATAACGATTGGCTGAAAAAAATTGAGTTTTATCTGAATTAAAGTTCACAAGCCACTGTGAGCCCCATGCTGTAGCAGAAGTGATATCCTTTTCAAGCTCAAATGCCCCCTCCAAGCAATCAGAGGGTGTTGGTTTCTTATCATGACAAAAATAAATGGTAGTATCATCAGCAAACAATGCCACCTTAGATGTAAGAAGATCTGGAAGATTGTTAATGTAAATTAAAAGAGTATTGGGCCAAGGATAGAACCTTGAGGAACCCCTGAAGTTACAGAATAAGAAGAAGAGTGCTGTCCATCGAGGACAACTTTTATATTACGATTGGAAATGAAGGATTCAATAATCTTTAAGGTGTTGCCAGATACACCATAAAAAGAAAGCTTATGGAGGAGACCAGCATGCAAAACTTTATCAAAACCTTTTGAAATGTCAAGAGCCTTAACCTCTCTACCTTTATCTAATGCACGATAAAACCTATCAGTTATTACTGTTAGCAAATCAGCTGTAGAACGAGAAGATCGATATCCATATTGATGGTCAAAAAGTAAGTTATTAGATACAAGATGAGAAATTAAGTGTTTGTTAATTGGAGATTCAAAAACCTTGCTTATGATAGGAAGAAGACTTATGGGACGGTAGTTAGACGAAACAGATCGCTCTCCAGAATTTTTGAAGATAGGGATAACAGATGCCGCTTTCCAGCAGGCTGGAAAACAAGACTCAGATAAGCACTTGTTGAATAGTTTTGAGAGTATAGACGACAGCTCCGGAGAACACTTCTGCAAGACAATAACAGGTATGTTGTCCGAGCTGTAGAAGAGTCTAGGCAAAAAATCACTTTAGATACAGAAGCTGGAGTGATGCGAATGTCAAGCAATGGATCAACCTATTTGTCGGCAATATCAGGTAGAACACAACTAGTGGAATCAAGAGATGATATTGATGAAAAGTTTTTAGCAAACAATTCAGCTTTGTCTTTAGGTGAGGTGACAGCTTTGTCTTTAGGTGAGTCTGAACCATACAAGAGAGGTGGAATTAAGGATTTGCCCTTATTATTGATATTATTAAAGATTCTTCAGAAGTCACGAGAGCCTAATTTTTGAGATGAGATACGAGATTTCATAACCTGATTAGCGGGTTTTGGCGTTAGACAGAACCTTTTTACATTGGTTTCTAGCAGTAATAAACAGACGTCTGTTTTCTGGAGAATTGTTTTGCTGATAAATAAGGAAGTAACGGTTTCGATTGGCAATCGCAGCAGCACAGTGTGAGGAAAACCATGGAGGAGAGTAGGGCTTGACCTGAAATCGTCGAGAGAGAACAAAAGATTTCATGCCAGCCTGAATTCACGAATTTATGTAAGAAGCACATTTGTTGATAGGAAGACAAAAGAATTCTACCCAAGGGCCATTACAAAGAAAATCACGGAAAGAATCCCAGTCAGCTTTACTGTAGTTGTAAGAGGTTCGATAATAGGGGGATTCAGGTGATGAAGAAGAATGAGATATTAGTTTTAGAGAGATCAAACTGTGATCAGAAGCACCTAAATGAATGTGGAGAAACTGAGCACTGACTAGGATCAGAAACAAGACATAAGTCGAGTAGAGAAGGTAAATGATTGTGGTTGTCAGGAAAGCGATTTGGAAAGTTGACTATTTGAGTTAGGGATTGAGAAAGGTAAAAGTTGTGGGCTTTAATGCCAGCAGAATCACTGACACTAGAGCCAAGCCATTCAGAGTGGTGAGCATTAAAGTCACCGACAACAACTATATTAGCTGATGGATAAAGAGAGAGGGCTTGGTCAATATGATCAGAAATAACGTCAAAAAGTGTGCAGTCTTGAGATGAAGGAAAGCGATATAGAACAAAGAGAAAGGCAATAGAGTGAAGTGGTGCTAAACGAAAGCACATGAAAGAATAGTATGTGGATTCAAACCTAGTTTTACGACAAATGGGTGAATTCTTACGAATGTAAATGCCCAGGCCAAGCATGTGACTATTGGAGTCTTTACGAATTAAAGAAAGATAACCATCAACACTAAGATCACAAGATGAGACAGCTGAACTCAAATTAGTCTCACAAAGAGCAAGTAGGTCTGGTGAACTTTGCAAGAGATAAGACTCAACAGAAGAAAAGTTATTTCGAAGACCACGAATATTAGTGAATGATAGGTTTAGAGAACTTGGTGATGATGATGGTTTTTTGTGTTATTGTAGTTTTTGGTACTTTATTCATTTTAAAATTAGATAGAAAAACTTGACTCAAAGCATAGATTATACTCAAAACACCGTTTAATAGCCCAATCAATTGCCTCATTACTACTAATAAACCCTAAGCCGTGACAAAGGGCTACAAATGTGGTCTCCGCAATGCACACCAAAAGTACAAACAGGGACACCATCCATGCGCAACATGGCACTGTTAATACTTTGATATTTTTTAGCTCTTGATGGAATCAGCCTCTCTGAGAGCTACCACAGAGTTTAGTAAACCTGACTACCAGCCGGCTTCAGAACCATAAAACTGAGTTTTTAGAGCTGTACCCTCATTAGGAGATAATAGAATGAGTTGTCTAGTCATAAAAACAGAGACACAAGCAAAACCCATGCATTGAGTCAAGAAGATCCAGCATTCGACATCCTAAACTGGAAACAATGTATTGTAAATACATCTGCGCCAGCCTAATACATGAAGAAGGGGTGCGAGGCTGGTCAAGAGATAGAATCTGTTGTTTAAGTATGTTTCTTTTACAGGAATGTTTATAAGTACGGAGTAAAAACCTAGGAAAAAACGTTCGATCGAATTACTATAAACTTTTTAATCATGTGACCTATAGAAGTTCATAGAATTTTTATATATTTTTATGAATTTTTATTAATTTTTATTAATTTTTATTAATTTTTATAAAAAATTGCTATAAAACTTTTTTTTATATAGAAAAAAAGTAGAAAATAAAGTTCTATAGAAATTTCTTTAGAAATTAACAAAGATTATATAGAATTCTATAGAATTTTTTAGGCCATATATTTTAAAAGTTTATAGAAATTCTATAGAATTATTTTTCCTGGGAAGTAAATCAGATAAATAAAATTAAAAAAATCCTTTAAACAGCTAAATAAATTTCAACAATAATACAGCTAAATAAATTTCTTCCATAATACAGCTAAAAAATTTCTGCAATAATGCAGCTAAATAAATTTCTTCAATAATACAGCTAAATAAGTTTCTTCCATAATACAGCTAAATAAATTTCTGCAATAATGCAGCTAAATAAATTTCTTCAACAATACAGCTAAATAAATTTCTTCAATAATACAGTTAAATAAACTTGTTAACTATATTAAATTAATTAAACTATTAGGTAACCAAAAAAGTTCGTGCGGTTTTTGTAATTGAATTGTTTTTAGCATTTTTTACAACACCCACATCGCACAAGGCAAGTAGCTTTGTTGCGTAATAGAACGCGTGTGTCACGCGCAGTTGCTGCATATATAGTGTAGGCTTGTAACGAGCTTACAGGAAAGGTTTTGTGTAAAGAAAGGATGGCAACCCAACCAACGATTATTCGATCTTGCTTACTTTACGAGTTCAAACTTAGAAGGAATGCAACACAAGCGGCCAAAAACATCTGCACAGCATTTGGAGAAGGTACAGTAAGTGAACGCACAGCACAGAAGTGGTTTCAGCGATTCTCTTCGGGAGATGAGTCCATCGAAGACCTGCCGCGTTCTGGACCCCCATTGTTGGTTGATGAGGATGAACTGAAGGACGCTGTCGAGTCTGACTCCAGCCAAACTTGCCAAGAACTTGCAGTGAGGTTTGCTGTGAGTGTTGAAACCATCCGCCTGCATCTGCATGCGATTGGGAAAGCGTGGAAGCTGAGTCGGTGGGTTCCGCACAAATTGTCGATCGACAACAAGAAGCAACGGCTTACGATCTGCACATCACTCTTATCACGCCACAATGTTGAGCCTTTTCTTGATCGTTTATTGACATGCGAAGAAAAATGGATTGTGTACAACAATACCAAGCGTTGCTACCATTGGTTGTCCCCCGATGACCCCATCCCAAAGACACCCAAGCCCAATCTCCACAAGCGGAAGGTTTTGCTCTGCATTTGGTGGACTACAGCTGGTGTTGTGCATTACGAGCTGCTCCCAACAGGCCAAACCATTACTGGACTGGTCTACTCAGCACAGCTGCAACGAGTTCACGACCTGTTGCTTGTAAAGCAGCCTGCACTGGTGCACAGGAGAGGAGTTCTGCTTCTCCACGACAACGCGAGACCGCACACCGCTCGCGTGACTCAGGACAAGCTCCAAAGCCTTGGTTGGGAGAGTTTGCCTCATCCACCATACTCGCCAGACCTCTCCCCTACTGATTTCCATTTTTTCCTTTCCCTGGGAAATCATTTAAAAGGACAGCAGTTCCGAGACCAGGACGCGGTTGAAATGGAGTTGAAAGCTTTTATAGACTCAAAGGACCGAGAATTTTTTAGAAGTGGAATAAATAAGCTTGTTTTACGTTGGGAAAAGGTTTTAGATGCTAATGGTGACTATTTTGATGAATAAATGTACTTACTTTTGTCGTTTTGTGTGTTTTTATTATATACGGAAAAACCGCACGAACTTTTTTGGTTACCTGATAAGTAATTATTTTATGCATTATTTTCAGTTAAACGCTCAAAGTTAATCAATTTACAATAAAACAACAATTTCATGAAATTAAATTATTTTTTTAATCAATAATATGTATTGTAAAATTTAAAAACAATTTATTTCGTATTGAGTTCGTAATAGTGTTTTTAAGGGTTAACAATTTATTCAGTGGCCATTGCGCAGTGGTTAGAGCGCTTGCCTCAGAAGGTTCTGTGGTGAGATCTGTGGTTCAACGCCACCTCTGGGCTAGTTTTATAACATCTGTAAGAAAGAAGGACACCTAAAATAAAATAAAAATGAAAAAAACAAAAACATTTTAAATGTCATATGATAATGTCTTAAGCGTTAAAATTGCTTGACTATCCTGCTAAAATGGCTTTTTCAAACCTGCTAGATTAGGATATTACATATAAGAAAAATGTTTTATAACTTATAACATCATCGTGTGTGTCAAAAAACTAAAGTAAACTTTCATTAGCTTGTCTTCAACTTTTACTAAATCACTAAAACATTACTGTTACGTTTGATCAGGAAATTACGATTTAAATTTAAAAAACTGCTTTAAAATTTTTTTTTTAAAGCAGTTTTTTTCAAATTTAAATCGTTTTTCACGCACAAGTACTGTTTAGTAAACTGTTATTATTTGTAAACTTTATAGCTATTTTAAGCGAGAATAATGCGTTAAATGATTGATTGAGAGAGTATAGTGAAATAAATAAAAACTTAGTGTTATAAATAAAAATAAATAAATAAAAACTTAGTGTTATAAATAAAAATAAATAAATAAAAACTTAGTGTTATAAATAAAAATAAATAAATAAAAAACTTAGTGTTATAAATAAAAATAAATAAATAAAAACTTAGTGTTATAAATAAAAATAAATAAATAAAAACTTAGTGTTATATAACTAAAACTTTATACTTTGTTTTTGTTGAAACTTAAGAATAAATTACTAAATAAAAAATTTTTCAAAAGAAAAAAAGATATAATTCAGATCCAAGAACTAATAACTGAAAACGATTGAAGATTAAATATTGGCAGAATCTCAAATAATGCTCAGCTGATTCTGGTGCTCTTTTGAGGATATATCAATAGCACCTATAATTAATCATTGGAATATGAACGCTTTAACCACTGTTTTAAGGCTGTTCTAAATATTGTCGCTCTATTTTTATCTAAACTTAATTATACAACATTTATATCAGTTAATGTTAATACCTATTGGGTATTATTATTATTTTTTAAACGATTTAAATGGTGCATCTTTATTTGAGACCATATCTTTATTTCAGACCATTTCAAGAAGGAGATATCTTTAAAATTGAACAAGTTCAAAAGTTTAAAAATTTTTATTTGGTTAAATTCTTTTTTTAATATTTCATTTAAAGAAAAAAACTAATATCTACAAAGATATTTTTCACGGGCGAAGACACCGGGGGGCCGGGAGGACGTGCCCCTCACTTTATTTTAAAAAAAAGAAAGTTCTAGATATAGAGGACTTTTTTTAGAAATATTTTATTGTGCAATCCCCCCCCCCCCTCCTTCACTTCGAATGTTTTTCTCTTCAAAATTCGTTAAAACTTGCCTTTTTTATTTAGTTTTTCACATAAACTACATTTAGTTTTTAATTCGTAGCATAAAAACCTTACTTTTTGATTAAAAAATAAACTTCTCTAAATTTGCTTTAGTACAAACACCATTTAGCCTCGTTTAAAATAGAATGATTCTAATGTTATTATTATATTTTCAAATCATATTGTTATTAATATTACACAAGACACCCAGACGACCAGGTTTATTTTTATATTGAATTTTTAACGAGTAAATACGAAGTTGTTTTACAGCCAAATAATAAATAAGTTATATTTTGACAAATCCTTGCAAGTGTTTTTAATTGTTAATGTGGCCGATATATATTTTTTGATTATATTTTTGCGATGTTCCTTTTTTTTTTCCTAAATAAAATTTTCTATATTTCATCATTTTTCTAACAAATATTTCTATGTTTTCAAATGGATTTTTTGTTTACTTTTTTTTTTACTTAAACTGTACAATGTTAATATGTTATTACAAATTATACCAATATCTAAATAAATTCCATATACATATATATTATATTACCAAAAAATGCTAATTAAACGCTAATGCACTTTGAAATAGTTTTAACATGAAAGATAAACTAAGCGTTAGCTAAATAAGAAGTATTTAGAAATAAGTAATTAAATAAATAATTTAGAAATAAAATAATATTTTTGCTTACTTTCACTAATTTTTAAATTTAATTTTTTTTTTTTTTTTTTTTTTTTTTTTTTTTTTTTTTTTTTTTTTTTATTTATTCAAAATAAGTTTTACAATATAAGAATGAATAAAATACGTATAGTCAGAATTACAATTTTGTTAACGTTACAACAAAGAACGCGGATACTCGCAGAAGATCATAAGATCTTGTCATCGAGAACCGCCTAAACAGATTTTAATTAATAAATAATCCTTTAATAATTCATAGACAAATATTCACACATAAATACAAATATAATTATTTATACATATTTAAACATACAAACATGTAAATAAATATACTTACACATCAATATATATATATATACACATACAAATATATATATATATATATATATATATATATATATATATATATATATATATATATATATATATATATTAAGTTAAGATAAAAGATTTCGTATATATAAATTACGATAAAATATTTCCTAAGAGTATTAATAAAAAACAAAACAAACTTAAAAATATATCAGAATGTTTTCAACTGAGAAAAGAATTTCTTTCAATTTTCTTTTAAATAAGAAAAAGTTCCATTCATGAGAGAAATCAAAAAGTTTTAACACTATTTTGTTCCATAAAAATGCTCCTCTAAATGAAATACAAAATTTACCAAAATTAGTTTTAAAAAGTGGTTGAAGAATAAAATTTTCATTACGCAAATTGTATTTATTTTTAACTTTTAAAGAATATAAATTGTGAAAAGAAATTGGAGATGTGCGAGACTTACATTTAAACATAAAACACAATACATTAAAAATATTAAGTTGATATATATTAAGAATATTCATTTTGTTTAAAAGAGGCTTAGCATGATAAAATCGATGTTTAAAATTAATAAGTCGTGCAACATGTTTCTGTTGGCGATAAAGTGGTTCTAATTTAGTTTTACTTACACTACCCCAAGCCGCATTAGCATAGTTTAGATGGCAATGAATAAAAGAGTGGTAAAGCTGAATTAAAGTATGTTTATTTAGCATGCTTCTTATTTTAAATAGTATTCCTATACTTTTGGAAATTTTAGAGGATAAGTTTTCAATGTGTTTTTTCCATGTCAGATTTTCATCAATAAAAACCCCTAAAAAATTTGTACCCGTTACTCTTTTAATTTGAATGTCATCTATACAAAGAACAGGCAATTCACTTGGTAGAAGATGTTTTTTGTAGTATGGATGAAAAAGAGACCATTTTGTTTTTTCAATGTTAAGAGAAAGCTTATTTAATTTAAACCATTCTGAAATTTTAATTAACTCTATGTTCATACTTTGAAATAGGGTAATTATGTTACTATGAGATAGAAAAAAATTTGTGTCCGATGATATAATAAATGATATAATAAAATAAATGTCCGATGAATATCTAAAAATGTTAAATAACATCTAAGAACGTTTAAGTATTTTGGGGAATGTTATTTTATAAAATTATTTTTAAAGTTAGTATGCATTAACGAAGCTTAAAGTGCTATATTTGGTCATGAAACGGCGGCAACCCATATTATAAAGGTTTAAGGCCGTTATAATATGGGTTTACAGGTTTAAGGTCTCATTTTAGATTATTTTTGCTCCCATAATTTAATTTAATTTTTTTTATTTTGATTTAATTTACCTCGCCAAAGCATCAAACGAGATTACTAAACGAGACTAAAGTTGAAGAAGAAGCATACTAATTTTAGTTATTTTTTTAAGCTTGCAAGTCTATATTTTAACCTTAAAAATCGAAATTCGAACCTTTTAAACAATGCCGCTATAAATAGGCTTAAGGTGGATTTGAACTCAAACCTCTTGATTTTGAGGCAAGCGGTCTACCCTTATAGTCTGTTTGCAAATGGAAAGTAGACTGAAACTTTGAAACAAGTTACTGTTAATATTTTATGATTGGTTCTACTTCTATTTGATTTACTGAAGATAGAATGACATTTTATATAACTTCTACTGAATAAACTTGATATTTATATACTTTGATATACTGAATTATATGTTTTATTGTTACTGAAAGGTGTCACAGTGGCACTCTTAAGCAACTTTAATTATTGAAGATTAAAGATTATGGGGTTCAAAAAAAAGATCTATTTTACTACAAATGAAGGTAATCGGCTGATCAAAACTGCTATTTCGAGTATATAATAATACTATATAACTGGTATTGTGTTTTATCCTCCTCCGACCAATATATTCAGCACACTAAATATGTCATATATTCAACACACTAAAGAGCATCATAACCTGCTTCTACAGACTAAGAGTAAGTGAGTTTAAGAAGAACAAAGAATATTAGTGACAGATAGAAGAAGTCAAGTTATAAAGACAGCTAATAGATGGCGGACAGATATTGCACTGGATATTAGAATGTGGGGTAATACATTAATCGGCTACAACTAATTAGTATATTTGACTTAATGAATAATACTATATAATTGTATACTAAACTTTTGCAACTTTAAAATATTCAGCATTAAATAAGTTTTGAAACGGGTAAATTATGTAATAAATGGGGGGTGGGGGATCAATTTTTAGACTTTTTCCAGCAACTCCATTAATCATATTATTTTTTAGTTTATTTTTGTTTGAATATCAGAAACTGTTTGGAAATTTTATTATAATCCGTCTCTTATGTGCTGTACATGAGTTCTTTCTAACAAATCGGCTCATTCAGTTACTCGACATAAATACAACTTTTTCTCATGAAAAACTGCAATGTCTTTAAGTCTATTATTTGGTGTCAAAAAATATTGTTAAAATGAATCATAAAGATATTGTTAAACTGTTCTCAAAATTTAATTCTCATAAAAGTTCATAAAAAAATATTGTTAAAATGAATCATAAAGATATTGTTGAAACTGTTTCTGCAGTCAGTAATATCTATGACGTCGTTCTTTGTCTTAGTATCAAAAACTTACCTGCATCTAAACTTACATCGGTAATTAAACTATGGCAGTGCTATGATAAGAATGAAGGATAAGGGAGTTTTAAATTACTAAGTTATGTCGTGTAAGTGTAGCCAGTGCTAAACTTAGCTAATCAACTCTGAAATTAAAAACTGGCTGAGAACACGAAGGATAGAAAACAGAAAAGTCGTTACTCAATTCGTACAGAGAAATTCCAATAAATTTTGAAAACGTGATTGACCGTTTCGCGAAATTGGCAAATTGTAATTTAGAATTTGTAATCTAAGATGTTAAAATAATCAACAAATCAAGGTTTTAAATATTTAGTTAAACAATTAAACTCTCTAATCTTTGTAAAATAGTCGTGTTTTAATATTTTTAAACTATTTCAAGATATTTTAATATTTTAGTTGACGTTGCAAGTTTTTTTTACAAAGGAATGCAAACACCAACTATTAATCACAAAAAAAAGTTTTTTTAAACCATGTGAGGGTGGAGACAATCTTACCCCCCACCCCCACCCTATGGATCTGCCCTTGTTCTATGCAACCTTTTTGGTCTAAAATCATTATCACGTGTTTTAAAAAATTAGGGCTGTCAAGTGAAACAAAAAACTGAACTGAATTAAAAACTCAAAAATATAAAAATTCAAAAAAAAATAATTAGTTCTCATAAAAGTTCATACATATTGGAATTTTTTTTACCATTCTTTATGTTTTTTGGTTTTAACAGAAGATGAATATAGAAAATTACAGTTTGAAAGTATTTAAAGCACAAATTTGCAATTTTTGAGATACATGGTAATGATTTTAGAGACACAATATCTCTTTTATATCTTTTTTAACTAATAATTTTTAATAATAATTATACTAAAAAGATTTTTTACCGTATTTATATTGATAATTTTTAAAATTGAATGGGTAATAAAACAATAGGTAAGAAAAGTTAAATGGTGCGACAACCATGAACTCATTTATATACACATCATACGAAATTAAACTCATTTAACTTAAATTGTGACAAAGAACATTTTTTATTATTTGCGTTTCTATAACCTTTTTTTTTTTACAAGAAAGAAATGCGTTTAGAAAAAATTTTTTTTCAGATTTTCTAAACGTGTTTTTTTCTACACATTTTTTATTTGTTCTTTCCTAAACAAATTTTCTTGTGTTTTTATTATTTAATTTTATTCCTTCACTTTACCTTTTTTTTTATTTCAAGGCAAATAATCAACAAACATCATGTCAACCATACAGTCAAATATAACAAGTTCAACAAACAAAACTAGTTCAACACCATTTAATAAATGCCATTTGACATATGCAAGTTTTTTATTAGTTGCAGGATATTTATTGGTGATTGTTATCGGATCTATTGGAAACACTCTAGTTGTTATAATTTTTAAGTTTAAACTGAAGAAAAGACCAATTATTGATTTGCTTATTTTTTACCTGGCTGTGTTTGATGGGTTAGGTTCATTACTTGGCCCATTAGTTTTTTTATACTGGACTTTAACCTGCCATGAGCGATGGGATTTTGGATGGCTTGGGTGTAAAATATTACCACCATTTAGCCGAATAGTTACAAATATATCAACTGGTGTCATACTTATAATGGCTATTGATAGATGTCGCTCAATAGTCTTTCCATTAAAAAGGCGTTTTCGACGAACAACTATACACGTTGCTATGTTTGCTACAGTAGCTATATCGATTGTCTGGGAAGCATATTATATAAAATCTTTAATAATAGATAAAAGGGGTCAATGCAACACTGTTCCTGCTAATGAACCTTCTTTCGCTCATCCGCTGATTGCAATGGTGACAGCTAGATCATTAATTTTTATTGTTGTGTTTTCTGCAACAACAACAGCTGTATATATAAAACTTCACAATTGTGAGAGAATGATACTTCTTCGAAGCAGTTCTTCAAAAACAACGAATAAAAACAAAAGCGTTATGAAAATGTTAGTCACTATGGCAACTGTATTTGTATTGTCAGTTATACCACGAGATGTTTTACATTTAACTTACACCATTTCATGGCTTGATCCTGATCCTGATAAGGGAGGAATACCAAAGTAAGTTTTGTTAAATGAAACAGTTTTACAGTTTTTTACGGAGTCAAGCAAACTTA
Source organism: Hydra vulgaris (assembly GCF_038396675.1). Taxonomy (NCBI): domain Eukaryota; kingdom Metazoa; phylum Cnidaria; class Hydrozoa; order Anthoathecata; family Hydridae; genus Hydra; species Hydra vulgaris. The sequence continues at coordinate 19,298,955 of NC_088920.1, read as the reverse complement.
ATTTTTACTGTTGTGTATATGTTACTATTGTTTACCAGGGTGTACCAGAAAATAAATAAAATCTCACAAGCTTTTCCCCATTCTCTAAGGTTAAGATAGGCTAAAAACACCGAAAAAATGATATTTGTTCTTGTAAAAGTGATATTTGTGAAAAAAAAATTAAAAAAAAGAAAATTTTTGGCAAAAAGGTTTAGAACGTCTCTTAAAAATGTAGCTTTCCAGTTTAAAAAATTTGACATTTTTGAGCTGCTTCATTGTCAAGTCTTTTTAAAGGTTCTTTTTGTTGTCTCTGGCAACCAGCATTAGGTTTTGCCTTAGGTAGCGTCCAACAAAATTTTGGATAAGTGAATATTTTTGTAACGAAGCCACTAGCATATTTAATCAGCTTTTAAAACTTTTTAAATATATATAATTTTGGACTGACATTTCAATTGATCCACTTTTTCACCTCTATAACAGAAATCTTTACTACCTTGAACAGGATTTTTCTCTGAGAACCTACATTTCAGTAGGCTCCCTTTACCTACTAATAACGAGTAACTTCTTCTTTACCATTACTTGGGCTACCTTCTTAGTCATTCTTAGATTCAGCAGGTGCCATGAACCTAAAGAATAGATTATTTTTGTTAAAAAAAACTTAAAAATGTTCTTTTCCCTGGTTTTATTACAAATTACAAAAAGTTTACTAAATATAAATCCTGATACATCTTTTTTTAATTAAAAGACAACTTAATCCCAAAGCTTTATATAGTTCTCCCTGTTAAAGGCCTCAGTGGTTAACGCCCTCTTTCCAAACTCACGTGTCTTCTTATTGCTTTCTCATAAAGAGCATCTATAAAATATGAGATGTTTAACTCCAAAATATCACCTGCAGAGAACCCACCGTAAGGGAATGTTGTGGAGTTTTGTGAGGATGGTAATGGCTTCAACAAATGCTTCAGTGTTGGAAGCATTAATATCCAGCATATGGCAAAGATATAATCAACAATGCAACACTCTAAGAGATTTAAGATCACATCTGTCTAATCAATTTCTTTTGAGCTTTTAGCTTAGACTACAATAAAAAAAAAGTTGTTTGTATCAATATAAGGAAAAGTAACATTGATAGAAATCTTTTTAACAGTAACAGTAATATTCAGATTCTTTCGTTGTCAAAGTGCAGAGTATACCTCTTTTACTTCAAGTTTTCTACTATATTTTACTAAGCAACAATACTCTGCTTTGTTATTATTGCAGAATAGTGAGAACCTCATTACAAAAAATCTTGTAAACTTGGACAGATTCTTGCAATTTCAATTGATTTTCAAAAGTAAATAGAAAGCAGAGATATATGTATGACACCTTTTTTTGAGTCTTTATCTGTGAAAACTATGGGTTCTGAGTCTGATGCATCAGATTCAAAAGTAAACCTCAGTTTCGTTTAAAATTATTTACGTCTTCATTTATTTATATTCATATGGATAGTTGAAGACGGAAATAATTTTAAATAAAATCCATATTTAAGATATATATCATATTATCTTAAAGTCTTATCTTCTTATTATCCTGTTTTTAAATGATTTTTCAAATTCTATATCTAACTATAAAGTAATATACATTTTTATTCCGCCTTGGTCTCCTGGGATTGAAGCTAATCTGAGTGAATTGTTTCCTCAAATGTACCCACAGACATATTGGAGAATTTTTAACTCTTCTGAGTAAAATCTTACTTCATCTTGGTTGATATATCTATGATGGAATTTCAGTTTAAATCTCTCAGATAAATTAGTTTACAACACTTAGTGCGAAGCTTCAGAATCTTATGCCGTGATATTATAAAAAATAATTATTTGAAGTTAATTAATTACCAACGTACTTGTTACTTTTTATTTATTTATGTTAGTATTCAAATTGTTTGTTTGTTTGTTGATTTATTTACTTGTTTCTTTACAATTAAAAATTACATTATTTATTACCTAACAGCGGCTCCAGAAATAAGGAATTATCCAAATTAGCTTTGTTCCACAATTCCATAACAAGACAAGAAGCACAGCTATGGTTAGGCTCTTTACATGATCTGCTCTTGCAGATAAGATCTTTGCATGGAAACCTTTGGAAATGAGCTACAACAGGCTTGATAGATTTAAACTTCAAAGACTTGATATTTTATAAACTGAATAAATATTAACGTTGTTCAGACATTGTACCAACGTGGTTTAGCTTAGAAAAGCTAACTAATTACCTTTGTAATCAATAAATTTAAAACAAAAAAGTACTTTTTCCAATACTTTTGCAAGTAGTTTTTTAAAAAAAAATGACAGGAGAATGTCAAAAATGTAATAAAGAAAACTTACAAATTATTGTTCATTATAATTTATAATAATAATAATATAATATTATTAATAATAATAACAATTAAATATTATTATTTATAATAATAATAATAATAATAATAATAATAATAATAACAATAATAATAATAATAATAATAATAATAATATAGTATTATCTATAATAATATCACTATTTAGATTTCTATTTTAAAGGTTATGTAATTTTTGGCCAAATGTAAAAGCTGTTTATTAGAGTACTGAATACTTTAATAAACGGTTATTTAAGATGCATTTAAATCAGGCTATGCCCAGTTTTTTAATAGGTTAAACTATGCCTATTTTTTCTATTATTATCAGTTACAAAACAGCAACAAAAGTATGAAAGTAGATCTTTAGATTTAAAAATTATTAAATTTAAATATTAAAAACAAACAAAAATTTGTTGTTGTTTTTCTTTTGTTTTCTTTTTTCTAAATAACTTTACTTTTTTTAATTGACCAAAAACGATTGGCATATTACATGTTCAAAAACGATTGGCTTGTCACAAGTTTAAAAGCGATTCTACGAATAAAATGAGGGGGTAGGGTTTGAATCCCTAAAAAACCCTGACTGGTTCTTAAAAAAAAAGGGTCTTAAAACTAAAATTCACCCGACTAAAATGTGCCAAATACCCGACTAACCAACAATATTCAATAAAAAACTGACTAAAACTTTAAAATTTCCTTCTTTGGGGCGGTATTTTGTTAAGTTTTCTCGAAACCGAAAACAGGTTGTTTTTTTTCATTAAAAAACCGCTAAACAGGTTGTTAATTATACATTACTAAATAGATAAATAGTTGGAAGATTTCTTGTTTGGAAAAACTAACGAGTAACCCAGTGGGCACGGTACGTTTTTAAAACGTTTTTTAGACGTTTTTATAAGGTTTAAACCTAATAAAAACGTCCAAAGAACGTTTTAAAAACGCACTGTGCCCACTGGGAACGTGGAAAGCACAAATATCGTGCTAATATATATAATTTTAAAAAGCACTTTGATATTGCATTTAGTCTTACTTTTTTCGATATTTTTTCTACCAATTGTTACTAGATTACATACTGACAGAATCTTTCAACAATATTTAAATTTTAAAATAGTTATAATAATAAAAAGAAAAAAGAAAAAACAAGTACCACTCACTAACTTAAAGTATTTTATCAACTTTTTTTTTTATGGATATGTTTGTTTGTTCTTTCATTTTAGTTTGTTGTTTATTTTTTTGTTTAATATTATATTTTGCCGTTTAAAAATAATAACAGTTACAATTAAGTTAATGGCCGGAGCAAGAAGAAGCCATTGGTTTGCTTATCGCCGAGCACCGTGTTACAATTTATAATTTTTACAAAGTTGTTTCAAGAATATATAGTACAAAAGAAAAATTGAATAAATGTTTACAAAAAATATATAAAAAGTAAAGCAAGATATCGTTTAATACATAATATCATAACTAGATTGGGTAAAAGTAAAAGTGAATATATAATACCTTTATATATATATATACACAAAAAAAATAATAAGCGAGAAAATGTGATTTTTGATAATGATTATTGTCAAAAAAAAATTTTAACCTTTTTTTAATGACTACAAGGATTAATTACCTTGTTTTTCAGTTTTTAAATTATATATCTGATCTATTTTTAAAAGAAAGACTTATAATAATATAAATCAAAATCTGTGTTTAATAAAAACTGTTTTGAATCAGTTTTGAACTGATGTAGAGACTTTTTTTTTCCGGAAACAATGTTTGGGAATCTTTTCCACAAAAGTGGTCCGCGATTCTGAATTGAATTAGAATTTTGTTTAGAATAAGATTTTGGTATAACAAAGTTATTTGCGGAAAATCTTGTAGCATATTTAGGGTGTATGTCTTTAAAATAAGTTTCAAACATTTTGGGTCCATATTTTGTTTTATACATGAGTTATAGAACAAGATGGACATTAAGCTTGAAAATATTCAGGGCACCAATTATATGTAAAAGAGGTTCACAAGGAATCGCTCGACCAGCTTCAAATATGATTCTAACAGCATATTTTTGCCTGCTATAAAGTTTTTTTAGCTTAGTGTGATTAGTATGTTTATACTATGTATAAAGGAAAAATAGAAACTTTTTAAGGACTTAAAATTTAAATTTGGCTTAACTCTATAGATCATGCCAATGTTTTTTGAGATTTTTTTTTCTATAGAATTTAAATGAACTTTCCAAGATAGATTTTCATCAAAATTCACACCTAAAAAATTTACAGATATTTGCCTTTTGATGTTAGTTTTATTCATCAAAAGATTGGGAAGAATAAGTGGTATTTCTTTTGTTTTGCTTGGTTTGTGGAAAAGAGAAAATTTAGTTTTTTGAACATTCAAAGATAATTTGTTGCATATAAACCATTCATTTACTTTATTTAATTCTTCATTTACTACTGTGAAAAGTGTTTCAATATTTTTGTTAGAATAAAATAGATTCGAGTCATTTGCGAATAAAATAAAATTTATTAGGTTTGATGTTGAAGACAAATCATTTATGTATAGTAAAAAAAGTAAGGGTCCAAGTATAGAACCCTGTGGGACTCCGCAATTTACAGTTTTTTGGTCGTTTCTAAATTTTCAAATTGTACATATTGTTTTTTGTTTGAAAGGTAATTTTCAAACCAGAGTAAGTTTGTCTCCTTTATTCCGTAATATTCCAGTTTTTTTTATTAGGATGGAATGATATACCGTATCAAAAGCTTTTCGACAGATCAATGAAAACTCCTAACGTAAAACAGTCTTCTGTAAAAGCATTAGATAAGTGGTTAACTAACTCTACTATTGCGTGATCTGTTGAATGTTGTTTTTTGAAACCAAATTGCTTACTGTATAACATGTTGTTATCAGTTAAATGATTATACAGCCTATTGTACATTATACGTTCAAGCAATTTCGAGAAACAAGATAAAACAGATATAGGCCTGTAATTAGAAGGCTCTGACTTATCTCAAGACTTAAATACTAGAGTTACTCTAGCAATTTTTAAATTATCCAGAACTTTACCTGATTTAAGTGACTGATTAAAGATACGAAACAAAGATGGTTCAATTAATCATAGACTAATTTTAATATATTAACGCTAACTTTATCCGATCCTAAACTTTTGTTACTTTTTAAGGTTAGTAATGCAGTCCGCATCTCACGTATTTTTATTCGCTTTGACTCATTTTTTTTTATTAGAATTTGTTTGATAAAAATCATATGTTGAAGAAGTTAAAGGAATACTTTGTGCTAAATTAGAGCTAATGTTAATGAAGAAACTGTTTAATTCTTCAGCTATTAGTGCACTGTGCTCTCCTGAGACCGCCAGGGTAAATTTTGATTTACTCTAAATATTTTTATTGGGTTTAGGTATTTTAAATAATTTTTAAAATCTAAACTAACTTTTAAACATATTTTTATTGCAAAAACAGTTTTTACCTAAAATAACATATGGAGGGGGAGGGAATAATATGAGGAGGGCGGGGATTTTTTTCAAAATTTATAGGGGTATTACACTTTTAAAACAATTTTTGTTAAAAAAAATACAACTTTAAAATGAAAAAAATTAGATCTTTTATGATAAAATTAAAATAAATTCCAGATTAACAATATAACATCAATGCAATAAATGTAGCAGTTTAACATGAAATATTGAAATTCCTTATAAAATAATTCAATCATTTCAAAGTTCACAATAATTAAAAATTTTAAAAAATGAGAGAAAAGGACTACTTGAAACTCTTTATACCAAACTCAATCACACTTTTCTTAAGCTGTTTTGAATAATCATAGTGTTCCAAACGACGCTTTTATTGCTTCAATACTTGATAGTGGTGAGCACTTTCTCCTGCCTGTTCGGCATTTACACCAAGCCCAAACTGACTATGCTAAAGAAAAGGAACAAGATGACATACTAAAATATGAACTTTCCAGCTAATATTTAATTGGTACTTAAACTTTTCCAGAAGATGAAGCTGCAGATTTTCGAAAGCTTTTTTAAAATCTAAAACTGATTCAGCAATAGATTCTCCAATAAACATGCTAAAACCATTTGTTTTAATAATTGAAAACTTTCTAATACAGCTAACTACAGGTTGGAGAAATATCATATTTGGTAATATAGAGGCTGCACTTAGAAGGTTAACTTCTAAATTATCTAATTTATCTAAAAGCCTCTGTGAATTATTACCATCCAAACCAGTTCCGTGGTAAACTCTAAAGATAGAATAGTTCGACTTAAGCCACCAATCAATATCAGGCCACAAGGTAATTAATATTTTTACAAACATAGAAGTAATACCAATAAGAATGTGTAATTCTGGTGGAGGAATGAGATGTTTTACTAAAGTTTCTAGAGGTTCATCAAGACACACAACTCCAGGAGAAATATAGTTTTTAAATTCCTTCATGTGATTTTTATTGCATCCTTCTTTAATGAACTTGTTGTAGTTGATATTAATTGAACCTAAGGTTCTTTTTTTTCCGCTCTCAAGAGTACTTTCCCCTTCACACCAGAAACATGCATACTTGCCGCTGTGACTGCTTAAACCAAATAAAGAGTTACCACATTTTAGATCAAATGCTATTGAATATTTTACATCACTCAGAGCTAGTGGTTTCAATAGTTTGCTAAGATTACCACTATGCTCTGAAACTTCTTCAACTAAAGCCAAAACCAATTTTTTACACCACAATCATCAACTTTCTGAAGTTGTATGTTTACATAGTGGGTCAAAAACATTCAAAACGCATTTAAGAAAACCCTGTCACCATCAATGGAAATCCTAGCAATAGTGCTATAAGGATTCAAACTTCTTTCATTAATCATATGAAGAATTAAATCAGAAGTATCTTTTACAAATACAAAACTCCGACTTATCTCTTCATCCCCTGAAATGAATGATTCAGTTTTGACATCATAAAAATTTGAAAATATTTTATGCAGCTCCTCTATCTGAGTTGATATATTAGGTTCTAACATTTTCTTCCCTAAATTTTGTCGCATATGTTTACAAAGTAGGTTAGTCTTTCTTTTACTCAGGTTTAGAGAATTAGAGATTTCCATTATAGTTTCTAGAAATAACTTTTTAACGGATGCTCTGCTGCATTTATTATCAGGTGTGCCAACAACAACAAGAAGATTGTTTCCAAAGGTTTTTAAAGGAAACTTGTCTCCAGATTTAATATAGTCTCTTTTCATTTTTATTTTGAGAATCCCAGAAGCAACTTGCTCACTGGATACATTTCCAAGACCTTCAGCCAACATTATTAGGTTTTTTACAGCTTCACTTTTACAGCAAAAGTGAGAAATTCCTTTGCCTAAATAGAAATTTAAAGTAGGAAAAACTCTGATATTATTATATTTGTAAAACATATAAAAATAATACATTAATATTTAATAAGTCTATCATAGACTATGTATTGACTAGCATAGACTCTATGCTAAATTAAAATATATTTTTTTAATAATTGAAGAAATAGTTTATTAAATAAAATATTATATAAGTTATACAATATTTTTAATTTGTTTAAGGAAATCATACCTATTGTAGAAAAGCAAGAAGGACATATCTTTTTAACAATTTTATCAACGATATCTTGATTATTTGTTGTGATCTGTTCAGATATTTCACTAATATCAGATGATCTTCTGAGTTTTTGTCTGTTCATTCGAGATTTTTTCTTAATCCAATCATTTAATTTTGATGTTTCACCCCTGTTTAATACATATAAATTTGTTTTGCAAGAATAACAAATGTTTTTTAAACAACACTCTTTTTCTACATCATATTCTCTCCAAATCAAATTTTGAGTATGAAGTTGTACTGTGGGGGTTGCTTTAATAAGTTGATGTGATCCTTTTCCAAAGGAAATAAATCAACATGCAATAATTAGACATTTTTCGTCGGCCATTTTGACAAAAAATATGTTTAATAAGATCGCTTTTAACCATAATAATAATTATTTTTATCGGTATGCAACATTTAGTACCAAATAGAATTGATGATGCAATCATAAAATGACGCAATTTATTTTAGACATTTTAATTAACTAAATCTAAAATTTCTATGTTTAAAAGTTAGTTTGGATTTTAAAAATTATTTTAAAATACTATATTTAACCCATTATAAGTAAATAAACAAAAAAATTTAGAGTAAACCAAAATTTACCCTGGCGGTCTCAGGAGTGCACAGTGCATATATATATATATATATATATATATATATATATATATATATATATATATATATATATATATATATATATATATATATATATATATATATATATATATATATATATATATATATATATATATATATATATATATATATATATATATATATATATATATATATATATATATATATAAATATATATATAGGGAAGCGGGGTCATAACAGCCCCCGTAAGGTTTAGATTAATGAAATATGAAATTTGGTGTTGCAGAATCCATCTCAGGAAATGACCTGTTGGTTGTTTCTGAAGGCTCAAACATCCAATCATCAAAAACTTCAGGATTAAGTGGACTTATTCCAGTCTTCCTAAAACCATTTACAGCTGTCAACATGTTTGCACCTTTCATATAAGCTATTCCAAATAGTTCTGGAATTTGATATTCGGTCACAACTCTAGGATAATGTGTACGCAGCCAAATACGAACTTCGTTTGAATAGTTGCTACTAAATGGTGCCATGAAGGAGACATCTAGTGGCTGCAGACGGTATGAACAATGTGGTGGAAAGCAAATAACAGTAATTTAATAACATAATTTTCACGTGCTTTCATTATGAACTCCATATTTTTTGTATGTGTTGCATGACCATCTAATAATAGCAGTACAGGTCTTTTTTTGGATGGCATTACAAAGGACATAAATTGGTCAAACCACTTCAAAAAATATATCTGTTTGCATCCAAACACTAGGGTGATATGATGCAATAGTACCCGGAAGAGCTTTTTCGATAATATTAACATTCCTGGAAGCTCTAACACGGGGGGAAATAATCAGGGCGGGCACGTTTATACAGAGGCACTCATACACATTTCGATTGTTATGATTTTCCATCGTTCAGCTGATGTTAGAGTTCCAACTTGTTTTTTACCCCTTTTAGCAATAAATTTAGACATTTTTTGGTGCTGAAGAAATTCCTGTCTCGCCAACATTATATATATATTTTTTGGAGTTATGTTATTTTCATCTATGCTCTTAGTCAATAGTTCAAAAAATTTATTAATAGCAGGTCGGTTAAATCCCATTGCTCTAGCTCCAGAAGTTCCCTCTGGCATACACAAAGAAATAACAGGATTGTGTTTTAGAAAGCTTTCTGCCCACAGGTAGCCTGTCATTCCTGTTTTTTTGTTAAAGTTTTCAGCTAGCTGAAATGCCAATTCTCTCAAATCTTTCATTGTAACTGTAAACAAGTGACTCTCTAGAAAAATTAGGTGTTTAGCTAACTCTTGCTCTTGTTTAAGGTTAAAAACTGATTTAAATTCCCAAATTTTTTTTTCTGCACAACTACTAAGTTCTAAACTCCTTTGCTGAAGTCTTTTTATTCTGTCTTGCAGTGTCATTGTTGGGATACAAAACGTTAACAATGCCTTCTTATACACTATTTCCTTCTTCATTACTGATTCAATAGCTGCTTTCATTGAATTTTCTTCCCGGGATTGTCGATTAGTTAGAAGTTTGTATTTTCTAACCATATTAGGTAACAGTATGCACAAAATAATAATTGTTTCTCTATCAAAGAAAAATTATAATACCAATATATAAATATACAATATGTATCTATCTATATATATATATATATATATATATATATATATATATATAAATATATATAAAAAGATATCGATTTATACTCTTAGCTTTAAATTTTAATCACTCATTTATAAAAATTAAATAAAAAAATAAGAAATCTCAATCACCATGAGACAAAAATCGTAGCTAGCAATCGGAAATATATTTTAAAAAAAGCTGACTTCGCAGGAATGAACAAATTTTTTACAAATACAGACTGGGTAAACATTTTTGATGCAATTAATGTCCAGGAGATGTACGACACGCTCATTTTTATGTTAACGAAGCTTGTCAAAAATATATACCGTGTCACAGCTCGAAAAACAGGACTCGTAAAAGAACTTTTTGGATTGACAATGAACTAAAAGAACTTGTGAAGAACAAAAGACGAATGAGACATTTAAACTGTTGCACAAATTGGAAAAACAAAAATATGGTAAACAAATACAAAGCATTGTGTAAAACAGTTAAAATTGAAACGAGAAAAGCCAGAAAAAAATACGAACGCGAACTGGTCTACAAATCGATTAGAAACAAGAAGATACTATTTAAATATGTGAACGATCAACAAAATGTAAAGAGCTCAATTAAAGCGATAAAAAATGTCGAAGGAAATGTTGCAAATACGACTAGTGAGATTGTTGACATTTTAAACAAAAATTTTCAAAACTCTAGAGAGGGCGACCAAGTATTACCAGAATTCGGATCAAGATGTGGGGGTAAATATTTAGATCTTGACGTGAGTGCAATTAATTACAGTGACGTAGTAACAAGATTAAGCAAATTATCCATTGAGAAATCATGTGGAGTTGATCAATTGAGTACTATCGTTTTTAAAAAGTGCGCTGAAGGACCAGTAATCCCAATCACATTGATATTTATGTCTTCGATCGATAAGAGCGAACTACCTAAGCAATGGAAATTTGCGAACATTACCCCAATCTTTAAGAACAAAGGCAGTAAGCTAGAAGCGAATAATTATCGACCAGTGTCACTGACTTCTGTGCCGTGTAAAATTTTGGAGAGCATAATAAAAAACTCACTTTTGGCACATTTTACGAACAATGAATTTTTATCGAAGTGTCAACATGGATTTGTTAAATCTAGATCATGCACGACAAATCTCATGGAAACTGTGGATTATTTAACAGAAAATATCGCACTGAATTGTCCGGTAGATGTGGTTTATTTAGACCTTGCGAAAGCTTTCGACACAGTGCCGCACAAAAGACTCGTTTTAAAATTAAAAGCGTATGGAATTACAGGAAAGCTGCTAAAGTGGTTAGAGGAATTTTTAAAAGATAGAAAGCAACGCGTAGTCAACGGTGATACTGTTTCGAGCTGGCGCGATATCTACAGCGGAGTTCCGCAGGGATCGGTAATTGGCCCGATATTGTTTGTTTTGTTCATAAATGACCTGCCGGATAGAATACAAAATGTAGCCAAGCTCTATGCAGATGACACCAAAATAATGATCGATGTGAACTCAATAGAGAAAAAAATCCAAAACACGATTATTCTATAGATAATGTTGTCCTAGGACAAACTACTATTCAAAAAGATCTAGGCGTATTTTTTATTTTTATTTATTTATTTTTTTTTTCAATTTTTATTTTAGGTGCCCCAAGAAGTCCTAACGGTCTTGTCACAGAGCACCGCGGAAGTGCATTTAACCAGGAAGTTCACGCCTCCTTCCTTACCGTGACGCGAAAATTTTGTCCAGAGCTCGTTTCGAACCTGGATCTCCTGCTTATAAAGCAAGCGCTCTAACCACTGCGCCACGGCCGCAAAATGACACCAAATTCGTATTATTCTCAGCAAACATGAAATGGAGACAGCAAATTGTATCTTGCAGCTCGAAGGCAAATAAAATGCTGAAAATGATTAAAAACACATTTGTGAAACTGGATGTGCAGACTCTTAAAGTCTTATACGTGACGTTTGTTCGCCCAATAATTGAATTCGCGGTTCCAGTGTGGTCCCCTCAGCTTAAAGGAGAAATAGAACTGCTTGAGAAAGTTCAACACAGGGCTACGAGACTCAATCCGACTCTGGCAAAAATGAAATACGAGGAAAGACTGGAGATTCTTGGCCTCAGCCCATTATGTGAACGCAGACTTCGTGGAGATTTGATCCAGACATAAGTTATTAAATAAGATTGAAAATGTGGACTTTTTAAACGGTTTCAAGCCTAATGATTTTCAACTATCTAGAGGAAACGGTGTCAGGTTTGAACGCAAAAAAACAAAGTGTAACTTAAGACACTCATTCTTTACTAACAGAATAACAAAACCATGGAATAAACTACCTAAAGATGTAGTCAATGCAAAATCAGTAAACAGTTTTAAAGCACAATTAGACAATTGGCTCCTTTTAAATAAAATTAATACTGACACGGCTGTCTAAGTGTGTTACTAATACACACACTCGTCGTCTTCGGGTGGCTACAGCATCTACTACTACTAATCTTATTTCCGACATTTCAAAACAATACTATTTCTATTTAAGTTTTTTCATGAAGCATTCAAGTGTGACGATGGCGATTATTGTCATTCATAATTATCTAACGATGACAAATATCAAAAGTACGCGGTTGTGCCTCCTGTGCGTCTAAGCGGTTCTGCCCCAGAGGACAGTGGGCCGGATGAATAAAAAAAAGCAATTGCTTTTACTCAGTAACTGGTCAGCTTTACGTGAACAAAAACTTAAAGAATTTTTTTTAAGTTTTTATTCATGTAAAATGAGCAATGACTGAGTAAATTGCTTAACTTTACGTGAATAAAAATTTGAGTAAAACTGTTAAAGTTTTTATTCACGTAAAACTGACCGATAACTGAGTAAAAGCTAGTGTTTTTTTTTATTCACCCGGCCTAGATTTTAGAAAGAATGCTGTTTCATAGGTTGCTCATTAAGTTATGCCGATGTCAAAAACGGTTTTTACTTGATGAAAAACACTAAAATTAAATATTGATTAATCCTTATTAATTATTGATTAATATAATATTTTTATCAAAATAGACATTATTATGTACAACTTCCCAGAAACGCAACAGGTGTTCTTTTTGACATAATCGAAATGAAGGAAACTGGTTTACCGACGTATGGTATGCTTTTTGCCATATTAGGTAACATTTTTCAAAGGAAAATGTTGAATAACGGTTATGCCTCCATATGTGGTTATGCCCCAACCTCCCCTATAGGAAAAATTTCCTTTAAAAATGAATCAAATATTGATTTAATGGACGTTAATTTTCGTAAACGCCACGAAAATTAAATTCTTCAGAAAACTAAATTTTTTCAAATTGGACAGATATCAAAAATTGAGAAAACACGAGAAGCATTTTTAACAACTCTAGAGAGAATAAAAAATAAATAAAGAGAGATTAATTTTTAATTTAAAGATAAGACTTACATATATAATAACATAAAGTAAGATAACATATAATAAAGGTACTCTCAAATTAAATTTTTTTCTTTCAAAAATCAATTACAAACTGTTCATCTTTATAATTTGCAATGATAATTTTAACAAATTGCTCTTAATTGTGGGTTATAAAATGTTTAAATTTCAAATTTTTTAAATTAGGTTTTTTTTTTAATACTAGGGTAGCGTAATTTTTTAAGTTTGTGGTAAAAAGATATAAAGCAATACCAGAGGCGGTTCCACAAAAAAAACGTGGCCAGGGGGGGGGGAGGGAGAGAGAGGTTAATCCTTAAAAAGTAACGACTATTCCTTTAAAAAAAAAAGAAAAAATACTTAAAACTAAAATTTACTCAAATGAATTGTGTCAAATACAATAGCCAATTCAATTCGTAAAAAAACCGACTATAACTTGAAAATCACCTTATTAGGGGTAGGGGGAGGCACACACACACCCTCCTCCCGTAAAATTGCCTCTGAACAAGACATAACTTTGAGAGCAAGCTTAACCATATGACTTTAGTAATATCAATTTTAAAGTATTTAGTATAGAAAAAAGAAAGGTTTAAGGTGGTTCCTACATAATCAAGTCAAAATTTTTTTCAAAAAGTGATTTTTTGCAAGTTAGATGTGAAATTTAACGCTCTTTCTCGTAGAATAATTTTTTTTTAAGTTTGTTTTGAGGATTATAATCACAAGTAGCCTCCTCATCTGTAGTGGTCTTCTTGGTCTTGGGGAGGTGAATTACAAAAAAATAAAAATTAAAAAAAAATAAAAAAAATAAATGTGGTATCAATGGAAATAAAAAAAAATGTAAATATTGAAAATATCACCCAAAAAAAATAAACCATTAAACCAGCTTAACATTCTGGTAATGATGATTATTTTTTATTTATAAATTTTAAAGTACTTATGGAAATGATAGCAGTTGGAAAGAAGTGTGAAGAATGTGGGGAAGCCAATGTCACATTATCTAATAATTTAGATGATAGAAAAGGGTTTTCTTATAAAATTGTTTACTTTTGTAGAATATGTAAAAATAAAAGTGCTTCTGAAAAAATGTATGGTTGTAAGCCGAGTGAAATTAATGATCGATTGGTTATAGCATTTTGAGAAATTGGTAAAGAGCACTAATCGATTAAAACATTTGTACGGTGCATGAATATGCACTCAATATCTAATATTGCCTTTAAAAATATTATTAATAAGTTATTTTCTGCATATGGAAATTCCACAATAGAAAGTATGCAAAATGCTGCATTCAACTTCATCAATTCAAATACATAATTATTATGATATTGCCACTCGAAGAATTATTATGCTATTGCTATTCGAAGGTCTAAAAAAAACATGGAATACTGATCGGTGTCTGTTTTATTATTATATCTGAAAAAATGAACGCAGCATCGAAAATTTACTTATTAAAACATCTAATAAGACAAAAGCAAAAAGAAAAAAACTAAAAGCCATCAAGAAGGGTTACATAAAGACTTACATAAAGAGGGAGGAGAAACTTATTTAAAAGAAGGATTTGAGTTTCAAAAACAAGCTTTTTTTCTTGTTTTTTGATTTTCTACCACATCGTTTTTCAAGAGAGTTGTCTCACAAAAAACCTCATAACTTTTGAATTAATAGCGATAGCTAATTGAAAATTTCAGGGCTTATTCATCCAGTGTACTGCTAGTGCCCTAGAGTTTTTTTTTAATAAATTTATTACTTGTAAGTCGTGGTTAAGGAAATACGATCTGAGGACTAGTAGCAGATTTTTCGAAAATACAGCTGTTTTGAAGCATAACTTTTAGTAAAAACAAGATTTTTTAATAAAAAAAACTCACGCACTAGATACAGGTAGCACCCACAAGTATACCAAGTTTGAAAGTAAAATGAGCTTTTACTCATGAATAATCGTGTTTCTAGTAAACTCTATTTTTTTAGGGTTATTTTGACTATTATAGGCCTCTATAAGATCATCAATATTTTTTGGAGTTCAAAAAAAAACATTTTTTTAGTTTCAAGTTAAGAAAAAAGAAAGGTTTAATTTAAGTTTACTAAATTTTGAGGCGAATGTAACTAATAAATCTAATAAAATGTTCAACTATATGGTAGCATCATATTGTGCTTTCAGTTTATTTTGTACTTTTCAGTTTATTTCAGTACTTTGGTCCTTAAGAATTTCTTCTAGATATTTTGTATATAAAAAAATTTACTATGAAATTTTAATACAATGCTCCATTGATTAAACCAAAATATAAAAACCAATAAGTTGAAAAAAAACTAGTTTTAAACAAAAATAAAATAAAAAGTAAACAAACATCTTATTGATATTGTTGTTTATAATTTAAAGTTCAACCTTTGCTCGTAATTTTCTAACAAGCAATTTCCAAATAATTTTTCTTTTTTAAAACCATTTTCTTGTAAACTTCTTTTGGCTCAACTTATACGGTTACTAGGTTAGAGCGAGGCTAGTTGAACATATGCACTATCTCGACGAGTAAAATATCTCAAAAAATTACGCATCGCATGACAAAACATCTGATATATAAAAAGCAAACCTTTAGCATAATAAAGAAATATGAAACGACGGTAGTCAAGATAGATAAAATTTATCAAAACAAAGTTAAAAGTGCACTAATAATTTTTGTACTATTAGACAAAAATTTTAAATTGAATCGAATTAGAAAAGCGATTCGAGATTCGATTCGAAAAGTTCCATATCAAACTAATTTCATAAAAATTTTATTTTATAATATTTAAAAACGCAAATGACCCACACCATTCAATGTAATTAAAAAACAGTAAATCAAAAAAAAATTCTTTTTTCAAGTCCATGCTTTATGCAAGCAGAATTCTATTGGGCCTAGAAATTCTTTTTTTGTTATCTTTTGTAGAAGGAAAAATTACTGTTACGTTTTTAAATTTTTTTTTTATTAATTCAGTGTTCTTTTAAAATTTTAAAATTTTTGTAGAAGGAAAAATTACTATTATATTTTTATAAAATTTATTAAATTAACAGTAATAATTTAAATCTTTTGTAGAAGGGAAAATTTCATACAAAAAATTTTTACAATTAATTTTTGCAAAAGATAGATCTATCTAACGATCTATCATTTTGGACCTTACATTTTATAGTGCGATCCGAGAGCACTTTGTTTGTCAAGTGAATGTTGATATTGTTGTTATTTCTTACCTAAAATCTTATATAACAGAAGGTATATATATAAATAAATATATATATAAAGTAAAATATATATATAAAGTAAATATATATATAAAATATAAGTATATAATATATAAGTAAATATATATATAAAGTAAAAATATATATATAAAGTAAAAAACATATATATATATATATATATATATATATATATATATATATATATATATATATATATATATATATATATATATATATATATATATATACATTTATATAAATATATATATATTTATATAAATATATAATATAAATTATATAAATATATATATAGAAAGTAAAATATATATATAGAAAGTAAAAAACATATATATATAGAAAGTAACCTTATATAAAGCATGGAAAAAACAATAGGTTTTGAATCGCTGCGCTTTAATGTCTTCGAAACTACAAATAATTTGCAAATCAATGATTTTTGTGACGTAATACGCAATTCATATCATATAAATTCATATAAATAAAATGTATGGGGAAATACAAATTAAATTTTTGTTAACTTAATTAACTTTTTTTGGTCAAATTTTTCCATTTCCTTGTATTGTCATCGAAAATGATTAAGTGTGCAAAATTTCAGCAAAATTGGTTGAGAAAAAAGCTTTCATAAATTGATTTCAAATTTTGTGGCACACAAACATATATATATAGAAAGTAACCTTATATAAAGCATGGAAAAAAGTCGAGTGTCTTGGGTTATAAAAAGGAATAGGACAAAAAAAGATTAAACGTATCGTGATTTCTTCAAAATGTCAGCGCAACATAAAGTATTTTGTAACGGTAATAAAAATTCCAATTTCAAATCAATTTATAAATTAAGGTTTTATAATAGATAGTATCCCAAATTTATAAACCAATTTATAGATTAAGGCTTTATGATAGATAGTTGCTATAAATCTTCAACCGAATACATTCATGAGTGTGACATCATTTTTAAAAATTTTGATGTTTAGAAATAGTTTAGGAGTTAGAAATAGGGAAAAAAACTTTTTTAAGATTCGAGATTCGATGATATTCGAGAAAAGTCTTTTTTACATATTTATATTTTGTATATTTTTATATACCTTCTATATATCTATATTTTACTATTATTTATTTAGTGCTCACACAATCCACTTAAATCATTGGCTTCGATTACTACAAATTAGTAATGGAATTTACAACGTATTTATTTATGGCAAAATGTATAGAAATTTTTGGAAAAGCGTGCAAATGATGTTACGTTGTAAATACACTCCCTTCGGCGTGTTTGAAAGTCAAATGTCGCATTTTGATCCAAGAAAAAGTAATTCTCTTTATTCAGACGAAACCAGAAGAGTAACGTTAACAATTATTTCAAACGAAACCGACTTTGGTGGAATGAACAAGTATCACTCAATTAAAAGCAAAAGCAGTCAGTGTACTTTATAGCCGTCAGTGCACATTATAGCCATCAGTGCCCATTATAGCCGATAATTAACGCACGATTTTTATAGCGTATTTTTATTAGCTAACTTATTTCTCATTTCTTGTACGTTGAGTCAGTTAAATATATAGGAAGAGGACGTACGAAAACAGCATAGTTATTCACGTCTGAGAATGTATGTATTGATCATTTATATGTATTGATCATTAAATCTTTATATAAAGCAAAGAAAACTAAAAATCAGGAAAAAAGTTATAGTTTGATTAATTTATTTCTTTAATTTATCTTAATATATTTAAAGTCAATTTTTTGTAAGTTTTATTTAGTTATTTTTCTTTAGCTTGATAATATATATAGTTTGATTACTTTATTTCTATATTTTATTTTAATATATTTAAAGTCAATTTTTTTGTATTTTTATTTAATTTTTTTTCACTAGCCCGTTTCATATAAATACTATTAATAATATAAAAGGTATGTAAGAAATTCTATATAAAAGGTACATAAGAAACATCTACACAGCAAAATCCGTGATTCTTGTTTTAAGCAAAAAAAGTCTTAAAACAAGAAATAAAAGAGTTGTCCGCCACGTAAGAATATTTTTCTTGTTTCAAGAATTTTTATTCTTAAATATTTTTTTTTCTTGTTTCAAGAATTTTTATTCTTAAAACAAGAATTTTTTTTCCTGTTTCAAGAATTTTTATTCTTAAAATAAGATTTTTTTTGTTTAAAGAATATTTTTACTCAAATAAAGATTTTTTTCTTCTTTTAAGATTTATTTTTATTAATAACTTATTTCTTATTTTTGCTTAAAACAAGAGTTTTTTGCTTAAAACAAGAGTTAAAACAAGTTTTTGCTTAAAACAAGACATTTTTGCTTAAAACAAGAGTTTATCTTCTTGTTTCAATAATATTTTCCTTGAACTGTAAAACAATATAACAAGAGTTTTTTTTCTATGGAAAAAATTAAATATTTTAAAAATTAGGATGATATAAAATTAGAATATTCAAAAGTATTTATACATTTTAACAACTCTCATCGTTGAAATAAAAGTTGTTGTTCTTTGGAATGTCCAGTTATTGGTAATGGTTGTAGCGGCAATACTCCTCCATAGGCTACTCATCTTACTCAAACAGGTTTCTGTTGAGCTTTTACCTTTAAATAAATATAATTTAAGTGTAAAATATAGTGTAAATTGTGTATGCCGTCATGACCTGGGCGTCATAATCCATATCCATTACATAGTGATTTAGATAAGCAAAAAAATTGAGCACATGCTTATATAAATATGCTATAGTAGATATATCAACCCTCGGAATTAGGAAAAATGAGGTCAGCAATAATTTGCTGACCTCAATCTTTTAGAGGTCAGCATCAGGTCGGCAAAAAAATTAATACAAAGGTCCTACCATTAAACATAGAAACGAGGTCAGCAATTTATATATATATATATATAAATATATATATATATATATATATATATATATATATATACATATATATATATATATATATATATATATATATATATATATATATATATATATATATATATATATATATATATGTATGTATATGTATATATGTATATATATCTAAAAGTCGATTTGTCCCGCTTTTGCTGGATAACAATGAATAAGAACAATATAACTCCAAAGGTAACTTTTACTTATTTTGTATTGTTGCATGCACAGAATTCTCAATTTCTCAGTTTATTTGAAAACATATGATCATAAAATTATAAAAAGATTTAAATGTTTATTTACATTAATTACACTCTAAATTATAAAGTTACAAGAACAAAATTTTACAATATCTACATTGTCAAAAAATATTCAAATAAAAAACTCGTTTGTTCGTAAAAAAAAGAATATCGTCAATTAACTCAGATGGAAATCGACTACGATGATCTGGTGTCATGTGCTTTAAAACTGAAAACAGTCGCTCAACACTGACTTGGTATATGGGTAGCGACAATGTGACTCAGCAAGCATCCCGTAAAACCTCAGGGAACTTAATTGGTTAAGTTTAAAAATTCGTTTAAGGTTGGCGGAGCTATCTTTAAACATTGATCGAATTTCCGGAATTGTTTTTAGAGCTTGTCGAAACTCCGTTTCAATTATGTCTAGTTGAACCTGCATTTGTTCTTTTGAACGATGCTTTTCAATCTCCTGTTCACACAGCAAAAATAAATTTGGTCGCCGCTTTACGACTGGTGAAGCATTCTCTTTGTTTTCTGAACTAGAGTTGGCAACATGAACTGAAAAAGAGTTGCGCGCTACTGCGTTTTTAATTTTGTCGAGTTCATCATTCTTATTTTTATTAGCCAGTTGAATCAGTTTGTAATTATAAATTATAACTTACCTGAATTAGCCTCTCGATCATATTGAACTGGCTAGACCAACGGGTAGCCTGATCTAGTATTGGAACGAGATGTGGAGCTTGGTCTTTAAAGAAGTCCATTTATAATCCATTTATAGTTTCTTGCAAAATCCATTTATAGTTTCTTGCAGTTTTGACAACTTCTCTTGCATTGCTGAGGAATTTTTTTATTGTGGGCATTTTCAATGCATCATTCACGGCTAGATGTAAAGTGTGGACAGCACATCTTTGAAGATGAATAATGTTCATACTACCGGCAATTTCACTTGCCAAGACTGCTGCCGCATTGTCTGGTTTATTTAGACCATCTTCGTCAAACTCATCTGTTTCAACTGAAAGATCGCCTTCGTCATCTTCGATTTCCCCAATGGCGCTGATGGCGAAGTCGCGCACCAACTTTATATTCACGTAAATATATTATTTATGATTTCAATAGTTAACTGAAAATTTAGTGAATAATAAGTTTAGTTTTTATTCAAATATTAATTTTAATATCAATTTAATTTACAATTTTCTTCATTTAAAAAAATTATAGATGAATTTCAAAATATGTGTTACTCACTGCTGCTTTGTCAACACTGAGGCCTAAAATATTAATTTTATTGATTCCAAACTTATCTAAACACTTCTCAATAATTTTTTTAGTGTATTCCGCCTTTTGTTTTCCCTTCGTATTGATAGTGCCAAGATTGATCACGACAATTTCATCATTGTTTAAGTATTGCACATTTATACCGAGGTAGTGGCGCATATGCCCAGATGTAGAATCAACTTTTAAATAAAATAGCATTTCTAATAATTTGTTTTTGTTCGCGATGCTTTTTGACAAGATCACTAAATTGAATTCTTATATTATCTCTGAATAGGTTCCCGATCAAATCACTATAGAAATTGTTTTCATATTAATTAATTTTTTTAAAAAATGGCAAAAAGCATAAATTTTTTTAGATTTTTTATGAAATTAATTAATAAATAGTAACGAAAAAATAATTTGAACCTGGAATAAAAGACCTTCAATCAAAACCAGCTGGTTTAAGGCTTTTAAAAACTTATCTTTTGCTATATGCAAATTAATTTGCTGTGGTAAAACACTTTAGTATGGATTGCTGTGAAGTGCTGCCTTTGATGGCTGTATGGTTTTGCTTCTTATTCTTTTTTTTAATTGTTTTTCAAATTTTTCTTTTTCTAACGTTTCTGTTTCTAACTTTTTCTGACGAGCTCCGCGTGTTTTCTAGATAAATGTCGTATAAGGTTGCTAATGCGAACTTTTGCATACATTTTTTGAACAATTTGGTACAGCTACAATTTTGGTAACAGTTTGTATGATCTTATGAAAACACTTGAATATATATATATATATATATATATATATATATATATATATATATATATATATATATATATATATATATATATATATATATATGTTTACATATATATATATATATATATATATGTTTACATATATATATATATATGTTTACATATATATATATATATGTATATATATATATATATATATATATATATATACAGTATTGTGCAAATTAGTTCGGACAGTAGCAAAATTGGAATAATTATCACAATAAGCCCAACTTCTTATTTACACTTATTTATCTGAAAAAACAAGATTCTCTTGTTTTTTCAGATAAATAAGTGTTTTACTGTAGTCTAGTGGTGTCTGGCAACTCTTTGCTGCCGGGAAGACATTCTAGCAAATGCATCAGTGGCTTCAGTGCTACTCCAGGCTTTGTGCAGAAAGGTTGTGACGGAGGCTGTGACGGATTATTCACCTCGTATTCACAATGGACATCACTCCCAAGAAACGTGCAAGCAGTATAGCTTTTAAAGAACATGCTGGTTTGAGCATTAGACATATTTCTAAGAAAATGAAGGTGGACAAGTCAACCGTTGGTGACATCTTCTAAAGAAAAAAAGACACTGGTGAATCTTCAACACTGCGACAAGGAAGATGTGGAAGAAAACGCAAGACAACACCTCGCGATGATACAGTTATCATCAGAGAAAGTATAAAGAATCCTAAGAAAACAATTGCAGACATTCAGAGAGATTTGTCCACATCAGGCGTAAATATTTCTTCTTCAACTGTCCGACGAGGGCTCCTTGAAATTGGCAGATTTGCCAGAAAACCTCTAAAGAAACAGTTATTGACATCGGTTATGAAGAGAAAACGTCTTCAATGGGCACGTAAGTATTCTCAATGGACAGCAGACGACTGTAAAAAAGTAGTATTCTCCGACGAATCGCATTTTGAAGTCCATGGCTACAGGTCAAAGTTTGTGAGACGAAGCAAAGGTGAACCGCTTCGGTCAGGACATATTCAACAAGCACCCAAACATCCGCCTAAGAAGATGTTTTGGGGTAGTTTAAGTGCTAAAGGCCTTGGACGACTCATTAAAGTAGAGGGAATGATAAATAGTGATAAATACAAAGCTATTTTGGAGACTCATTTGCTTCCTAGTATGACTAGTGACTTTCCTGATGGAGATCACGCACCATGCCATACTTCACGTAAAATGCGCACATTCTTTGAAGAAAGTGGACTGGAGATTTTAGACTGGCCTGGAAATTCTCCAAACATCAATCCCATTGAAAACTTATGGGCTATAATCAAACAAAGACTCCTGAAAGAAGACTGTTTGATAATGGCAAAGCTAATTAGTTCTGTAATTGGCATGTTTTTTTTGAATAAAACTTTAATGTGCCAAATAATTGTGTTATTTCAACCACTGTCCGAACTAATTTGCACAATACTATATATATATATATATATATATATATATATATATATATATATATATATATATATATATATATATATATATATATATATATATATATATATATAAATATATATATATATATTATATATATATATATATATATATATATATATATATATATATATATATATATATATATATATATATATATATATACGAGCTATCTCGCCACAATCTGAATTAACCAATAATAATAAAAAGTATACAAACAATTTTAAATAGCAGAGGATAATTATAGGATAACCCATTAGGACATTGCAGTTTTGAAAAAATAACTACCCATCTTTAGAAAGGATTTGTGATTTTGAAACACTGTTAGATTTTTTCGAATAAAAATATAAAATCATCAATGAAAAAAAAAATCTTACCACGGTCACATCAGAGAAACATGGATATTTTTCTAAAACTGTAGCAATTCTATCAACTCTGTCAACTCATTATTTACCTAGGTCCTTTTTTAAGTAAATTTAGCATCCAATGTATAATAACTTTGTTCTGGAGCATTTAAATTGATCATGTTATAAAAATCATGATAATTGAATGTAAAAAAAAAATTTAATTACTAATATTAAATTTACCAATTAAAAAGTAATGTTTTCTTTACTTACTTTATATTGCGTATATTTGCTAAAAAGAATATATGTATAAAACATACACATGTATTTCATTGGGTATTTCGAAATAGTACTACTATTAAAAAAAAATTAACAATAAAAATATTAAAATAGCAATAATATTATAAATAATAACAATAAGTAATAAAGACAAGAATAATTTTTTTGTTTGTTTTTGTTTAGGTGCCCCAAGAAGTCCTTGCGGTCTTGTCACAGAACACCGCGGATGTGCATTTAACCAGGAAGTTCACGACTCCTTCCTTACCGTGACGCGGAAATTTGTCCGGAGCTCGTTTTGAACCTGGATCAGGAGATCCATAAAGTGCTCTAACCACTGCGCCACGACCTAACATTTTACAAACAGTATTTCTCTAAAAAAATAGGCATAAAGACAAGTTTTAATAGTAGAGTTTAGTGATATATATAAAAAAAATTATTCCATAAATAAAATATGGTAAACTATTCCATAATTTTATGCATTGGTGTATCCAAGTTTTAATAGTAGAGTTTAGTGATTTAAATTGAATATAAAAAACTCTAGACAAATAGACAATTTAATATATGAACAAGAGCACACAATTTGATAATTTTGGATAAAAAGTAAAGGATATTAGAATCTTTTCAGTAATAAATAGTAATCATGATTAATAAATATTTTTATTGAAAACAACACAACATTTACTAACCTTCATAATTATATATTACTTAAATGATTATAGAAAGACATGGGTTATATTTGTCAGTAGAATTTTTAAGATATTCAAGAACTGTACAAGAAATTAGAATACACAAAGTTTCGAAAGTAAGCTTTAAAAGTATTTTAAAAATTTTTACACAAACTGTTTAAAAATGTAAAACAAAAGATTCTTATTTTTTTCTCTGTCTTTTTTTAAAGGCAACAATGTTATCTGCAACAATAGAATCACTGACTCTCTTTCTGATGTTATTAAAATAGATATTTGAAATAACAGTGTGTATAATTTCCTTTCCACAATTTTGGTGATTTGAACATAAAAATGGTTGGTAACTTTCTCTACTGCCAAGAACTAACTTTGCTGCTTTACGGTGTTGCATTTGAGATCGATAAATAACATCAAATACATGATCTAACATAGAAAAACACAGACATTCTAAAAGGGCTAGTGATGGAGTTGTTGGCCCACCTCTGGACAATTTATTTAAATAACTATAGTCATTCGACTCCTGTTGACAATGTTGACTACAAAGCAACTTGCAACACATTTTAAACTTCTTAATCAGTTTTTTGGCAATAAAACCAGCAATATAACAGCAACTTCACGCAAATCATCTGATAAAATCACACAATCATAATCTCTTTCTTTGATCTGATCCATCAAGGATCTAGTATGTTGTGTAACTTGAACATCATTAATATCGTTTTCAAATATTTTAACTCCTTCCTTTATTAAACTATTTATTTGGATTATCTTCTCACTATAGATAACATCTTCAAACTTACAAGAAACCTGCCACCACTCATTTGGCGGTATTGTCCAAATCTTCTTTCGAACCAATCACTTTGAAAACGAGCAGTCAATGTAAATTTATAATTATCTTCCAATAGATCTTCTATTAAAGAAGCTTGACATAATAAAGTTCTTTGTAGTGCTGATGATGTTTGAGGAGATAATGTATATTTCTCAAAATTTGGGATTTTGGTGTTTTTCCATTTACATAACCATTCAGCAAAAGCTCGAAAAAACTCAGGTTTTTTATCATTAATAATAGCAGCATTTCCAAGACAGTTATTAGAAAACTGATTTTTTGAATTTGTAATTGTCCACCGTTTATTAAAAAGAGTTAGGAAAGATGCAATATCTAAACGGTTGGGAAAATATGATTTTATTGCTGCTGCTGTAGTTTCATGGAAGAAACCTAAAGCAACAGTGACATTTTGCTTGTAGTTTCAAACTTGCATCCAACAGACTGTCCTTTTCTAATAAATCATGAAATATTTTCCACGATATTCTCCTGGTTGAACGTGAATTTCATCTTTAAAAGATGAAAAATGAAATTCTGGAAAAATAAACCTTTTTCTATTTAGTAAGTTGTTTCGAATGTTTTTATAAGATGCACTGTGTCAAAGAATAGATAAATTTTTTGTGATTATACATTAATAAACAAATCATCTGGTTTTTTACCATGTGCATCAAGCAATTTTGTAAAAGAGGAAACATTTAAAGCATGATTGTCACAAACAACACCTCGAACATTAAAACTATATTTTATTAAAGATTGAATCAAGCTGAGAATTTCAGTTTTCAACCAATCA
This sequence comes from Hydra vulgaris, assembly GCF_038396675.1. Taxonomy (NCBI): domain Eukaryota; kingdom Metazoa; phylum Cnidaria; class Hydrozoa; order Anthoathecata; family Hydridae; genus Hydra; species Hydra vulgaris. The sequence continues at coordinate 19,272,667 of NC_088920.1, read as the reverse complement.
CTGTTTAATTTTATAATTGGAATTGCTTTGATGACACAAGAGGTATTTTCTTTTAAACCAACTACCATGAAAAAAACAATGCTTCCATAACATTCATTTTCTTCACTAATCCCAATTACTTCTTCACCAGAATATTCTGCACATTTTTGCAAATACATCAAAAATTATTATAAGATTATTTGATAAGCTCCCATTTTCATGTAACAATTTCAAAACTTTCATAGAATCAATTTTACCTGCTTTAAGTTTGCCTAACAGTGATATAGATAAGGAAGAGGGAATTCCTTCAGCAGTAAATAAAATGTTTGCAATGATGTGTAATGCAACATCAAGGCAAATTGAAGCATATTTGAAGAATAAATTTGATTTTTTTTTTATTTGGTGACTTTTAAGTTCTTCAAGAATGGAAGACAACTTTTCTTTTTCGATGCTAAAATGCGAATTGAAGTTTTCCAGCATACTCCTTCTCTTTAACATAAATTGATGATGGGTTACTCTGAGCCAAGGTGGCAAAGAAACTGAAAGATTTTTATAAAAAAGTTTGGCATGAAGATTTTTGTCAATACGAATACATTCAGCAATTTCAGGTATGTGTAGTTCATTTTGAATAATTTTATGGAACACGACACAATCATCGAATTTGGAAAATGAATATCCTATTTGTGAATCAGCAACTGTAAGATAATTAAGATCTTCAATAATATCATTTGACAAAAACTTCTGATATTCATCTTCTTGAAAAATTCTTTTAGTTGGAGATTTTCTTGGTATAAACATAGCTGGAAGTGAAGCTGTTGCAATACTGGCCGGGTATATTGTAGAAACAGGCTTCAAATTATACAACAAGTGAAATCGTTTTTCTGATGCTCCTTTGTGTACTAAACTTTCATCAAAATGTTTTAAGCAAATCACAGATGATTTAGAGACAGCCCAACAATTTCTATTTACAAATCTAACCCATAACTTTCTCAAGTCATCATCTTTTGGAAAACCAAAAACTGGTATTACTTCACCACCATCATAATTTGAGGTACAACCAACAACACAGCATTTATTAACCATTATTATTATTAATAATAATTAAAAAGTAGCCACAAATAACAATACAAAGTTGTTAAAGTTTAGTAGAGATGTCAATTAATCTAACGCGAAAATTTTTATCCTGTTCCAGATATACTTACTTAACATTTATGGCGCAATATTTAAAATATTTTGAGAAAATTTGTCCATATAATGGAATATACGTTTTTTTAACTGGCCTTCTATTTTTTTTTAGATTTAAGCAGAATAGAAGGCCGTGTATTTAAGTAGGCCATGGGTTAAGCTTTAATTCTAAACTCAATTGTAACGTAGCTATAATTTGAGAAAGATTTTTGCATATTTTTAGTTTTATTAGACCAGTTCCGACAGAACACGCATAATAGTACAACAGTACTAGTCCATCATAACTGTAGAAAAAAGTTTGTGGATAGTCGCAAAGATCAATCATTATCTGTTCCAAGAAAGAAACTACGATCCTCATTTGAAAAAGTATTTGATTGGAAATCAAAATTTATTTTTTGTACTAAAAAGGTAGATCACAAACATTCCCTGATTTCTAAAGTTGAGACCATACCATTGATTAAAAAAACGATTGAACGTTCATTGAATCGAGAGGATGATTGGGGAAATTCTGTACATTCTCGTTTGATGTCTTGTTATGATCTTGTAGCGGATTAAGCTAGTTATCATATTTCGTGTATGAACAACTTCAGGCTTAAAACTAAAAGCGACTACCAACGTGGACGCCCTTTAGATCTTACTATGTTTGAAAATTTTGAGAAACTCTGTTTCTGGTTAGAAGAAGAAACTGACTGCGAACTTTATACTCTTTCAAATGTGCACATTAAAATGAAAGAACTTAGTAATGGTTATCCGTGTTACTCGACAAAATCTTTAAAACGAAAATTACTTGAACATTATCGTGATCATATTTTTTTTGGAGAACTCTCTGGTCAATCTAATTTAGTTTGTTTCAGAGATATGGCTTCTTTTGTTATATCGAAATTTCAAAAAAAAAAGATCACACTAAATGATACTATTTCTGCCGCTGCAAGTATAATTAAAAGCGAAATCAAAGAAATGAATGTCGATAAATCTGTATATTCGTCACTAGAGGATATGGGTGATATTGAATATGGACTCAAATGGGTTACAAAGAGTTTACAGCTATTTCTAAGCCATTTAATTTCAGTTAAGCTTCGACAAATTAGTTTAGGACAACGCATTGCCCAAGTCTAGCGACCAAGATCTTTGATGGCACTAACTTCATTTGGAATTGGAGTAGATATCGATAAATCTTTTGGAACAAAATGGCTTGTGGATCACCTTTACAAATTTGGATTTTCAATTTCCTCCGATGAAGTTAAGTTGTTCAAGTTATCTGCTGCAGTTAGTAGAATAAATGCCGCGCAAGAACAAGAGCCGAACTTCCTACATTGGGTCGCTGATAATGTAGATCACAACATTCGAACATTGACCGGAAAAAGAACGTTTCACGGAATGGGTTTAATATCAATATTTTCGTATTCTAAATCCAATTATGAAAGCATAACACGTTTGAAACAAAAGTCTATTAAAAATTTATCTGATATGTCCTTAAAAATAACGCCTTATCACGGATCAAGCTATCAGGGTTTATTAAATATAAGTTTTAAACCAATAAAATATATTGTATCTGAAGTATTCCGTGCGCCCGAAATGAATCTTGATCTTATCTGGCATGTGGCATAGATTTTTAGTTCAAGAAATAATCCTCGCCCAAACTGGTCAGGTTATATGATGCATACTACACCACAATCAAAACAGGTTATGAAAAAGCATCCATAAAAATTTTTACCTATTACTGACTTAAAATCTTCAGATGAAACATGCATGCATGCAGATGAAACAATAGTGTAGAATATCTACACTATTGTTCATTATTGATGAAGCCAATAAATATAAAATAGTTACTCCGTGCGTTACGTTTGATCAGCCATTATGGCAGAAAGCGTTTGGTGTTATAAAAGATCAGAACCTCAATATAGTATGTCGACTCGAAGGGTTTCACACAATGATGAGCTTTCTCGGAAGCATTGGAAAACTAATGGCTGGGACTGGCCTGGAAGAAGTTTTAGAACAAGTTTACTTTGAAGATACAGTAAAACATATGCTTAAAGGAAAAGCTGTTGCAAGAGCTTTAAGAGGTCACATGTTGGTCCAGAGTGCATTGATGAATCATATTATAGATATTTTAGTTGACGAATCAAAACTAGATATATCCGGACTTGAATGCACTTATAAAATCGCAATGCAAAAGATGCTTTCAAAAATATTGAATGTGCCATATTAACCTATACGGAAAAGATGTCATATGAATCACGTACTGCAAAACTTTGGATCTTGTACATATACTATATTAGTATCATAAAGGAATTTTTGGTTGCAGAGAGAACTTGTAACTGGTACTTGCATCTTCAAACAATCTCAAAAATGCTAAACTTATTTGCCGCATCAGGGGATTCAAACTATGCCAAGTGCTCCAGGTTATATTTGAAAGAAATGCAATACCTTTTAGAAACGAATCCATGGTTACATCAACAATTCTTAGATGGTCGTCACGCAGTGTGCCGATCTGAAAGGTATTGGGCTGGCCTATCTTCTGATCTTGTAATAGAGTAGACCCTGATGCGGTCTTTAAAATGCAATGGTGGTTTAACTAGAGGTAGAGGATTTGATGAAAATGTACGCAACCTATGGACAATGAGCATCTGTTATTCTGCAAGTGTTCATGAAGCAATGCATAAATTATCTAGATTTGACATCGGAGTTACGGAAAGCAATAAAGAAATGGGTATTAAAAAATTAGTATGTGATTATGAACATTGTGAGTTGTTTTATGACTGGTTTTCTGTAAGAAATCCATTCAATACTGTCGATAGAAATCTATATTCATTATCTACGGGTCTTGTGTCAGTCAATGGTGAAGATCTTGTTAATTGTGACGAGGCTGAGAACATAGGTGTTGGTCTACAAACATTTACCTCTTGGGCCTTAAGTTCAATGAAGCAAATTTAAAAAAGAAGAAAACATTTTCTTTAGATGTTTTGACCAATAGCGTAAAACTAGACAAACAAACTGATTGTTGCGTCGATCCAACACTCCTTTTTAAAAGACTTGCAGCAATTGCAGAAAGAGAGGATGACGTTGAACTATATTTTGATTATGAGCTTACTCATCTCCCACAATCATTATTTAAAAATAACCTAATGCTGAAAGCAAACAAATCATCTTTGCGCAAAGTGATTCTTCCTGACGACGAAATTAAAGCAAGTACAAATGTCAGTTTGTGCAAATATGTCCTTGATGGAGGTTCCTTACTCCACAGAGTTCCTTGGAACAAAGGTATGACGTTAGTAGAAATTGTTGAGACCTACATCAGCTATATAAGAAAAAAGTATGCTACCTTTTATATTATATTTGAGGGTTATGATAATAAATCTTCAATTAAATCTAATGAACACATCAGAAGAAAATGCAAAGGTTCTTCCCAAAATCTTGTTATAAGAGAAAATAATCAGGTTCCGTACTCACAAGAGCGTTTTCTATCGAATTCACACAACAAGGCACAGTTAATTTTACTTTTGTCAGATTACCTTAAAAGAGATGGATATGAAGTATATATTTGCAAAGGGGATGCTGACACGAAAACTGTCTCTAAATCGTTGGAAGTTGCAAAGGAAATTTCACCACGCATTGTTGTTGTTAATGATACTGATATAGCAGTTATACTAATGTATCATTGGAAAGATGAATTAAATGAGATATTTTTTTTTATCAAGAAAGAAAGAAAAACTCTGGAGTATTAAAGACGCTCAATCTCGAGTAATGGATTTTAAAGAACATCTGTTATTTGTTCACGCATGGTCAGGATGTGACTCGACATCTTCAATACTGGGAAAAGGAAAACCTAGTTTTTTAAAATTACTGCAAAAATCCAATAATATACAATCAGTATCTGAAATTATTTCGGATTACTGGGCAACCAAAAAAAAAGTTGAAGAATCTGCAGTAAGGGCTTTCATTGAACTTTTTGGTGAAAATGCAGAATCTTCGTTAAGGAAAATGCGGTTAGAATTTGAAGGTTTAATTATAACTTTTTGGATTTAAGTCACTCATTTAGATTTAGAAAGTGTCACATTTTCATAGTATTTTTCTTAGGTATTTAAAATACCTAAAAAACTTAAAATGTTATTTGTCTGATTTGTCAACAAAAAGTTAGTGTGCCAGAAGAGTTCAATACCAAAAGGCACTATAAAACTTATCAGGAAAAATTTGAAGTTTATCAAAAAGATAAAAGGACAGACAAAAAATTAAAAAATTAAAAATAAATAAATAAAAAGCCAAACTATAAAAGCAACAATTGTTCATTCCGTGAACAAATCGAATGAAATCAAAGCACATTTATAAAAGTGAACAAATCAAATGAACTCGTAGTCAAAGCACATTTAATTGCATCTCATTCCAGATCTTTCTCTGAAAGTGAATTTATCAAAAACTGCCTAATTTAAACTGCAAGGATTCTTTGCCCTGAAAAAAAAAAAATTTTAACAACATAAGCTTTTCAAGAAATACAGTTTCTTGACGTTTAAATGACATAGCAACAGATTTGAGAAGTCAGTTAACAAAAATCTGCAAGGATGTTCAGGCCTTTTCAATTGTTGTTGATGAAAGTACAGATGTTGCTCAGTTATTTGTTTTTTTCAGAGGTTTCAATTTCAAATATGAAATTACAGAAGAAATTCTGGAGTTGATTCCAATGCATGGTAACACAACAGGTGCAGACTTTATTTTGGAGATTGAAAAAATACTTGACAAGTATAAATTTCCAATTACTAAACTTGTGTCTATAGTTACTGATAGAGCACCCGCTATGTTTGGTTTGAAGATTGATTGGTCTTGTTGGTAAATTAAATGAGAAAATTGGCAAAAACATTTTTATTGTATCATTCACCAAGTAGTATTATGCGGAAAAACAATTGATCTGGATTATGTGAATAAACGAATAGCATCTGTTCTCAACTTTATAACAGCAAGAGGACTAAATAATTGTCAGTTTGCTTCATTGTTGAATGAAAATGACAGTGAATATGAGGATTTACCATTATACACTGAAGTTTGATGGTTATCCTCAGTGAAAAAGCGCACATAGGATACGCGTGGATATTTTCCATATGTAACCCATGTGGGGATTATTATTTTGTCCCATGTGGGTTTCATATGGTAAATCCCACATGGATTCAATATGGTAAATCCCATATGGGATACGCGTGGATTTTTACCATATGTAATCCATATGGGGATTATTATTTTGTCCCATATGGGTTTTGTATGTTAAATCCCACATGGGTTTTACATGGTAAATCCTACATGGGATATAGGTGGAAAATACTACATGTTATAGATTTTAAACACCACATATATTTTAATCCAAATGGTATAAAAGTAGTCAATACCAGACAAATGAAAGTCTGAATGCTTCTATGATAGTTTTTAAAAATTACTTAAATAGTAATTTAAAATTAATCATCGAAGCTTTCAGAGAGGCTTAAATTAATCTGATATTTGCTACTTTATCCCATTTGGGATTCAAAATGTATAGCATTTTTGATCTTTTACATCTGATATTTTTCACCTATAACATATGTGGGATTTACCATAAACTATTATAACGAAATTTTATAAAATTAAAAAACATGTTGCAAAATGAATTTATTTTAGAATAAATGGTATTAATAAATACATTCAAAATAAATATTGAAAATATTATTTTTTCTTTTGCGATTTACACACCTTTTGTCTTTTGTCGATTGAATTAAGTAAATCGCTTCGACTTGCATAAAACCAAGGTTTTTAGTATCTTCTAACTTTCTTCAAACAATTTCTAAAAAAAAAAAAATACATATATATATACATATTTATATGTTTTAATGTCATATCTTGTTGTTCGTGAATATATATATATATACATATATATATATATACATACATATATATATATATATATATATATATATATATATATATATATATATATATATATATATATATATATATATATATATATATATATATATATATATATATATATATATATATATATATATATATATATATATATATATATATATATATATATATATATATATATATATATATATTTGAATATAAAGCATAAAAACAGCTGCGTACAAACTAAATTTATTCTTCGTAATATTTCCATCTGCTTTTGCACAGATCGTCATCAGATCGTCTGATGACGATCTGTGCAAAAGCAGATCAAAATATTACGTAGAATAAATTTAGTTTGTACGCAGCTGTTTTTTATGCTTTATATTCAAAATATATATATATATATATATATATATATATATATATATATATATATATATATATATATATATATATATATATATATATATATATATATTTGTGTGTGTGCATATATATATATATATATATATATATATATATATATATATATATATATTTATATATATATATATATATATATATATATATATATATATATATATATATATATATACCAATTTCATTAAAAAAGACAAAATAAAAACAAAATTCCATCAAAATGCAACAATCTTCCTGTAGTGTCTTTACCTTGGGTACCAGGCCTTTCACCAAAACTTCGAAAAATATTCCGAAAAGCAGGGTACAGAGCAGTATTTAAATCAAACCCAAATTTAAGATCTTTATTCACATCAAAAAACAAAACAAAACTACCAAGTAACAGCCAACCTGGAACCTATATAATAAAATGCAACTGCTCCAAAGTTTACATTGGTGAAACAAAAATGCAGGTAAGTACCCGGATGCATCAACATCAGAAGAGCATTAATGAAAACAAACCTAATCAATCTGCATTAGCACTTCATAAAACCTTTTGCAAAGAAATTATTATTTGGGAAAAAACAAGAACGTTAAAGGTAGAAAATAAAAAATTTGAAAGAAAAATTAGAGAGGCACTAGAAATACAAAGCAACATGTGCTCTGCGCTAATCGGCGGAATTAATCTTGATGAAGGCCAATATGTCAAAACTATGTTTTGGATGCCATTTTTAAAATTTAAAAATCAAAAGAAGCCATTCAACCGCTGACGTCAATAGTAACAATTTTATATAAACTATAACGATTAAAAATTATTGTAATATTTTACAAGCTGATGATGCTGGGTATCCATAATCCAGCGAAAGTTTCTTATATAATAATATTATTTGTATTGAGAGAAACTGTATTTCTTGATGTTTTAAAATAATATATATATATATATATATATATATATTATATATATATATATATATATATATATATATATATATATATATATATATATATATATATATATATATATATATATATATATATATATATATATCTAAATTTCTATAATTAAATTTATTCTTTGATCATTGTCTTCATATCCTATCTTATTTTCATATCATAATCTATTATGGTATTATTTGATTACACATTACAATGCTAATTAATATTAAATTTGTGATGTTCAAATATTATATGAACATTCTCTAACATGTTTATACGATATTTGAATATAGTTCTTGAGTATATTATCTGCAAACAATTAACTGATGCAAGTTCAAATGTTGTCAAAAACCAAGCATGCATGCATGGGACACTGCAGTGCCCCACAAAGAATTGCAGGTTTAAAAGTAAAAGAATTCCCAATTTCCTTTATTAAAAAAAAAATAGGGGGGAGATGGGTTTTTGTAACTTTTTTAGGCTCCATAACTTTTAACTTTAAATATAATAAGGTCCTTAAGACTTAAGGGACTTACAAACATTGAGGAACAAAAACAGGATTTTACAAAAAATTTTCAATTTTTTATCTGGAATACCACAGGGTTATATATATATATATATATATATATATATATATATATATATATATATATATATATATATATATATATATATATATATATATATATATATATATATATATATATATATATATATATATATATATATATATATATATATATATTTATATAACATTAAGACAATAAAATTGATACAAAATTTCACTTTAAAATGAATACCATTAACATTGTGATGATAATAGCATTAGGAAACTAGTATTAATGTATTATTATTATTATACTATAAATAAATAGTTTTTTAATTCATTTTATAAAATAGAGTCTTACAACTGATAATTAATGGAAATAAATACAAATTATAAAAATCATGTAAGCTTCATTTATTATTTCTAAATACTATATTAATGTTAGTCTACGAAGTTAAAATCAATTTAGAGTATTGTTATTTGTTCTTTTGCTATTTGCATGTCCACCTGTCTCTCGAATTTATAAAATAGGTGGTCAAAGCTTGCTCAATAGATAGATTCTCAGCATTACAATGCTTTTTTCTTACACTTTCTAAAGAGAAGTATGGCAGATTGATTACTTATTTTACCTAAATCATAGGGTCATCTATGCATAATGATGTCAGATGATGACCTGGTTTATTGAACACCATCCCCCTTTATCAAACTTGGTCAATTTTTGCTATCTCCCATTGAAAACGATGTCAGTTTTTGTTACCATATTATGATGGTATACCTGAATTGTTAATATAATATTAAAAATGCATATACTATCAATTTTTATCTGGTTTAATTATACATTTATTCACAACAGTACTCAATTGAAGTAAAAAAAAAAATTGTTCTTTCAGATAAGCAAGCTTATTTCTGAATTTAAATTGTTTCTGATGATCCTGCACAGTTTTAAGCAACAAAAGCAAGAAGTTTTTATGCCACATTGTTGGTGTAAATACCTCTAAAACCTGCTCATAGATAGCATAAATTTAAATGTTTTACTTTTTTTTTTAATTCAATTTTTTAATTGACATTGTTTTGGTCTCAACATCCCCTCCCCATAGTCAATTATTGTTAAACTTTTCAGCTCACACTGCCCCTCTATCTACTGGCATTATTTATGGATAACCTCATAGCCTAAATATTAAATATATATATATATATATATATATATATATATATATATATATATATATATATATATATATATATATATATATATATATATATATATATATCAGGGATGTGAAGTCTCAAAAAGGACTCCAGATTTGAAAGTCACAAAAAGGTTACTTTATCTAGTTTTTTGTATCCAGGAACTCTAAAAATATAAATAAGTTTATGGACTACTGATAGGAAAAAAATTAAGACTTTTAGGCTAGAGGAACAATCATTTTTTGAACCCGGAGTCTTTAAGTATAATGGCGGCAAGGACTCTGGGCTTAAAAACAATAAGTTTAAAGTCATTAAATCTTATGAATTTTTTTCTTATAGCAGATCATAAGTCAACCAACATGTTTAGAGCTTCTGGACATTACAGACTTGGAAAAAGTAGAGATATAAAGCCAGAGTCCTTTTGGGACTCCGCATCCGTGATATATATATATATTATTTTAACTGTACTTACGACACCTTTTGATATACAACAAAATCTTACAAAGCTTACAATAATTCAGCTAAGATTCAATCTGAGTTATTGAAACGTAATAAATTTAACATCAATAGAAAAGTAAAGCTGTTGTCATTTAAAATGTAAAGTGTGTTGTCAAAATATGTTGAAAATAAAATGAAGTTACTAATAAAATCACTTTTAATAATGACAAACATTCTTACTGTAGTAAGAATTAGTACTAATTTGGTACTAATTTGTTCAAGCATAACTTTAAAAAATAAGTTTATATACAAAAACTAAATGTATAACTAGTTATACATATAGTTAACTATCAGGAGTTATATGTATAACTATATGCATTTTAAAGCATTTTATTTATATATTACTTTAGATCATATTACTTTGAAAACTGGACCCAGAGGCTTTATTCCCAATAACACTGTGGTACTCCAGATTAAAAATTGAAAAGTTTCTGTAAAAATCCTGTGTTTTTTTCCTCAATGTAGTTCATAAGTCCCTTAAGTCATAAGGATGTTATTATATCTAAAGTTAAAAGTTTCGGAGCCTAAAAAAAGTTACAAAAACCCATCTCCCCACTATATTTTTTTTAATAAAGAAAACAGTTAACTGATGCAAGTTCAAATGTTGTTTTTGACAACATTTGAACTTGTATCAGTTAATTGTTTCAATCAATCAATATATCAATCAATCAATACATTCTAAATTAGATGATTTTACAATTCAAGGATGTTTACAAATAGTATAATTACTAATGATGCATAAACACCTAATAATAATGAATAATAACATAAGAACATAATAATATTAACTCTAAAAATCATAACGTTAACAATAATAATAACATTAATAACTATAATAATTAAAATGGTATTAATAACATTAAAAATAATGGTATTAATAAAAATAATGGTATTATTAAAAAAAATGATATTAAAAATAAAGGTAATAATAATAATAACAATGATAATAATAACAATGGTATATTTAAACATATCTATACTTATCTACATACGCACAAACATACATATACATACACATATACACACATATTAACACACAACACACATACATACACATATACACACATTTATACACATACATATTCCCACACATGCATATGCACATACACATTTATTCATTGTACAAGGACGACAAAAAAGCTGTACATAAATGTAAAGATTCTTAAAAAAAAAAAAAAAGATAAAATAAATAAAATATACAAGAGAGAGTATTTTTAATAAGACTATTAACAGTGATATATTGCTTTTATTGATATTATTATTCTACTAGCTATCCAAATAGTGTTTTTTTAATTTATTGAGAAAATTATATCGAGAAATTGAGTTTTCAGTTTTAAAAGAATGAGGGAGATTGTTCCAAGCATTGGTGCACTGATGTTTAATTGATTCGCTGTCAAATTTTATTTTCCTAGTATGTTCTACAAAGATATTGTTGCATGGAGAGGATCTTAGGAAGTGAGAATGTTTGTTACATATTTGAAGGAAAAAGTTCTTGAAGGAAATTGGAAGTTTATCATGAAAATAATCCCATTCAAATAAACAGATAATATACTCAAGAACAATATACTGGTTTGCAGATAATATACACAAGAAATGTATTCAAATAACTATTGCATTATCCTAATATGTCTATTTGCACAAATCTTAATCTTATTTCTATAAAGAAAGATAAACATTATTCGTGGTACTTACGTACTTGCTTGCCATTCTCTAAAATAATACATTTACACAATATAACTGTAGACTCGTGCAATGTCGATTTTAAAATTTAAGTTTTTTTAGTTATCAGTCTTCAAATAAATTCCCATGCAAATCCCACAAGAAACCCACGTGGGATTTTTCATATGAGTAAATACCATATGGTTCCCACATGTAATCCATGTGGGATTACCCGCATGAGTTTAAAGTGACAGATTTCCATACGGATACCACATGGGAAAATCCGTCCCACGTTAACCCCATCAATCTCACACGGAACCCACGTGGAACCCATGTGGGACGCGGTTTTATTTTTCACTGGGTCAAGTCACAAAGTACTCAAAGCATTCAATCATTTGAAAACTGAAATATTTTAATTTTTGGAAACAAAAAGGCAAGAGATATTAGATATAAAAAATACCAAGTTTCTTCATTTTTAGCTTTTCTAGTTGATATCACAAAACACCTTAATGATCTGAACATTATTTTGCAAGGAAAAAACAAATTGGTCTCCACATAACGTCAGAGCTTTTCAAACCAAGCTTTTACTCTGGGAACGCCAAATTGAACAAGAAAAATTTGGTACATTTTGAGACGTGCAAATCTATGAAGCTGCAAGACCCAAATTTTAAGTTCAGCAACTACTCAAAAAATATAAACAATATAAAACAAGATTTTGAAGCAAGGTTTCAAGACTTTAAAAAACGTGAACCAAATTTTGCTTTGTTCACCTCACCATTTAACTTTGATATTGAAAAAGTGGATAAAGATCTGCACATGGAATTAATTGAACTTCAGTGTGATTCTGTTCTCAAACAACAATTTACTGATGTTGGTGTACCCAAGTTTTATTCATTTTTACCACCGCATCAATTTTCCAAGATGATTCAATTTGCTTTTCAAATATGTGCAATGTTTGGCAGTACTTATCTTTGTGAGCAACTTTTTTCACACATGAAACGAAATAAAACCCCTGAGAGGTCTAGGCTTACTGATAAACATTTGTATTCCATAATGGTAGTTAGCCAAGACATAAAATCTTTTAAGATTTTCTGTGTTATTAAAGCTTTCAGCGAATAAAAGATGTCAAATTTCTGTAAAATCTAAAATTCTATAATGTTTGTTATTATTATTATAAAATACTCCTTGTTCATTTTTATTGTGTGAAATAAATAATGCAAAATTAAACTTCTGTACTTTTTTTAATAATATTGCAGTGATTTAATAGATTTTAAATATAATTATAATCTTGTTTACTTCACATCAAACCTTAGTAAAAGGACAGTTTGGGTTGAAGAGTTACACTTCATTTATCAGAGGTAAGTATTAGTATGAGCGGCCCTCACGAAATTTCCTTAGACTAAAGAGGCCCCATACCAAATTGAGTTCAATATGCCTGTTCTAAATATATATTGTTATATTTATTTTACTGTCTTAAACCTTTTTCTAACTTATTCAGCATACTTTTTATCATATTCAGCATGGTTTTGACTTTTTTTATCGTTCAGATAAACCTACACTCATCTAGCTGTTATTTGTCTAGGGATCACCGGATTACTTCAAGTACGTCAAATGATTCCTTTTTTTTTTAAAGTATTCTTATTTAAAGTTAAATAGAACTTTTATTAATTTTCTGAATACTTGTGACTCTTTAAGACACTTCAAAGAAACTGAAAGTAATTCAGTTCTTCATTATCATTTTATGAATAAGCGTATCCATGACTTATTTAAAAATAACATATTACATTGAAACTGCAACGTGATATAGTTTTACTTTATTTATTATAAATTAAAAGTAAAAATATGTTTAAATATTTTATCATTAAACAATATTATTTATAGTAATAATAATAATTTATTAAACACTCTCAAAAGCTTTCTAAATGTAGATATAGTTTACATAATCCTTAGTTGAAACTAAAATCCAATTTTAAATAGTATTTATTTATTTTTTTACTTAAAAGAATGGCACAACTTGGTTGCCTTTATTCAGATATCATAGATGATGATGGGAGAGAAATGATACAAAAATGGTCGGTTAAAAGAAGGTCAAAATTTAAGACCAAAGGTAGCATTTATTACCACCATTTTTTTACCTTAAATACCTTAAACTTAAGTACGTTGACAAGTTTCATTCAAAATTTTAACTTTATGGTGATCCTTCAAATGGTAGTAGCTGCAGTTGCAGTGTATCTTTCAAAACACTATGATTTAAAAATTAACATACAAGTTATCATGTTTGTTTCGCCTATTGTTTTTCCGTTAGCTTTCTCAATAAATACCGATTTTCAGCGAAAAGAAAAAGTTCTAGATGATTTAGCAAACTTTAAAGCCGCTGGGATGTCATGGTACTTTTGTATGCGTGATTGGAGATTAGAAGCTCAATTGAGTAATTTTTGGATTAATGAAGTTCATCAGAAGCTAAAAAGTATAATTTTTTATATGAAAGAATATCTTTTAAATGAAAAAAAACACCGAAGGCAAGTTATTCTTGAAGCCATGTACGAAGATTTTAGTGATATGAATCAACTGATTGAAAACGTTCGAACAAGTAAACTTCCTTTAAATTCCGCACTAGTTAGTCGATGCCAAATTTTTCTTAACTCGTTATGTTTGGCTTTTGAGCGTTTAAGAGTTGTACGAGAATATCGTTCTCCGCGATCTATTCGTGCTTTTAACAAAGTGTTGATTTTTTTTCTACCAACAATCCTTTCTCCCTACTTTGCTTACGTTGGAAAAGAAAAAAAAAACGAGTGGGTACCTTATTATATATCCGTATTAGTAGCTTTTGTATTTTCTGCGCTTCAAGGAGTACACGATAAACTTGATAACCCTTTCAATGGAATGACGGAAGATGATATAAATCTGTCTTCAATTGATGATTGGACATTTCAGTCTCTTGAAGCTATTGTTAATAGAAAATTTGTTATTAAAGTTGTGGACCCTCAAACAAATTTAAACGATAACGAACGATTGCGTAAAAAGTCAAGTTTTATTCATTGTAATCCTGTTAAAGCAACAGTTTCCCCCAAAATAAAAACAGATCACACTCCAAGCGAACCTACGACATCCCAAGAGAATTTCCCAAAGCAGTCCGTTCTCAAGCACCGATACAAAACTAATTCATTTAAAATCTCCAGAAAAAATCGCTCAAGCGCTATAAAAAAATTGCTCAGAACTCAATCTTTAATTATAATGACTAAACGTCAGATTTTAATTAAGTTACACCCAAACATGTGTTTTTCTTAAAAATATGATGATGCAACAGTGAACAAATATTAAATGCTGTGCAAACATATTATGCAAAGTAATATGGTTGTATTCATATTGCATTGCCTTAGTTGGACAGTATACTTCCCAACTAAGTAAATGTCGTAATAAAGCGAAGGTTTCGATACATATATAAGATATAAACAAAAAAAAACACCTATGAAATCTCGTGCATGTTAATATGTTAAATGTTTTTCAATATAAACACATACAAAATTATAAATTATGATGTGAAATACAGTATAGTTTGTGATATATACTATAATTTATTGTATATAGTATATACTTTTAACTATAATGTGTTTTGTATCTTTCAGCTTTAGTTCTTGCTTTGAGCTACTTTTTACAACTAGTAACTTTTGACATTATTTCATTAAATTTTTCTTCAAGATTTCTTATTTTGTCTTGGTAGGACTCTTGATAAATAAATCGAATTTAACTGAAACTTATCCAATTGAAAATATTTAGTTTTTTGAAGTATATATAGCGAAATGGTATTGACTTAACTTTCAAAGTCTAAATTTTAGAAATTTAAAAACTTCTAAATATATATATATATATATATATATATATATATATATATATATATATATATATATATATATATATATATATATATATATATATATATATATATATATATATATATATATATATATATATATATATATATATATATATATATATATATATATATATATATATATATATATACTATATAAAGATTTTATAACTTATCTAATTATTTTAAAATTTACCTAATTTTTTTCTTTAATAAAAGAAAAAAATTTGGTAACTGTTTTTACTAACTTAATACCACTCTCTATTTGTAGAACATGCTAATATATATATATAAATATATATATTTATATATATATAAACACAGTTTAAAATGAAAAAAATTTTGTTAAGTGATTTTTTACTAATATATATATATCTATATATATATATATATATATATATATATATATATATATATATATATATATATATATATATATATATATATATATATATATATATATATATATATATATATATATATATATATATATATATATATATATATATATATATATCTTTATATATATATATATATATATATATATATATATATATATATATATATATATATATATATATATTATATAAAGATTTTATAACTTATCTAATTATTTTAAAATTTACCTAATTTTTTTCTTTAATAAAAGAAAAAAATTTGGTAACTGTTTTTACTAACTTAATACCACTCTCTATTTGTAGAACATACTAATATATATATATATATATATATATATATATATATATATATATATATATATATATATATATATATATATATATATATATATATATATATATATATATAATATATATATAAACACAGTGTAAAATGAAAATAATTTTGTTAAGTGATTTTTTACTAATATATATCTATATATATATATATATATATATATTATATAAAGATTTTATAACTTATCTAATTATTTTAAAATTTACCTAATTTTTTTCTTTAATAAAAGAAAAAAATTTGGTAACTGTTTTTACTAACTTAATACCACTCTCTATTTGTAGAACATACTAATATATATATATATATATATATATATATATATATATATATATATATATATATATATATATATATATATATATATATATATATATATATATAAACACAGTGTAAAATGAAAAAAATTTTGTTAAGTGATTTTTTACTAATATATATCTATATATATATATATATATATATATTATATAAAGATTTTATAACTTATCTAATTATTTTAAAATTTACCTAATTTTTTTCTTTAATAAAAGAAAAAAATTTGGTAACTGTTTTTACTAACTTAATACCACTCTCTATTTGTAGAACATACTAATATATATATATATATATATATATATATATATATATATATATATATATATATATATATATATATATATATATATATATATAAACAGTGTAAAATGAAAAAAAATTTTGTTAAGTGATTTTCTACTAATATATATGTATATATATATATATATATATATATATATATATATATATATATATATATATATATAATATATATATAAATGTATATATATATATATATATATATATATATATATATATATATATATATATATATATATATATATATATATATATATATATATATACTAAATAGTTTTTATTTAAGAGGTTAAAGCCAATAGAAAGTTAACTTTGTTATTTCAGATTTAAATGCAAACAATTTCATAATGACGTAAAATATTATAAATTGGACATAAATATGATTTTAAATTAATAAAATGAGCTGTTAATGATAACGAGAAAATAAAATGAAGAGCAGAAGAAACGTACGCAGAGAAACTCTTTTTTGGGATATAATAGATGAAGAAGGACGCGAGGAAATTATTGAGTGGTCATTACAACGAAGATTCAATAGTGTTAATCTAAAAAGACTAATTTATCGTAACGAATTTTTAGCGTACACTTTTACCTGGAAAACAATTAAAGCTTTTTTCAAACATTTTAACTGTGTGATGTTATTTCAGATGACACTGGCAATTGGAGCGGTATACCTTTCAACGCGGTATAATTATTCGTTTGATATATATGTTCATTTGTTTGTATCACCTATTGTATTTCCGCTTGCTTTTGCAATTAATGCTGATTTTCAAAGAAGGGAGAAAGCTTTAGATGACTTGGCAAATTTAAAAGCAGCTGTAATGTCATGGTTTTTTTGTATGCGGGATTGGAGAGAGGAAGCACATTTGGAAAAATTATGGATGCAGACAGTGCATCTTAAAATAAAGAGCATTTTGTATTACACTCGCAAATACTTAATGACTAAATGGACAGAAAAAAGAAGAAGAACTCTTGATGTAATATACGAAAATTTTAGCGATACCTCTCAGTTAATTGAATTAGTTAGAAAAAGTGACTTGCCAACGAATACGGCTCTTGTAGCAAGAATCCACCTTGTTATAAATTCAATGTACTATGCATTTGAGCGGCTTAGAATTATTCGAGAATATCGTTCACCAAGATCGATTCGCTCATTTAACAAAATTTTTATATTTTTTTTACCAGCTCTTATTTCGCCATATTTTGTACATTTAGGAAAAAAGACTAAAAACGAATGGTCACCTTATTACATTTCAGTGCTAATAGCCTTTGTCTTTTCTGCATTGCAAGGTGTTCACGACAAACTTGATGATCCATTTGACGAAGTGAGCGACGATGATATTAATTTATCTACACTAGATGAATGGACATATCAGTCAATAGACGCTAATTTAGAAAGATCATTTACATGTTAAGTAAATAAATAAAAATAACCAGATTACATATTTAGCAAAATATTTATGATTAAAATATATTTGGGGAGACCGGGGCTAGTTGGCTCGGTTTTTATTCTATGAGCTCTGTTGCCCTAACAGTACATTTTTTAAAAAAAATTAAAGTGTAGTCTTAAAGAGTATGGATTAGGGTAACTTATAAAATTTTCATTAATTTACAAAAAAAAATTTTTTGGGCCTTTTCGGGCTCTCCAAAAAAAAAAAAAAATTGCGCCAACTTACCCCACCACGGGGAAAGTTCTCGCAAACTATAAATATGATTATTAATGCACCATTAAGTGCAAAATTGATAGAAATTTTTTTTACTATTAATTTTTCCAACAATTTTATCCCAAAATTTAACATTACTTTTAGTTGGTACCAAATATTTGTCCGTATAGCCAAACAGTAGCCCACTTTTTATCTGTGAAAAAAAAACTAAAAAAAAAATTTTTTTTTCATTTTTTTGTAAGCATAAATTTTTTCAATATTGTTAAAAATTAAGAAAAAAAATAATAATAATTTTATAAAAATAAATAATTTTTCCCATAGTAAATGCTATGAGTCAACTTACCCCGTGAAACTTTTTTTTTAATAAACAGTCTATAGATCCTGAAAAACAGCAGCTTTGAAAAAAAAGTCTGACTGGATATAGTAAACCAATTGTGACTGGAGCTTTTACAATAATTTTTTTTTTCATACGATTAAATATTTTCTTTGTAAAGTAAAACGGAAGCAATGTTCTAAAAGTTACGTTTTTATCCAAAAAACGCATAAATCTCAATATCTCCCATGCGCATGCGCGAATCCTGACAATACTACAGTGAATGATGAAATGTTCAATAAGAAAGTTTCTGTGTAATTTTTGTCACTTTCTGATGAAAGGCTCTAAAGATAAACGCAGTTCGTCAACTTCCCCTGCGGCCAACTAGCCCCGGTCTCCCCTATGTTAAATTATATTATTTATAATATTTATAAAAAACATATTTATAATAAATATCAGTTTGAGATATCAGAAAAACAAAATAATAACTATTCTTATATATGTATAAGAAAAGTATAGTTTATTTTTTTATTGCATCTTTTATTACTAAACTGCTTCATGATGCACCACATTAGGTGAACCCTTCATAATGCACCACATTAGGTGAACCCCTTCAGTGTTCTTAAAGTATTTAATAACTAAAAACAAATTTTCTATCGGCAACTCGAAGAAGTTGTTGTTTCTTAGACTTCCTTAACCTTTAACCTCACAATTTCTAATGTTGAGAAAAATTGGTAACTTTAGATTTTTTAGTTAAACAAATTTTTCCAAAATCTTTTTGTAAAAATATATTCTGACGCGTGATTCGCTTTTATAGAACCCATAAGCAAACCACTTAAAATCGTCTTTTTTTTTAAATAAAACTTATTTAAATTTTTTGTACTTTTTGTTGTTGTTGTTTTATGAAAACTGTCTTACTGCCTTTTGCTAATCAATGACATTAATGAATTTCTAAAAAATTTCAAAACAATCCCAAACTAACTAATAAACTTTATTAAACAAAGTATATTAAATTTAATATACTTTGTTTAATAAAGTTCGTTAGCTAGTCGTCAAAGTTAAAGGTCAAAAGTTCAGAAAAAACTATTAGGGTATAGCGGGGCATATAGGGACACTTAAGAAACAAAAGTTGCAGATAAACAACCAAACAGTTAACACAAACAAATAAACGTTCAAACAGTTAACACTGTTTTTTTTATAAATTTCCTAAAATTCATTGATATAAAAAAATAAAAAAGCAAAAAAAAAATTTTTTAAATAAGTTACGACAACCAAAGTAACAAAACTCTAGACTAGCAAAATTTTTACATTTTGCAAGTGGGTGGTTACAAGTGGGTGGGGCAACACGGGAAAGTTAAAAAGCAGCAGTTGATTCTTAATTGTAAAGCTTTAGAAATGATAAAAAATGAGGGCATTTTATAAATTTAAACATGTTCACGCATTAAACTCTCAAAAAAGTAATATACCCATAAAAACTACACGCCCATACACCACAAAAAAGAATTGACAACTAAAAAAAATTATTTATCGTGTTTTTTTATAAATTACTCTTAAACAAACAAACTAAAGAAAATGTTTTAAAAAAGATATAGGGCAAAACTAGTATATATTATTAAATTAGTAACGATTACTAAATTTAAAAATTAAACAAAAAATATTATGGATCACATAAATCACACAAAAAATATTCTTTAAGCAAATTTAAATATGCCATATGTAGCATATGTAGCAGCATATATATATATATGTAGCATATATATGCCATATGTAGCAGCAACTTTTCTATTTCCTATTTTTCTAAGTCCCTTTTTCGAAGTCCACTCTAAAATTACATTTCATCCCATTTTGGATAATTGATCTTTCTTATATAACTTTTTACCATCTTGTTTAATTTAAAAACTATTAATAATTAGGTTAAGTTATAAAAATAAGAAGTTATTTGAATTTATTACTAATATTATTACTATTATTATTGTCTTTTTAAATTAGAAAAATAATATTTTAGATTAAAAATAAATTCATCGAGCTGTAAAAACATCACGAAATGGTAAAAATTATAATTATAAAAATTATAATTATAAAAATAACTTGTTTTCCCGATATATGCCGTACAAAAGTAATTTTAATAAAATTAATACTATTCAAAAAGTTAATTTTCAGAAATTATTAAAAACCAGATTATAAAAGAGGATAAAAGTTACTGTCTAAAAAATACAGACTTTTTTAAATATAGCAAATTAGTAATAATTCAAGATAAATCTTTTGTAGTTGTTTCGCTTACGAAAACATGCAAATTTTGTTTTTTTGCAAACCTACTAATGAATTTTAGTCCTTTTAGTGCATTTGATACTTCTAATATTATTTTATTTTTAAATAATGAAGCAGAATCATTTAAAATGTTTTATCAAAAAGAAACTTTTGAAAAAGAAAAAAGATTTAGCTGTGATATAAGGCTTTAGGCATAATTGTCGCATTGTGCCCCACTGTCCCTATATGCCCAGCTCTACCTTAGTTTAATAACCAAGAATTATTTTAGAAAACATATGATAATAATAAATTTAGAACTGAATTCTACTGGAACTACTTTGAAAACTTCAAAGTTTAAATTTATCTAATTATTTTATAGCTAATAAAATGTTCTTTTTTTACGTGTTTTTTTCATCTAGTACTTTTCATTAAGCTCGCTAACTAACTCGTCCAACTTTGATCTTTACATAAGAGCTGAATAGGATAAAGCTTTTTATTTTTAAATCAGTAAGATAGTTAAATTGATGTACGCATTACTGATTTTTGATATCTGTATTTTTAACAACCTTTATAATAAACACCTGTATCTAAACAGTTAATTGTATTTTAGATACCTTTCTCAAACCATTTTAATTGTTTTAATATTTAACGGACAAGCTGCGCCGAGTGGTTTACCAAACATTTTTACATCCAAGGCTTTTATTTATGGGGTTGTATTTTCATACGAAGCCGGTCTTTTTTTCAGATTCACACAAAAACTTCAATCAGAAAAAAAGACAGACTTCATTATCTCAGTAGAGTCAGAAGTTAATTGAATTATTTATTTATTATTATTTATTTCGTCATTTTACACATTTATAATGTTATCTATAAATTTAAACAAACATATATAACTACAAGCTGACTGGGGCAAGTCAAAGTCAAAGTGTTTTATCATCAAGCCCCTGAAATAAAGAAAAATACAATAAAATTTGACATCTTCAATATTATATAAAAGAGTGAAATTAATAAGTTTGAAAAAAATAAAAATTTAAAGGTTAAAAAAGAATTAAAAGTTAAAAAATAAATAAATAAATAAAGTTAATAAAGAATAAAAAAAATTGAAAAAATTGAAAAAAATATTAAAAATAACAAATAAAAAATTACAAATCGGTACATATGCATATACATATTCAATACAGTATTAAAAATAAATAAAATACATTAAAAATAAAAATACAAAACTATTTCAATTTTTTTAAAAATTGAGAGAATGTACGTAACGTTTAAATTTAGTAAGTGTTTTTCTATAGTTCTTTTAAATGTATCAATAGATTTTATTTATTTTCATATTTTCGTCAAGAACCGAATTCCACAAGCGGCATATACTCGAGACGTCAGATTTTTTGAGTGATGTTAGTGGGATGTAGTAATTACTCATTGAGTGTCTTGTTTCATATTTTTTAAATAAGTTACGATTAATTCGAGTGAAACTTTTAAAAAAATATTTTGGAATTGTTTCATTTTGAAGTTTAAACATAAATAACAAGTTATGGTATATATTTAGTTCGTATACGTTTAGAGCATTTATTTTCTTGAGTAACGGCTCGGCACTTTCGTATCTATCTGCGCCCAAAACTAATCGACTTGTTTGCTTTTGTTTTATATAAATAAATTTTAGAAAAGATGAATGATTGTTTGCCCAGGCAATATTACAATAGTTAATATGACTTACATATATATTTTAGATAAATATATATATATATATATTTTAGAAAAGGGCACTCGACAGAACATGCAGTAATTAAATTAGTTAAAGAAATTGTAAACGGATTTGAAAACAACCAATATACTCTTGGGGTTTTTATTGACCTCTCAAAGGCCTTCGATACTGTGGAAAAATAATAATTATAAATGGTTTTTTTCCTATCTTAATAATCGCAAACAATGTGTATCTTATGACAAAACCTGTACGAAACTAGAAAACATTTTTTGCGGAGTTACACATCTATTCTAGGGCCTTTATTATTTATTATCTATATAAACGATATTTACTTATTTTCTAGTGTATTAAATTTCAATCTTTTTGCTGACGACACTCAGGTTTTTTATACCCACTCAAACATAGAGTCAATCTTTATCACTATGAATCGTGAGCTTGACAACCTCAACGAATTGTTGAAAGCCAACAAACTCTCTCTAAATAAAACTAAAAGCAAATATATTCTTTTTTCTAAATCCTCCAAATCTGAAACTTTGCCCCTAAAACTCCCAAATATTTCAATAAAAAAAACTAATTTACAACAAACATTCAGCATTAAATTTTTAGGCGTTTTACTTGACGAACAAATAAGTTGGAAAGACCACATTAATTTAATAGAAAATAAAATTTCAAAGAATATTGGAATTATGTACAAGATAAGACATATGTTGGATAAAAACTGCTTAAAACTTATCTACTTTTTGTTTATCCATAGCTATATATCAGTTATTGTAATATTGCGTGGGCCAGCATTTATCCATCAAAATTAAAGCGAATCTTAAATAAACAAAAACAAGCAAGCCGCCTTATATTAAATGCTAATAAATACACCAATGCCAATCCACTGCTTAAAAAGCTTGGAGTGCTTAGTGTTTATCAATTAAATATCTACAGTATTCTTTTATTCATGCTTAGATTTAAATATCGTATGCTGCCAAATATTTTTGACGACCTTTTTGTTATTATAAATCATAAATATCAAACAAAGCATTCATTGCATAACTATCAGGTACCAAAAACCTTATTAAAACAGTCTAATTTCTCAATAGCATACCGGAGGCCACATTTGTGGAACTCATTCCTTCCAATTTAAAGTAAAAATTTAATTTCACTTCAAACTTTCAAAGTTATTTTTAAAAAATAGTTACTTGATTATGACATATCTCAAATTCTATTTTATTTTTGATATCTTCTTTTTCAATTCTTAACTTTTCTTTCGTTTGCTTAAAAGTAAAACATATTTTTTTTTTTGCTTATTTATCTAAGTTTGTATTTATTTCTTTATTTTTATACATATATATTTTTATGAATGTACAAATATATTTTTTTTTTTATGTATAAAAAAATGTAAAATGTTTATTTAAAAGTATTTATATTATTTTATTGATATTGTAAAAATTGATAGTGTAAACGATACAACGGGGCTAGATGATAAGACTTTTGTCTTCTGCCTGCTCCGGTCATATCTTAACTCAAAATATTTTGTAAATAACTTATTATGAAAATGACGAAATAAACTAAATATAAAAAATTAAAAAAAATGACTATGTATAAATGAAAAGTATAAATTTTATAAACATAATTTATTCAAAAGATATTTTGTCTTGTACATAATCCCCAGAGTCTTTGAAACTTTGTTCTCGACTAGCTTTATTTGTCTTTTCCAATTTCAATCTTCATCGAAAATTATTCCAAGTATTTTCATTGAAAAAACTCTTTATATTTTAATATTGT
>NC_088920.1:19240000-19242500 GCF_038396675.1 Hydra vulgaris | reverse complement strand
AATCAAATGCGATCAGAATGCAACGATCTGTAGCCCCTGTTACTGGAAATAGCATAGGAGCTCATAAACAAAAGCGTAAAGTATCGTGGAGAATTGCTTCTGAGGAACCATTAGGAAAAAAGTATAGGAGCAAGAAAAAAAAGCAAGAGAATCTGGGAACACATGAAAATAATTAGTCATATTTTAAAATATATAATTTTATTAATGCAACTAAACACATAGAAAGTGACATATACAGTTGTGCTTGTTACTCTTTGGATTGCTTTTTAAGCTTTTTACGAAGTCCCCTCTTACTATTTTTTTGTTTCAATTTTAGTTTATGTTTGGTGGTAATGTCTTTAGCCAAAGAAAATGCTAGCAATCGAAAGTAAAGTTTTATCATATTTTCTAAAAGGTTTTTACTAACATAATTATCAATATCAACTCCACATCCTGTCAAGATAGAGTTATAAAAGCTTACTACTTCTATATCTTTCAGTAGTTCCACTGTCATTCTGTTAATGTCGATTTCTTGCAAATGATTAATGTTTGTATCATTTCGAAATTGAATTTCAGCTTTCATAAATATTTGATGGAATTCATTATCAACGGCTGTAAGTCCACCACGACTTTGTGCCTCGATTAATTCCTGATCTGAAGTATTTTTGGTAATAGTGTTATTTAATATTTTTATTATATTTTGATTTTCATTGGATTTATAATTCGGGCTATTTTTTGATTTTTTTATGAACTTTCTGACAACATACCCAGCCAGGTATTGCAAGGCACCAATTTCATCATTTGTTTTTTTTTTTATTTTTTTTTTGCTTCATTGTTGGGCATTCTTTTGAAGTATACACGAACCTTGTCAGCCAGTTGAGTTGCTAAAAGGGTACTATTGGGTTTTCCTAATTCAGGAAAGTAAACATCTGCATTGATAACTATTTTATTGTAAAAGCTGGAATAATAATTCTCTGCATTGTTTGATTTACTCAAAACGTCATAAATCTTTTTTACGTCTGCATAAAGTGCTTCCGTTTATATAAAGTGATAACACTTTATACATTCTCGTCGAGTTAAGTTGTAACAGTTATCCTCAGATAAACTTTTTTGTGACTCCAGAACTAAATCATTTAGTATTGTGCTACTCATTGTATTACCTAAAAAGCCAAATGGTTCAAATGTAAAACTGCCCTACGTTCTTATTGGACATGAGGCGTTTCCTCTCAAAAACTATTTAATGAAACCATATCCTAAGGAAATATTGTCTTTAAAAGAAAGAATATATAATTATAGATTGTCACGTGCTCGTAGAATAATAGAAAATACTTTTGGGATTCTGGCAGCAAGATGCAGAATTTTTCGCAAACCAATTATAGCAAACGAAAAAACTGTAATTAATGTTACTAAAGCTGCAACTGCTCTGCATAACTACCTTATGCATGGTCGTCAGTTTGAACCTTTAAATCAATATTGCCCGTTGGGATTTAAGGATTGCGAAACATCCTCTGGTTTGCTAGCTCGAGAATGGCGAAGCAATGTTTCAGATTACCAAGGGATAACAACTTTACAAAAACAATTAGGCTCAAATAATTATTCTCGTGATGCAAAAACAGTAAGAGAATTATTTCGAGACTTCTTTAATTCTCCTCAAGGACAGGTTCCATGGCAATATGATATGGTTTCCCGTACTTAAAATACATTTGATTAAGGATAAACTTGTCTTTCCTTTTTATGTAATGCACACACACACAAACACATATACATTGATGTATATATATATATATATATATATATATATATATATATATATATATATATATATATATATATATATATATACATACATATATATATATATACATACATATATATATATTAGGGATATGACTTTTTAATTTTTTTTCAAATAAAATGTTTCCTGTATCATAAATCGATGAACTTTTACCTAAAATCATGAAAAAAGGCCCAAATAGCTTTCTGCAACAAAAAAAGGTCACCCCCAAAATAAAAATTTGATTTACCATTTTTATACATTCATTTTTGACCGATGTTTTAATCTTAAGCTTAATTCTCAGCTTAAGTCTATTTATTTCATTATTTTGTTATGAATTTATAAATATAACGCCACACGTTACCATGGCAACGAAACGGCCGTGTGCCGGCAAATACTTGGAATCGTTATGTGATGACGTCATTGTGTTACCACGGTGATATAGACGACTGTAACAGACTGTAGAAGATTATAGAACTTAGTAGAACATTCTGGAAGCTCTAAATAATTATATAAGCGAGCTGCTGTCAGAGCTCAGTGTTGATAATGTGAATAGTTCTATGAAGTACTCTGCGTGTAACTGAGCTAATAAGGAACTACTGTAGCGAACTAAAGACGCTGTAAGTGTACGAAGTATAAGTAGTTGTAGCATTATCGTTAGGATACGGACTGGATTATCGAACTGTTATCAACATTGACTGGATTATCGAACTATAATTGGATTACTATACAGTTAAAGTATTTTAT
>NC_088920.1:19117500-19235000 GCF_038396675.1 Hydra vulgaris | reverse complement strand
TAAACATAGATGTAGTTTTGTTTTACATATTGTTGTTAAAATTTACTTGAAAAAATAAATAGCTACCTTCTACATTTAATAAAGCAGATATTTGCCTCCATGCTTCAATTTTTAATGGTGTTTCTTTATATGAGCGAGTTGTAGTATCCCATAGACACGGAAACCTTCTCGCTTCTTCTATCAAATGAGCTTCCAAGCTCTTGCTTGTAGAATAACTTTGTATTCTTGAAAAATCGACGTTTAAATCGGTCATTATTAAATTGAATTTTTAATAATCAATGTCGGGAATCGGATAGGTCACTCGAAAGTTTAATATAATAACAAATTATTCGGATATTTATACAATTTAAAAAAGCAGTAAAACTGACATAAAATTGCAGTTGTAGGTAAATAAATGTCGTAATGCTTCCCATTTAGCATCATAGTAAGCAATTAAAAATTTACGCATAAATAAATTTGATATAATTACAAACATAATTATAGAAAAATAAATGTTTATGGCAAAATCACAAAAGTAATGTTTACGACAAAATTACAAAAACGGAAAACTTCTTCGAAACTTATCTACTTTTTTTGTTTTTAATTCTCGAAGATTACAGCAACGCGATAGGCTGCTAATTTTCATGTTTGCTTTTTCACGGGAAAAAGTTGATTTCAAATCAACTTTTTCCCAAGACAGACATGATGGGAAAAACTAAGCTTCGGGAAAACTAAATTACAAACTGCGCATGCTCACGTGATTAATTTTCTCATCCCTTTCCCTTTCCCGTAGTAAAACAGATGAATGGAAACTGACCTTAACGCTCATGAACGCTCATAAAGATCAAATATCATAAAATATATAAGACAAAAGATAAAACGTTTTTCAAAAAACTAAATAGAATAAACAATTTTTATTAGATAAGGTAATTTTTTTTTTTTTTTCAATTTTTTTTATTCAGTTTTTTGTGATGAAACACCTTAAATAATATCAAACTTTCCTGAATTTAAATTGCTAAATTTTAGTTTTTTAAGTAAAAATATTGAAAGCGAGAATTTTTATTAGTAATAAATAGTTAGTTAGCTAAACCTTTAGAGAAATGCTAATTTAGCATTTGCATTTGAATAATTATTTAATAAATTAAATAAGCAAAACGGCTAGTTTTGAAAGGCAACCAATTCCTTTTTTATACAAAAAAAGAAATCAGTTGCATTTCATAAAATCAATTTACGCATAATCGGAGTCATTTTTGATAGATAATTCACGCATGTTAGGAGTCAATTTTGAAAGGTCATTCTAAAATAAATATATATATGATAATATATATAATAAATATATTACCTCAGTCTTGCTAAAGTTTACTTAATAAATTTAAAAATAAAATCTTGCTCAGAAGTAAGTCTTTTTCACAACAAACTAACTAAGAAATGTTGCAATTTCCAAACTGAATGCTAAGTTAACGTTCAGTTTGGAAATTGCAATCTTTCCTAAAGTGAGGGGAACTGAAGTTGTGAAAAAGCCTTAACTTCCGAGCAATTTACATTAAAATTGTTACATGAAACTTACATTAAAATAATTACGAAATTGTTTGTTTTAATGTAACAAATTCATATTAAAACAATTACATGAAATTTACATCAACATTTTTCTTAAATTTTCTGAATTTGATTAGCGCTGAGGAACAAAACAATCAACTTATTTATTGTTTTGGGAAAAGGGGTATTGCTTATGGGAAAAGGGGTAAAAAAATTGCCAAAATGGACAGCTCGCTTTTACTTAAAACATGAAAATACAATATTTTTTCGGCCTACTTTTTGATATTTTCATTCTTCAGCGCTAATCAATTTCAGAAAAACATACAGAATATACAGAAAATTTATAAAAAATTTTAATGTAAATTTCAGTTTTCAACTCTAATCGTACATTGCTGCAGTATTTTTAAACAGAATCGTTTTTCCAGTGAGTCCATTTAAACCAAATCTCTGGAACAGGCCACTGGAAACTAATTAATTAAGAATTGCTCGAGTGCTTTAAATTACGTCGAACTAAAAATTTGAATTTTTACCGCGTTTTATTCATACCCGAAAAATTTACATAATGCACCCCTTTCGATTTTTTTTACATTTATTGAATCAAGGTTAAGATTTATACGAAATTGATTATGCACCTAAATGAAGCGTAGAATGAGATGTATTTGAATTTTTTACTGCGTTTTATTGATACCTCAAAAATTTACTGAATGTTACTCATATTATTCATACCTGAAAAATTTACTGAATGTAACCCATTTAAAAATT
Source organism: Hydra vulgaris (assembly GCF_038396675.1). NCBI lineage: Eukaryota > Metazoa > Cnidaria > Hydrozoa > Anthoathecata > Hydridae > Hydra > Hydra vulgaris. The sequence continues at coordinate 19,232,723 of NC_088920.1, read as the reverse complement.
TTTCTGATTTTTTTGAATCAAGGTTGTGATTTCTACTGAATTCAATAATTGCAGTCTCCACCGTCGAAGATTTTTAATTTAAATAATAAATACAAAACAAAGTAATATGAAATAAAATTTCCAAGTTTAATTTGGCATATATTTTTAAATATTATTTTATAATATTTTATAAACATTTATTTTTATAATATTATTTTAAAAACTTATATTTTTATAATAATTTTATATTTAGCAATTATTTTTATAATAATATTATAACATTTATTATACTTTTGTATATTAGCATTTTCTTTATTTTTTTAAGCGATCTTAAAACGATATGATTTGATTTGAGTGATATTGAAATGCACAATAATAAAATGATTTTTTTTTAACATTGTTGTGTGAGTTTGTTTACGTATACCGTGTTTATATATCAATATTGTAGTTGTTTCTCTATTCTTACAAAGCTACTAAGATTGTTAATGTTTATTATTGTTTGCAAAATATTTTATACATTATATTCTGACTTAGTAATTGGCGTGGTTATATTACTATAAAATTTTAGAAATGAAAGACTGAATTAGTTTTTGCCTACACAGTTATACATATTTATTTTAGCATGTAAAAATGCACACATAATGCATACATGCATACATACATACATACATACATACATACATACATACATACATACATACATACATACATACATACATACATACATACATACATACATACAGTTGCATAAGGATTGTTTAAAATTTAGATGTTTAATTAAATAATAAAATTTAGAACAATATAAATAAATAGAATTAGAAGACAAGGTAATTTCTAAATGAAACAAAATCGACAAAATTGGTTTTTGTGCATAAATCTTATTACAAATTTATGTTGGAATCCTACTGTTAAAAAGTTAAAAAAAAATCAAAAGTTGACTAATTAATCTGCACCAAAATGTCAAAAATGTTTAGTTAATTGAATCTTGCACATATTAAGGGTAATTTATTTTTTAAGATTTATTTACATTTTTTGTTCCATAAACTTGTGATACAAGAAGTAGTTATAGCTGAATGTAATTTTATTTTTTTGTATATATTTTGAGTTCTTATAATATAAGGTTTATTTTTTTTTATCTAAAAGCATAAAAATAATACTTATTCTAAATATATGTATTTCTATTTTTGTTATTACATCCTGCAAACAATGGTATGAGTAACAAGATAGCAAATACTAGCACATAGTTGCAAATGGTAGCATACCAAAACTATAGCAATTAGGTTGCTGGCATATAGCTACTATATTGCTTGTTTTTAAAAAGCCTATTATTACTTAGTATACAAAAAAGCTCTTTTTCCCTTTTGAATTCAAGGGTAATCATTTTGTAGACTTTCCATCCTTTTGCCTCACCCCTTACTAAATACTAGGGGTTCACTGATACCTACTTTTAACAGATGCCAATGCCAATCTGTGCCAAAATCAGATGCCAAAAGCCAATCAATGCCAAGCCTGATGCATCGGCATTAGCCCTAAATTCGAATTTGTGCTCTTCTTTTTTTTACTAATTGGTAAATTTTTTTAAGATTTTTTTCAAATATAATGTTAATTGTCAACTTTAATGCTTGCTTATTTGCTAAAAATTGCTTAATGCTTAGTTGCTTTGCTCATTGTTGATTTATTATATATATATATATATATATATATATATATATATATATATATATATATATATTATATATATATATATATATATATATATATATATATGCATATATATAAATTTTTACTTATATTCTAGGAATTAAACTTGGAAATAAAATTAAATAAGAAAAATATAAAAATTTAAAAGGTTTATTTTTTTTCAAATATGTTTCAGTAGAAAGATTATAAATTTTGAATTCACTATAAAATTTTGGGTTTTTTGAGACCCAGGTTGATATACTTTTGAAGAAGAAAAAAGTTCACTGATATATGGGAACTGGTGTGTAATCAAGGGTCATGTAGGGTGACCTTTTTCAAAAATTAAATAAAACCAATGACTTTTCAGTTACTTTCAAACCAAAGTTCATCTGTTTTTTATATTGGAAACTGGAGTTACCAAAAATTCACATCCCTAATGTCTATATACAATAGCTTATAAATGCATTTTTGTTTACGGAACATGTGAAAGCTTGCATGTGTTACCTTACCTACTAACCCCTCTCTAACAATTATTTGAATGCGTTAGTAAAACCTCACCCCCCCTCCCTCGCTACTTAATTTTATAGTATACAATTTTCTGACTGGCTTGGTTCTAGTGAGAAAGGCCCAAGATAATTGCCTTTCTCAATCTCTAACACAAACAGTCAACTTTCCAACATGCTTCCCAGACAATCTGAATCATTTATCTTCTCCACTTGACTTTTTTTTTTTTTTTTATCCTAGTCATTGCTTGGTTTCTCCACATTTACCCTTAGGTGCTTCTGATCTTTATCTCTATAAAGTGGTTTAGTGGTTATATATATAGATATCTCTATAAAACTATTATTTTATTCTTCATAAGAATCCAGCTATTATCATAACTCTTACAATTACCTTGTCTACCTGCTGACAGATGTGCATCTTATGTAGCTTTTTGGATTCAAGCTGGTATGGTATCTTTTATTTCATCTCGAAGATTCTAAGTAAAACCTCACTTTTCTCCATGGTTTTCCACTCAATGTGCTGCTTCTGATTTCTAATCATAACCATTACTTCCATATCTATCAACTTAAAAATTCTCCAAAAAGCAGGCATCAGTATACTGCTGCTAGAAACCATTGTAAAAAGATTTTGTCTAACGCCAAAGCCTGCTATTCTCAGGTCACAAAATCTTGTATTTCATCAAAAAAATTAGGCTCCAGAGTTTTCTTGAGAATCTTTAACAGTATTTATAATAAGGGCAAGTCTGTTATTTATCATCTCTTGCATGATTCAGATTTTATTACCTCACCTAAAGACAAAGCTGAATTGTTTGCTAAGAACTTTCCATCAATCTTGTATCTTGATTCCACTAATCAAACCCTACCTGATATAGCTGACAAACAGGTTGATCCATTGCTTGACATTCGTATCACTCAATTTTCTGTATCAAAAGTAATTTCCTGCTTTTACACTCATTTACAGCTTGTGGTCTGAACAGCGTACTTGCTATAGTCTTGCAGAAGTCATTTCTGAAGCTGTCTTTTATATTTTCAAAACTATTTAACAAATGCTTATCAGAGTTTTCTTTTCCAGCCTGCAGGAAAGTGGCATCTGTTATCCTTATTTTCAAAAATTCTGGAGAATGAACTGATTCGTCTAACTACTGTCCCATTAGTCTTCTTCCTATCATAAGCAAGGTATATTGAATTTATAATTAATAAACATCTCTCATCTTGAATCTAAAAACGTACTTTCTGATCATCAATATGGATTTCTATCTTCTTGTTCTACTGCTGATTTGTTACAGTATATAACTGATAGGTTTTAGATAGGTGCATTAGGTAGATGTGGTGAAATTAAGGTTATTGCTCTCAACATTTATAAAGTCTTAGTTAAAGTTTGGCATGCTGTTCTTCTCCAAAAACATTCTTTTTACAGAGTATCAGGTAACATCTTTAAGATTATTGAATCCTTCCTTACCAATCTAAGTATAAAAGTTGTCCTTGATAAATAGGTAACTATGTCCTGGTAACTATGTTCTGTACTTTAACTAGTTATTCTATTCAGTCCTCATTGTCCTAACATCTACAATGCAATTTTTTTTTTAACATAAGCCATGTTTTTAAAGATTACAACTATCTGTAGCAGCATGTTCAATTTTTTTTATTTGTTACACTCCACACCCCACGAAACATTGATTATTCTGACTGTGCTGGAAGGGCAAATTTTATTAATTTCTGGAGTAGAAAGCAATGGTTTTAGTGTGACATCTGCAGACAGCTGTCTACAGAGAATCAAAGGCTTAGCTTATAGCTTTTAACAATAAGGTAATAATGCTACAGTTCCATTAATTTTCTATTTTGTATTTGAAAAGCAGACAGCTGTCTGTGATTTTAATAGATTGAGAGCTTCGTCACGTTTTTATAAAAAAATAATGGCTAGAAATTTTTTTTATCAAAAAATTTACCTTATGCTTCTAACACTAAATGCATTCTGTTTATGTTTTTCAAAAATAGATGATTCTAGATTTTTTCAAAAATAGATGATTCTTTATTTAAGTTGGGAGTTACTCAAAAGTTAAAAAGAGAGCAAAGAGTGGAAAAACAGTTTATAGAAAAATTAGGATACTGTTAAAAGACAGGAAAATTTAAAGGTAGGAAAATGAAATAAATTTGATAAAATATTTGATAAAAATAAAGTCAGAATTTAAATATAGTCGAAATGAGTAAGAATAGAAATAATTTAATTAAAGAGAAATTAATTTTTTTTAGCATAAAAAGATTTGCAGTAAAAAGATAGGACAGCTGAGTGAGTCAAGTCAAGCAAGATGCTTTAGTTGGTAAAAAAAGGCCTTGTTTTAGCAGCATCTATGTTAGTACTTCTTGAAAGGAGTACTAAATCCGACCTTATAATAAAGAGGCAGATACAACTAAATTTAGAGTTTCATAAAAGAGCACCATTGGAAGAACCAGCCCAAATACGACAACAGTATTCCATACAGGGACAAATAAGAGATTTGTAAAGGCAGAGAATCGAATCAGGAGTAAGATAATGGCAAGCATGATTAAGAGAAATAATCTTAGCAGATGCTAACTTGATAATCCATTGTATATATGGTTTCCATGAGAGGTCAGTAGTGAATTGTTATCCAAGAAGATGTAAAGAAGAGGACTCAGTGAGAGAGTTGCCATTCATTCATATAAGAATGTGGATAGTGTTGTGATATTTGTTTGCAGTAAAAAACTGAGTTTTGTTGGAGTTAAAATTCACAAGCCACTGCAAGCCCCAATATCTGCAAGCCCACTTCTGTTACAGAAGCCACTGCAAGCCCACTTCTATTACAGAAGTGAGATCAGTTTCAAGATTGGCTGCCTGTTCTAAGCAATTGGAAAGAGAAGACTTTTTCTCAAGACAAGAGTATATAGTCGTCACGAAATAAAGCCACTTAAGATGTAAGGTTACCAGGAAGATCATTAATGTAGATAAGAAACAAATCAAGACCAAGGATAGAACCTTGAGGTACCCCATAATTTAATAACACACTCAAAAATAAATGATATTATAATCTCAAAAATTATCCCAGATACCCCATATGGAGCAAGCTTATAAAGAAGACCAGCATGCCAAACATTATTGAAAGTTTTAGATATTTCAAGAGCAATAGCCCTTGACTTGCTATCTACTGTGCTTTCATTCACAGCAGTTAGCAAGTCAGTTGTAGAATGAAAAGATCAAACAGCGCATTTGTTGTAAGACAGTTGTTTATTTGACTCAAGATGGAATGTTAGTCAAAGACTCCAACACCTTGCTAATAATAGAGAGAAGATTAGTTTATTGAAGATAATCTTAGATAATCCAAGATAAGAGATTGGATTATAATTGGAGGAGTCAGAATGTTCTATAGAGTTTTTAAAAATTGGAACCTCATATGCCATTTTCCAGGGGAGGTCTTAATAAGCTCAGGGTGATTGGGAAAATTTTTCAAAATTTATTAAACATCAACTGCTGTGTATGCACTTAGGAGTACCACCTTTTTTTTCTTTCATTTTTCTTAATTCCTATTTTTTAAGTAAGTTATTTAAGTAAATTTGAGTGTGTTTTTTTTCTGTTTATGAAAAGACCACTCTCCAATTCTTTGTAATAACTTAAACAAAACTATTCAAGGAGATATCTAAAAAAAATTGAGTTATATCGGTATTTTTGTAACTAAACTCATTAAAATAATAGTAAAATAATAAAATAGTAAAATTGTGATAAAGGTCAAAATTACAGGTGTATTGTTTATTTTTAAATATTTTAAGTTGTTTTATTGGATTCCTTGCCTCGAAATATGTAAGTGTACACATTTTCAGCTTTCCATTGCGCACAGAACAGAAACAATGATCAAAACCATTTTTCAAAACGGCAGATTTTTGTTGGTTCAAGGCAAAGTTTGAAAAGTCATATCTTTGATACCGTTTGGAATTAGATGATAAAACTTTGGAAATGTTCATAACTTATTAAAATAAAATCATCCTAATATTTCAAAGATTCTTTATATTTCAGATGATTGTGCTGCTCAGTATAAAAACCACAAAAACTTTTACGATATCTTATTCCATAAAGATGATTTTGAAATTATTTTTTTTGCTACAAGTCATGGTAAGTCACCATGTGATGGTATTGGTGGCACTGTAAAACTGTAATTTAGTTCCTATTTGAAAAAAATGATAAAAATGATTTTTTAAATAGAAACTTAGATTTTATTTGTAACTTTTGTTATAGTAATAAAAAAAAACTGGCTTTACAATTTTTAACGCGTTGATAAAATGAATTTAATTACAATGCAGTACTTGAAAAGGCGGTAGTGACGTAATATAACTTCTAACAATACAAAATATATTTGCTGAATTGAGTTACTTTGAAATGTGTTACGTGTTTTCGTTATGCAGAAAAATTTCGTAACAAGGCCTGGTGTTGGGTTCTAGAGCAGATAAGTGTTGGGTTCCAATTACTTACATAATTTGTATCATTGATGGACCTGTAACACTAACTGGATCTATGTATACTTTGACTGTTGACGCATCTAAGCAAATCTTAACACAATCTTGATATATTTTTACTTTATATTTTTGTATTTTACTTTGTAAATAATTAAATAACGGAACAAGTACAAGTACATATCAGTACTACACAAATACTAAAAGTTTCAGAGTTTCAGTTTGGAAAGTAGTGAAAAATCTCAAGGTTCCACTACAATAAAGTGGGGTACTTGCGCAGTCAACCCCCATCCCCCATTCTAATGTCTTGGGGTCCTGAAAACAATTTTAACATGCACATTTATTGGCACTGCAGAAATACCAAAAGGTACATAGCTCCAGCTAGTCTGGAAGGTAGTGAAAAATCAATTGCAATATTTCCGCTACAAAAAAGTAGGGACTCTGTGCCCCTTTATCCATATATGAAATCCATATACTTGCAGATCAAAAACTATAAATTTTTTGAAAGATCAATGAGTATAGAATAATGTGTAATACTTTTGTTTTGATATCATCAAGGCCACATGGGTTTTTTGAGCATTAAAAGCAGGTTTATAAAAAATTACCTAAACTTATTTGAAATGGTAATTACAGGTATTCAATAATATTTTTTTACACTTTTGATCATTTTACTAGGTTCATCACCCCCAAAAATAGCCAGTTACAAGTTTATAAGTAAAAAAATCAAATATTTGTAAAGTTATGTGACTTAAAACCTCCAAATAAATGTTGCAATTCTGAAGAGACAAGAGGGGCCTGGCCAATATCTGCTTTAAGTAAAACAGTCATATTTCAGGATCTTCTTGGAGCCAGAGGCTAAAATTTTCAAGGAATTCTTATTTTACTAAACATTCTCAACTGAATCAATCTCAAACAATCTCAATCTCAAACAATCTCAACTCAAGATGTATGAGTAGAAATTTCTTGATCAATTTAATGTTTTTGTAACTTGCAATAAGTGGAGTTGGCCATATATTTTTAAAATCAGTATCCTGTTCAATAATATTCCATTTTATTAATAAGTTTTCCAACTTTTCCAAATGTTGTAACTATCTGTAAAATTCTCTCTTTTTCTCTTTTTTCTTTATATTTGTTGTAGATAAGTTGTGTATGTCATAGTGCTTTTTTAAAACTTTTGTTAATAGATTGAATAGGGTAGCCTCTGCAAAAATCTGAGATGTATGATAACATGACCTGGGTCATTTGACATGAAATTACCCAGCCAGCATGGCAATCAGTATGATTCTTTTTATGACATTTTTTTAATAGACAACAAGCAAATTTATAGACTTTATTATTTATAGTTTTATTGTTCATATAGTTCAGATTATAATTCTACGTTAAATTTAAATACACACAATATAATAGTATTGTATTGACCTAAATCTACAATAGTAAGTTTATATGTAAAAAAAGTATTTAAAGATTTAAACCAAAACAAATGTTTTTTTTAAAAAGAATTGCTTTCCTGGTTATATAGTAAGGAGGAGAAATTACCTGATTCAAAAGCAAGAAATTCATTTACTATCAGAACAGTTAGTAAAGGTTTATAATAAGTTATAGTCTTGTTTTTAAGAGAGGTAAAATTTTAGATCAAGTAAATTTTTTTCATGAAGTAAAAGATAATTATAAAAAAGCATTCAAAATTAACTTTGTTGTATGTCTAGAATTTTTTCTTTCTAAACCAGTATTGTAAAAAAAATAAAACACTGTGTGAAATTTTGTTAAATTTAATATTTTGCTGAGTAAAATATTCTGTTAAAAAAATATTCTCTTAAATAAAGTATTCTGTTAAATACAGTTTTTTTTTGTAAAATAAAGTATTCTGTTACATAAATTATTTTCTAAATTAAATACAGTTTTTTTTAAATACAGTATTCTGTTAATTACACACATTTGTGTGTAAAATGTACAATAAATATGTTGTTATAATAAATATGTTAATAAATATATTATTTTGTAAATTAAAATTTGTTAAATACAGTATTCTAATAATTAAGACATTTTAGAAATATGTGATAAATATAAAAATTTTTTAGAAATTATTTTTCTTCAATTCTTATTTTAGATTTGTTCTCCATGACTGAATAAAATATTCAAGCTTGATTAGAGGTACATTTTTAAATGATGTTTCCATAAGTTTGATTGGTTGGTATGTTCTTTGTTCATGAATTAATCTTTTTTATGTTTTTTAAATTTTTTTAAAAAGAAAATAGTTTAATGTAAATTTCTCACAGTGATTTTATGGTAAATAGATTAAACATATGTAATAAATAGATTAAATAGATTTAATATATCATAACTACTTATGTTTTAAATTCTTAGAGTTTTAATTTTATTTTTTGAATATATTATATGGGTTGGTTGTGGGGTAAGATGTTTGTAAAAGAACTATTGTTTTTGGTGAGATTCAAATCATATTGTCAACAGGTTTTCAATATTTTTTGTTGAAAAGACTTATTTTTTCTGATTATTTTTGGAGCAATACTAGTATTTTTAATAAAAGTGTTTTTAAAAGAAAATAGTTTTGTTTAAACATTTGTAAAAAATGTATAAATTAAATTTTTATACGAATATGGAAAAAGTCATAGAATTTTAAAGCTTGAAATATTTTCATTTATATTTATTAATTGTAAAAGTTCTCTTTAGCATGCTTTATATTCTCATCTGGTTGTTAAATATATAGTGAAGCATTAGGGTGGGATGATGTGTGTTGGGATGGTAGTGTGATGAAGTGTTAGGGTGGGATGATGTGTGTTGGGATGGTGGTGTGATGAAGTGTTCGAGTGGGATGATGTGTGTTAGGATGGTGGTGTGATGAAGAGTTAGGGTGGGATGATGTGTGTTGGGATGGTGGTGTTGAAGATTTAAAAAATGTTTATATCTCAAGTATAATGCTTTGTTTTTATTTATTTAAAATATTTTGTTTACATATTTAGAAAATGGGTCAATTGAAGAAAATTGGTCTACTGTCACAAACTTCCAAAGTTGTTGATGGTTCTCCTGTTTGGGATCTTCAAGATGAAGTTGGGAGAGAAGTGATTCATGAGTGGTCACAAAAAAGAATTTTCAAACTTTCTACCAAAGGAAACTTTTTTTCTCGCTGTTTTCTTTTGTATACATTTAAAATAGTCACACTAAAAAGTTTCTTTCAAAACTTCAACTTTATGGTATTTGTCCAGATGGCATTAGCTGGAATCGCAGTATACTTATCAACACATTTTAATTTGACATTTGATGTAAATATAAATTTATTTGTTTCTCCTATTGTATTTCCATTAGCTTTTGCAATTAATGCCGATTTCCAAAGAAGAGAAAAGGTTTTAGATGATTTAGCAAATTTTAAAGCTGCTGCAATGACATTATTTTTTTGTATGCGAGACTGGAGAGAACCTGCACAATTAGATAAGTTGTGGATGCAAGCGTTTCACCAAAAACTGAAAGTTATGCTTTTTTATATGAGAGAGTATCTCATGACCAATAAAATAGTTCGTCGTAAAGTTATTCTTCGAGCTATTTATGAAGATTTAAGTGATATAAATCAGCTAATTGAAAATGTTCGTGTGAGTAAGTTACCCACTAATACATCTCTCATAGCTCGAGCCCTTGTGCTTATGAATACTATGGGTTTGGCTTTTGAACGTCTAAGAGTTGTTCGTGAGTATAGATCTCCAAGATCTATACGGTCTTTCAATAAAGTTCTTATATTTTTTCTGCCGACCATATTATCACCTAATTTTGTTTTTATTGGTCACAAAAGTGGTAATGTTTGGGCATCATATTATATATCCATATTAGTTGCTTTTGTTTTTTCTGCTCTCCAAGGAGTGCAAGATAAACTTGACGATCCGTTTGATGGAATGAGTGAAGATGACATAAACTTATCAACAATAGATGAATGGACTTTTCAGTCTCTCGGAGCAACAGTAAATCGAACATTTACTGTTGGTAGATTTAAAGTTGAAACACAAACAAGTGTAAAAGACAGTTTATTTCCTAGGTCTAGAACTTCATTTACTTCAGTAGTTGATACCAATGATGGATTATTTCTTAACAGGAAAAAATCACTTAGAAGAGTATCGTCCTCAGATGAAAGCACACTTGGCAAAATGAGTGGACCTATTTTGAATGATCACCCTTCTTTAAAAAATTGGATTTTAAAAAAAAAAAGCTTGCTCCAGTTCGAAAAAGATGTTGTTCTTGAATCTTTTGATCCTCAATCTCATCCTTATGCTGGTATACTTGACAAAATACAAGGAAATACAACTATCTTACCTGGAGGTATCATAAAACAACCAGTTGAAGAGCCTGTTGAAGATTCAATTACTAATAGGGACTCATATACTAACAGAGTTGAAACATCAGATACCATAGCTGCAATGCTTGCACATAAAACTAATTCAGCAGTATCCCCAAGTACTCATACCCTACCCTCAAGTAGTGAGTCTCAGATTACCTTACCCCAAGGTAGTGAATCTCTAAATATGCCGCACACATTTATTAGTTCTCAAAAATTATTTTCTAATCCTAATTTGTGGTCGCTGTCAGGGAATAATTTTAAATTCAAAGGCAAGCACAAAAAAATTGCTTCTGAGCAAGTTCATCTTTTAGACAATGACTTCATCAGTAACAATCACTGTGAAAAATTTGTAGATGTTTTGGATAATGACTTAAAGAATCAAGAGCCTCTTGATAGTGGATCTGATGATGGTGACGACAGTGTATTTGCTGAAATGTAAATCCTCGTTTGATTTTAAATTGAAAAATGAAAACAAACTTTATTAATAACTTTTAAAAAAATTAAGTTAAAATTTTTATTTATTTTTTCAAATATTTATACCAGACATGAGATTTTCAGCAATTTTCATAAATTATATATATATATTTTTTGTGACGATGTTCATTTAATAGGAACTTAGTATTATTAGTTAAAAATATTTATTGTTAACTTATTTAAAAATAATTGTAGATAAAAACTCATATATATATATATATATATATATATATATATATATATATATATATATATATATATATATATATTGTTAATTGTAGCTTTTACTTATAGTAATTTACATGTGCGTTAGTATTAATTTGAGTTGTATACGCGTTTATTTTGGTGTTTCAAAAAAGAAATTAACAATTGTATTATAGGAATGTGATGAAATTTTAAAAATTTGTATAAAATAAAAAATTAATCGATTATGAATCAAATATTTATTGAATCAAGTATTTATGAGTTTGATATTTTCAATATTTATATTCAATATGGTTGGCGATGTATATTTATTTGCTTATGATGTTTTAAAGTTGCATTATTTGCTTCTTTTTATTATTATTATTTGAATTAACGCGATATTTGGTAATGCCGTCTCATTTGATTTTAAGATTTGTTTGTGTTCTTATTTCCGTTTTTTCTGTATTTTCCAATCGTTCTGTATTTTACATACGTTCGGATTTTCGAATAAAATTTTTATTTATTTATTGTTGCTTAAAACTATTTTACTTGCTAATTTTGATTTGCATCGTATTCAGTATGTAAATAATATTTGCGAGACACGTCGCCAAAAAACATCTAATTAAGAATGATTGAAATTTCATTGTTTCCAGTTCCAGTCTTTGTTTCTAATTATAGCATTTTCATATTTGATTGATTTTATTTTTTGTTTATTTTCTTTCTACGTTAAGCATTAAATTTGAAATAAAAATCAAGAACTTTTGAACAATAATTTTAAATGACATCATTAATTCTTATTTTAGTTCAGCGTTGAAACAATAAAACACGGAATTATTTTTGTTTTTTTTACAACCCAAAAACAGCTGTGATTTTTTTCTTCCTGTTGTTACGAACAGTAATTTTGGTATTTTGACAGTGTCAAATTATGTTTCCTTTGAGTACTACATCGTTTTGAGTAGTTTTTATTTCATAATTTGTTTTAATATAGTTATTTTAAATTTTATTTATTTGTCTATTTAATGAGGTTTTAATGCATTATTTTATACGTATCGTAACATTTTATAGATATTAAGTTTTGACAAAAATATAAATAAAGTTTATTTCAGATAAGTTTTAGTCTAAATAAACTGGGTAGTTATACTGTTTTTATTTGTCATTTTTACTGTTTTATTGTACTATATAGACAAGCTGTCTGTTTGTTACTTTTTAAAAATATTTTAAACACTTTGCAATTTTGATAAATTAAATAAAAAGTTCACAAAATTGCTTCCTTTTTTTTTCAGCGTTACAACATGCTCTTAATGTTCTTCTTATAAAAAAGAAATAGTTCGAAATTATTTTCTACGAAAATGAAAACCAACGTTAAACAAACTTTTGATAAATTTGATTTCGAGGACGAAGATAGTAGACATGACATATACAGCTGGAGTGAGCGAAGGCAAAAAAAGCGCAAGGGATTATGGAAATCCTTCAACCAATTCCGTGTATTTGCCTTTGATCTAAATCTCATACAGAGCTTTTTCTCAAACTTTAATATTATGGTACTTCTTCAAATGGCACTTGCCGGACTAATAACTTATGCTTGTAAATCGTTTGATATAGAGTATGACATTAACGTGACATTGTTTGTATCGCCCATTGTATTTCCGTTAGCTTTTTCTATTAACACGGACTTTCAGAGGCGGGAAAAAGTTTTAGAAGATTTGGCGCTTTTTAAATCTTCTTCGATGATGTGGTTTTTCTGTTTACGCGATTGGAGGGAAGCATGCGAGCTTGATGATGCATTCATGAAAACTGTGCGCAATAAATTAAAATGTCTTTTATTTCATTTGCGTGAATATCTTTTAACAGAAAAATTGGACCGCCGTCAGTTTATTTTACGTGTTATATATGAAGATTTAAGTGATGCGAACCAATTAAATGAAAAGGTTCGCGCTAGTCCGATGCCTGCTAATTCTCCTCTTGTTTCAAATATGGTAGCTCTTCTTAACATAATGTGTTTATCTTTCGAAAAGTTGCGAGTAATTCGCGAGTATCGTTCACCTCGATCAATTCGATCATTTACTAAAGTCCTTATATTTGTAATACCATTGATTCTCTCTCCGTATTACGTTCATATAGGTGTCAACGTTGAACAAAAAGATGTAAACAATTGGTCTCCTTACTACATATCGTTAATGGTTGCCTTTGTCTTTGGAGTTTTGCAAGGTGTTCAAGACAAGCTCGATGACCCTTTCGACGGAATGAGTGAGGATGATATTAATTTAGATACGCTAGACGAATGGACATCTCAGTCTTTAGAAGCTACAGTGCATAGAACGTATCAAGTCGGTAGATTCCAAGTTTCCAAAGAATCACCTAGAGCTAATCACGTTGCTTTGGCAATAAATTTAGAAGATCACAATCTGAAACGTAAAAAAATAAGTCTTTTTAACAGATTTGGTGCAAAATATTCCAAACGAGACCGCTCACAACCTCGTTCTGCACTATCTAATGAATCTAATCCAATCGATGATTTAAAATCTCAACATCCTTACGCTGATGTGCTTAATAATATTCAAGGTAATACAACGATAAAGCGTGGCGAACATTCAAAATCTACAGAAAAAAACTATCTTCAAAATAGCGTATCAGTTTCAACTGGAATTCCTCAAGTAAGTCATGTATTTTCTACCTGTCCTTCTATGAATGTAATAACGGCCTCCCAGTTACCTACTGTGGCCTCGGAATCAGACATAAGTGATTCACCAATCGATAAAAGTCTTCCTAATGTAAACGCTCAATCAAACGATCTATTATCTGATATTACTTCGGTCAAAGAGAACAAAAATTCCGTAAGATTTTGTGTTAACAATTTGACCGAAGACCTTAACGAAAGCTTTTGTAACAAGCATGCATTTGAAATGGAGTACGTACTTTTGAAAGCTTCTGAAATAAAAAATGATGTTACCATGAACAAAAATGATCTTTCGCCGAAGGAAAAAGACGTTAGTTTAGAAAACACAAAACCGAAAACTATTCAGCCCACGAATTCGCGGTTTAAAGTAAATAAAGGGGTTGTTAAGAATGAACAAGTTAATATAGACGTTTCCGAAATTAGTGAAAAGGATGTATTGAAAACTAATAGCGCCAGTACAGTTCCTGACACAATAGTCGAAAATTATAGCCAAAGTTTTAAAAATATAGTAGAGAAAGATGCAATAGAGACCGTTTCATCATCTTTGTCCACTAAAGACTATACCGTTATATCTAATGCTCATCTCGCTGACAAAGAAATTTTTATATAAACCGTTTGCTTAACTTTTTTTTATAAATTTTATAATTTAAATTATTACGTTCATTTGGTTTTGGCGCCTAAATGCATTCGACGGACGTCATCTGGTCAACTGTTAGCATCGTTTTTTTTCTTCTACAGTTTTAATATTAATTAATAAAGTTGCGTAAAGGAATAAAATAGTTTAATTGTAAATTAAATTCATAAATTTTTTTTTTATTCAAACAAACAAGCAGCACGTTATTTGTGATTTTTAAAATGTTCCCCTCTGTTAAGATCGTTAAGATGTTCCCCTCTGTTGTTAAGATCGGTAAAACCGATATTTATTTAACCCATAAATATTTGAAATGTTATTTTTATTACTACAAAACAAACTTTTATGATATTATCATAATATTATTACCAATTTTTTTTACGCGATTTGTCCAGGACTACATTCTTTTAATATGTGGGTTAATAAAACCAAAAAGTTTTGTTTATTTTTTATTATTTAACAAAATTTTAGTGAAATAGTTACAAAAAAAAATATTTAAATTATATAAAATGTTTTATTTATTTAATTATTGTTCTTTACGTTTTATTTATTTGACTAAGTTATTAGAAACTACATAGAGGTTAAAGTCGTGATAAGAACATGCTATTTGCTGGCTGATAGTTATAGGTAATAGCTATATGGTGAGTAACTTCGTCATCTAGGTGATACTGGCTGACTAACAAAGTTTCTAGCTACGGAAATTACTTGAAATAAGGGTGTTTTCTACATAACAAAAAAATTAGTTTTAAATTCAAAAGTCAAAATTATACTTTCTTAAACTTTCTTAAATTAATTTCAAATCAAATAAGACTAATTTCATGAATGCCATGAACAAAGATTTTTTTAGGAGCACCAATTGCTTTTTTTTGAGTTCAGAATTTATACTGTTGTTGAAAACATTGACTCCGCTGATGCACTAAAAGGTTGGTATTGCTAAGATATTCCTTCCTAGCACTGCCAACTCTGAATATGTAATGGTTTCGTTTTCTTAGGTGTGATAGTTTCGCTAAAATAATAAATAATCCTGTTCTTCATATGTGTTAGGTGTGTAAGCTCTATTTCCGATTCGAACCTTTGATTAGTAACACTAGAACCTGATTTTGAATTTTGATCATTGTCTGATTCTTTCATAACTAAAATTCGATCGATGTATTTACTAAAACAATTAATAATAGCGACAGTTAACAAAATAATACTTAATAATATGCTAGATAACAATAGCTCAAATTAAAAATATGTCAAGTTCCGAAATTAAATAAAAAAATTCTATGGAAATTTTTTTGTGTTTTAATAACTGTCGCCAAATAAAAAACTTCTATTATGCTATTTTTGTATAAACGTCATACGTTGCACTAAACCCATTGCACGGTCAATATTATGAATAAAGCATTTTTCATCAAACTTTCTTTTATTCATCTCTTTTATATAAAATTTTTGTGACTGGATCTAAAAAACAACGTTTTTGCAGAAGTTGGTAACTTAAATCTTTAAACACTTTTTTTGAGCAACATTCCTTTAGTTTTGAAATTCATTCAAATTATAAGAATTTACAGCTTTAATATTTTGTGTTCAACTAATGGCAAAACTCAAAAATCAAGCTTTGTTCATTATAATCTATGGTCTTGTCTGTACAATATCTTTTATTAGTAAAGTTTCTAGAAGATCTAATAACTAGTTAATTGATTCCATTGTAAAGAGAACACTTTCCTTTATGAGAATATTTACTGTTTCAGATTCCGAAGCTGTCTTTTTATAAAAATAATTTCCCAAATTTCTCTATACGAATGTTGTTAACATTGTTTCCTCCAATCGTGATTGCTTCATCATAAATTAATGGGAATCATTGTTTTGAATCATTTATTTCTTTTATATCAGTAAAAAATTGAAGGTTGTTTTACATCTGCTTTATGATGGATTCCTCTAATTGTAAAGTTGGCTTAAAGTTAAGGTAGATTAGGGTATATGAGCACATTGGTAATGTGAGCAAACTTAAAGATTTCTTCGATGTAAGCAATGAAGTTAAAGTTGATTTTTATTTTTTGAATCGACTTTATGTAGTGATAACATGACTCAGTATAATTAGCGCAAATCTATATGCAGTAATTAGCGGTTATCATCTAAATAAAACGCTGTTAAATTTTTTGCGTCGTTAAAATAATGTCATCACCCATAAATAAATCTGTGGCGCGAACATTTGGTGCTAAAATAATGAAATTATTTTTTCATGAAGGAAAATATGTTAGCTAAAATCGAATCCATTTTTGTTTGAAAAACAATACATAGAAACATTTAGTTTTGACTTTTTTTAAAGATGCCATTTTTGTGTAATATGAGCATGCTCAAATTACCCAGTGTTTTTCATTGAAATTACCTAGTTTAGAGTCCTAAAATAGCAGTGGTTTTAATTGCATTTTGAATAAAAGTAAAACATAGTAAAAAATGCTTATATTTTAAAAATACAAAATTTTTTTCTCTAACTTAAGTTCTAAAAATTTGAGTTTTTATCGTTCAAATCAAAATCAAATCAAACCAAATATATTTCGAAATAGTTATAACATTTCAAGGAAATTTAAATATAAAGTAAATACCTGAATATACAACATAACCTTAAAGTCAATGATGAAAATAGTAATAATAACTGATAACAATAATACTAATTATAATAATAATGATAATAATAGCAACAATAACAATAATAATAATAATAGTAACAAAATGATAACAATTATAACAAAAGGAGAATTTCATAAATAAAGATAATAACAGCAACAAAAATTTAGTGAATAATGACAGCGACAGCAAACAATTAGAACAAAGTAGAGAATGGTTGAATGAAGAGAGATAAATAAATAGATAGATAAATAAAGAATGCCAAAATATTGGTACTAATATTAATAATATTAGAATGAAAAAAGTTTAGAAATGACAGATAGAAAAAAATTTCAAAATGTTAAAAATATCAAATAAAAAACTGAAGGATCTTGAATTGATATACATAATAAAGAATTCCAATATTAATTTGTACAAATACTTAATTGTATTTTTTTAACAAATAATTAAAAAGCTTGATTTTGAATTCAGAGATTGAATTAAGAGATTTGAGATAATAAAATTCAATAAAGATTCAAAATCCAAAGATTTGAGATAATAAAATTGAAAAAATAACAAACTAATTTTTTGTAGTTGCGGAAAACATTATAGTATTGTTTCAACAAAAAGTGGCTTAAAATTTGATCCTTAAATGATAAATTTAGTTAGTAACAAATCATTATATTCCAAAAATTAGTTTTAATTGTCAGGTATTTTTTTACTTAATGTTATTTTTCCGAGCTAATATAAAGTGCTCATATTACCAAGTGGTCTGGGTAATATAAAGTGCTCATATTACCAAGTGGTCTGGGTAATATAAAGTGCTCATATTACCAAGTGGTCTGGGTAATATGAGCACTTTTGCTACTTTTTTAAAACCTCTGTGTTTTTAAGAAAAAATTTTGGCTGCCCAAATATCTAAGTGGATTATCCCTAAAAAGGGTTAATTCGCAAAAATTTTGAATCTAACATTATTTTTTTTGAAAATATTTCAATTTTAGCTTAAGGTGCTCATATTACCCTAATCTACCCTACATGTTAATTCTTATTTAAATATCTAAATTTACCAGCATTATATACATATAACAAATACAGTTTCAGTTGGAGATGGTCTTGGTTGCAGACAAACATGGTCAGGTTGCAGACTAACTATAATAAGATATTCTTGTCCTGTCTAAGTCATATATCTAATTAAAATTTATTAAAGTTATAAAGAACAAAAAATTTCACACAGCGATTAAAAGTGTGAAAAGAATGATTCAGCAAAGACACAATTCAGTATAATTTCTTGTTTTTTATGCTTTCTCGTCATACCAAGAACTCACTTTTGTTTTGTCTTCGTAAAATCTGCAGGTTAATGTGGCAATAAAATCCGTGCCTTTAAGCCCTATTCAACAATAAAATATTTGTTAAAGGTAGCAGTTAAAAAATTATCAAGTAACCTAGTACTTGAAAATAAAGTACTTGATAAAAAATTATCAAGTAACAAGAGCTAGAAGGTTTAAATATTGCGAGAATTTAAAGCTTTGGTTTTAACTTCTTTTAAAAAAAGCAACAATTTTCAAATCGATGCAAGAGATTTTATCACTACAGTAGAAAAGACTTAAGACAACGAATATATAAAGGATATTAGAAGAGGCATGTTTATAATGTTAAAATGAATGTTGAAGATGCTCTCAATTTAAAAATTTTTTTGATAAATAATATCAATTAATCAGAAATAGCCAAATACCTATCTGACCCTTTTTTATTATTATTTTTTAAATTATTAACAATAAAGAAGAAGTGTTATCCTAGTTGTTTAACACTTTTTGAAACATTTGCATTTTGCCTCCTTTAATCTCTATTTATTCGCACTCTGTCATGGTTATCTTGTTTTTGCAACTGCTGGTGGTACTAAAAAACGATTTGGCCCCTTGGCAACGTTTCCTGTTGGCCTTGGATAAAAGCAGCAATAAAATTAGTTAAAAAAAATAAAATAAAATAACTGCACATAAAAATTAATTTTGAGTTTGAAAAGTTGCAACCAAAAAAAGCAACCAAAAGTTGCAACCAAATACTTTCTTATTTGTTAAAGTTACCAATTTTTATGGAATTTGACATCTCAGAGGTAGGTTAATGATGAAAAATCTATGAAAAATTTATC
Organism: Hydra vulgaris; assembly: GCF_038396675.1. NCBI lineage: Eukaryota > Metazoa > Cnidaria > Hydrozoa > Anthoathecata > Hydridae > Hydra > Hydra vulgaris. Next base: position 19,213,064 of record NC_088920.1, on the reverse strand, counting down.
CTAGTATAACTGGTATAAATGTTGATATCATTTCTTGTCATAAAACAGTTTTAAAAGTAGATTGTTCAAGATATGGTCTAGATTCGAATTCTATTTAAATATTGTAATGATGCAAGTAGTAATAACGAATAATAACCAATGATAAAATCTTTTCTGAATATGAGCGTGTTATTCTTTGTTGCTCTGACTATAAGCCATTTTTTAAAATATTTACAAACCTTTAGAATATGGGTTATAGATTGCATGGGTTATAGGTTGCCAATAATTTAGAACTTCCTATTAAAGTATTGATGTGGAGTTTATATCTATTCTATCCTAGTCTTATTATTCTTATCCTATCTATTCTATCCTATCTATCCTATCTATTCCTATCCTATCTATTATCTATCAATATTATCCTATCTATATCTATCCTATCTATTCTTATCCTATCTATTCAACTCTATCTTATTCTTCTTATCCTAGTCAGTGCTCAGTTTCTCCACATTCACCCTTAGGTGCTTCTGATCACAGTTTGATCTCTCTAAAACTAATATCTCATTCTTTTTCATCACCTGAATCCCCCTATTATCGTACTTCTTACAACTACAATAAAGCTGACTGGGATTCTTTCCGTTATTTTCTTCGTTATGGCCCTTGGGTAGAAATCTTTTGTCTTCCTGTCGACAAATGCGCATCTTACATAACTTTGTGGATTCAGTCTGGCATGGAACCTTTTGTTCCCTCTCAACAATTTCAGGTCAATCCTCACTCTCCTCCATGGTTTTCCTCACACTGTACTGCTGCGATTGCCAATCGAAACCATTACTTCCATATCTATCAGCAAAATAATTCTCCAGAAAACAGACGTCTGCTTATTACTACTAGAAACCGTTGTAAAAAGGTTTCGTCTAATGCCAAAGCCCGCTATTCTCATGTCATTAAATCTCGTATTTCATTACAAAAATTAGGCTCTTGTGACTTTTGGAGAATCTTTAATAGTATCAATAATAAGGGCAAATCTTTAATTCCACCTCTCTTGTATGGTTCAGACTTTGTCATCTCACCTAAAGACAAAGCTAAATTTTTTGCTAAAAACTTTTCATCAATATCATCTCTTGATTCAACTAGTTGCGTTCTACCTGATATTGCCAACAAACAGGTTGATCCATTGCTAGTTATTCGTATCACTCCAGCTTCTGTATCTAAAGTGATTTCCTGCCTAGACTCTTCTACAGCTTGTGGCCCGGACAACATACCTGTTATTGTCTTGCAGAAGTGTTTTCTGGAGCTGTCGTCTATACTCTCAAAACTATTTAACAAGTGCTTATCAGAGTCTTGTTTACAGCCTTCAAGAAAGCGGCATCCGTTATCCCTATCTTCAAAAATTCTGTAGAGCGATCTGATTCGTCTAACTACCGTCCCATAAGTCTTCTTCCTATCATAAGCAAGGTTTTTGAATCTTTAATTAACAAACACTCAACTTCTCCTCTTGATTCTAATAACTTACTTTCTGACCATCAATATGGATTTCAATCTTCTACCGCTAATTTGCTAACAGTAATAACTGATAGGTTTTATCGTGCATTAGATAAAGGTGGAGAGGTTAAGGCTATCGCTCTTGACATTTCTAAAGCTTTTGAGAAAGTTTGGCATGCTGGTCTTTTCCATAAGCTTTCTTCTTATGGTGTATCTGACAACATCTTTAAGATTATTGAATCCTTCTTTTCCAATCGTAGCATAAAAGTTGTCCTCGATGGACAGCACTCTTCTTTTTATTCTGTAACTTCAGGGGTTTCTCAAGGTTCTATCCTTGGTCCTATACTCTTTTTAATTTACATCAACAATCTTCCAGATATTCTCACATCTAAGGTGGCATTGTTTGCTGATGATACTACAATTTATTCTTGTCATGATAAGAAACCAACACTCTCTGATTGCTTGGAGAGGGCATTTGAGCTTGAAAAGGATCTCACTTCTGCTGCAGCATGGGGCTCACAGTGGCTGGTGAATTTCAATACAGATAAACTCAATTTTTATCAGCCAATCGTTATCGCAATAATTTAGATCTTCCTATATTTATGAACGGTGATGTACTCGATGAGTCATCTACTCTTCATCTTGAATTAACTCTTACTTCCAATCTTTCTTGGAAACCATATATCAAATCAGTTGCAAAAATAGCATCTGCTAACGTTGCATCTCTTTATCGAGCTTGTCACTTTCTTACTTCGGATTTTATTCTCTATTCTATAAATCTCAAATCCGGTCTTGTATGGAATACTGTTGCCATATCTGGGGCGGATCTTCTAACGATGCCCTTTCTCTTTTAGACAAGGTACAAAAACGTATTGTAAACATAGTTGGACCTGCTGTTGCAGCCAACCTCCAACCATTATCACATCGTCGTAATGTTGCTTCTCTTTCTCTTTTCTACAAATACGATAATGGGCACTGCTCTAAAGGGCTAGCGTCTCTTGTGCCATTACTAAAATTCATTCTCGTGTTACTCGTCATTCAATTAAGTCTCATCCTTTTTCTGTGACTGCACTTTAGTGCTCCAAAACGCTTATTCGTCTAGTTTTTTTCCTCGAACATCAGCTCTTTGGAATTCGAGTTGTTGCGCGGAGAAACAAGTCGAACGCGCTACAACCAAGAACATAAAGATATTATTACGATATATCGATAGCTAGGCTTTTAAACATTTACAAGGTAATATTTTGTAATTATCCCCAATATTTTGAAAAAGTATATTTAATAAAATTATATATAAATTTTTTTTTTCTTATGTAAAAGTTCAAATATTTATAGTATTTTATAATTATTTCAATACTTTCTTTATAAAACAAATATTAATTTCAAGTTTTTTATGAAATTTTGCGCCAGGGAGACCTACTTTTGAAGAACTTTTTTTTCAAAATATTTAGGTAAATGTTTAATGGTCTAATTGATGTTTAATGATCTAATAATTGTTTAGTAGTCTTGGGGGCAACGCTAAAAAAAATAAATTATTTTCAGTGTTTTTTTATTATATAGAATGCATTTGAAGATATTGAAATGCAACTTTTAAAAATATAATTTTTCTGCCCGCTTTTCTGCCAAAACGGCCCGCTCAACTGTCTTATTGCTCATATGCTTGTTAAAAAGAACTTAAACGAAAAAACCGCATTGTTAACTTGTGCGGTAAAACTTCATAGAGCTTCATAGAGTATATTTACTTTATATATTAACATATATAAAACACGTTATTAAAAACATTAGGTGTTTTAAACAAAAATATAAAAAACGTTTAATATTTTGCATAAAATACCTAATAAATTTAATTAAATTTTTTCTAAAATTCATCTATTTGAACCTCTATATGGGCAAATAAAGCATGTAGCACAAAACGATTTACTTATATAAAACTTTTATTGTATGAAATGAAAGCTAATAATATACATATATAATATACAACATTCAATGTTGTTAACTTCCGCCAGGTGAATCTTGTTTAATTATATATATATATATATATATATATATATATATATATATATATATATATATATATATATATATATATATATATATATATATATATATATATATTATATATATATATATATATATATATATATATATATATATATATATATATATATATATATATATATATATATATATATATATATATATATATATATATATATATATATATATATATATATAAATTGGTTATCATATCTCAGATATACGATTAGCATAACAAAAACAAACTTTTAAAATAGATTACAGAATCAAAAATATTTATTATGCATGATAAGTTAGTTAAAATTCGATATAAAAGTCCGAATTTCTCTTTCATTTAAATGTGTTTTTAAAACAAAAATGTCTTTTGAATGAGTTTTAAAAACAAACGTGTTTTTAAAATCCAAATTCGTCTTCCAGTTAGATTCGGTGTACGTATGTAGTCTAAATTCATCTTCGATTTAAATTCGAATCTTGAATAGCCGGTTTCCCCCGGTAAGAGCAATAGCGGTTTCTTATAGATGCGCAAGGTAGCGGAAGCGGTTTCAAATATTTTGTAGCGATGCCCAGCAATCAACTGAAAATACTTTTAATTACTTATAAACCCTTTAAAACTTTATTCTTTTATGAGAATTTTAAGAAGGCCATTGTTATCTTAATTACAATGTTTTTAAACAAGTTTAGTTAATAATTTTTACATTAAGTGTACATGTACACTTTAAAGTATTCTACTTTCGTACACAAATACTTAACTTAAAAATCTTTTATCGAACATTTTTTATCGAACATTGCCTAATTTTTTATCGAACATTGCTTAATTTGGTATTTTAAGTTAAGTTTTGGTGGTTTTTAATGATACGACCTCACTAGCTATCTTTGAGTTCTTTAACATTTTTTGCTGCGGCACATGCGTGTTACGCAGCGGAAAAAGGTAAAGTGGTCAATTTTCCATCCCTTTTTTGTCAATCTTTAACAGATGAGTATTTAACTAAATGCACGTGAAAATATATTAAAATTATATTTTCATAATAAAGTTTCTTTATGTTGTTTTAATAGGCCGGGTGAATAAAAATTGGCAATTGCTTTGACTCAGTAATTAGTGAAAAAAATTGGTAATTTTACGTGAAAAAAAAACTTCAGGAATTTCGCTAAAGTTTTTGTTTACGTTCTTAGCAATTACTGAGTAAATTGCTTAACTTTACGTGAACAAAAATTTGAGCAAAACTCCTGAGTTTTTTATTCGCGTAAAGCTGACCAATTACTGAGTAAAAGCACTTGCTCATTTTTATTCGCCTGGCCCACTGGTTGTAAAAGTAATGGTTTAAAAAATGCAAAATTTTAAAATAAAATTTTCAACGTGAAAACTTGATTCCAAAATCTGATTTAATTTACTCTGGAAACGGAGCTGGCATCTTCAATTTATCTTTGGTCAAATTTTTTTTTATTATAAATAAAAATTTTAGGAATTTAACGAGAAGAACTTTGGCAATTTTCATGAAACGTAAGTTTCACGAAAAAGTTCCTCGATAAAGTTATGTTTTTCCACAAGTTTTGTCAAAGAGTGAAACTTTTTAATAAAAAATGTGTGTTATTAAATTTTATGTTTTTACATGTAAAGTATTGAATGTAGACGCTTAGTTAAAACCTACCGAGTTAACTCAAACGTTTTGGCGCATTTTTATTAATATTTTTATTATTTACACGACCGAAAAATTATATTTAAAGTTTTAGAGAAAAAGTTAGAGAAAAAATTGTTAATTATAACTTTCATTAACTTTGATGAAAATCTCGAAGTTATTTGTATAAACTTTGAATGAATGGATTTTCAGTTGCAATTAATTCGTTTCGTAACTTAAAAATTAAATACTTAACCTACCAATACTGATATTGCTTTTAAACAACGATTTCTAACAATTGTTAATAAAAATTATAAATAAAAAATAAATGGTTATATTTGAGTTTAAATAAATAAAGCTATTAGGCAGAGTGAATTAAAAAAAAGCAGTTGCTTTTACTTATTAATTGGTCGGTTTTGCGTGGTTAAAAACTTAAGAAAAATTAGTGAAATGTTTATTTACACAATTAATTTTACGGAACATACTAATGCCTTAATATAGGTTAAGCTACTTTTTCATCTGCCACAAACAACAAAATAGTTTTCTGTAAATTATCAGCTTACCAATATTTTTCGTTGCAAAGATTTGAGCTAATTAAGGTGGGTATCTTCTTTAACAATCGCGCGGTAACCTAATTGATGTAACGTAAACTGAATATATATAAGTCAAAATAATACGTTTATTTTCCTAAGTAGATCACTTCGAATGAAACATCTTTTTTTTTTTTTTGAAATGATCTTTTCTTTTTTTTTTGAAGCTTCATCATATTAAAAGTTTTCGATTCACAATACCCATTCGCAGAAACATGACTTAAAAGTTGAAATAATTTTTTGCTTATTTTGTACTTGTTACTACTTTTAACGTAGGTTTAACGTAGGTTTAAAGTAGGTTTAACGTAGGTTTAACATAGAAACAAGTACAAAATAGTAACAAAATGCCATATTTATATATATATATATATATATATATATATATATATATATATATATATATATATACACGGCATTTTGTAGTAGAATTGTCCCCGGAAGTAACGATAACATATAATTTGATTTAAGATATATAAATAAATGGCTAAAACAATCTATTGAATAATTTTACGCAGAATAATAACTACTTATTTTAATTTAAGAAGCCAGTTTGTAAAGGTTAAATATTTGACTTGAAATATTCAACTGAAAACAAAAGGTTTAATGCAATGTTTTTTTGCGTCCCGTAACACAGCAAATAGTTAACTATAATTCCTAAACTTATAATAATTAAACGAAATACAAATATACAGGAAAACAAACAAATGTTTTTGGGAAGATGCCTAAATTTATAAACATATTTGCGCCCGTGGCGCAGTGGTTAGAGCGCTTGCTTAAGAAGCAGGAGATCCAGGTTCGAAATGAGCTTTGGACATGTTTTCGCGTCACGGTAAGGAAGGAGGCGTGAACTTCCTGGTTAAATGCATTTCCGCGGTACTCTGTGAAAAGACCGTTAGGTCTTCTTGGGGCACCTAAAAAAAATAAAAGTATAAATAAATATAATCTGTTAAAATAAAAGTTATATATCTAAAAATGTGACATTACAAAAATCAAAATGTCCCGTAAGTAACGGTGGAATCACCCATATATATATATATATATATATATATATATATATATATATATATATATATATATATATATATATATATATATATATATATATATATATATATATATATATATATATATATATATATATATATATATATATATATATATACAGTGGTGTGAAAAATATTAAGACCACAAAGAAAAAAAGCTTTTTTTTTAGTTTATACCACTTTTTAGATTCTAAAAAAGTTGCAGCACTACTTTATTTTATTATAAACGTGCTGTGGGTGTGGCTGAGTATTGAAATTATTAATTTTAATTTTAATTTATTAACTTTTATTGTAGAGTTATGTGTTTTAGTAAACATTTGGTATATTTTGCCTTGTGAAATGTAAGTTGCAGACAAGTGAATATGTATGGTTTAAACGAACTATAAGTGATTTTTGTTAGATTATTGCTGTTGTTAGTGATACAGTTTAATATTTTTCTGATTTTAAATATGTGATTTTGATTATTTAAGCTTTTTTTTTTGTCAGATTATATTATATTTTCAAAATATGGGTAAAGTTGCTGACCCTAGTCCCAGAAAGCGAGGCAAAGTTGAAGCATTATTAAAGTTGGAAACATTTTCACAACGGGAAATTGCCAAGAGATGTGGACTAAGTAAAACAGCAGTTTTTACCATCAAGAAACGATTGGACTTTGGTTTTACATCCTCTCCAAGACGTTCCACTTCAGGACGAAAACCAGTCATGACGCCACGTGCAAGAAGGGTTCTGCTTGCAAACGTTCGAAAAAACAGAAGAATGACCAGCAAGCAGCTCCAGGGTGTGCTGCAGGAGCACCAGATCAATGTCTCAACAAGTTGTGTTCGGAGATGGCTGATACAAGATGGATTTGTAGCACGTCGACCGCGCAAAAAACCGCTCTTGACCAATGCTCAACAAATGCGACGGCTGCAATGGGCCATGGATCACAAAGATTGGACCACAGAACAATGGAGAAAGGTATTTTACCCTTTACCATTTTTTATATAAGAGCTTACAATCATGTACTTTAAGTTGAAGCAAAATGTAACATATTTTTTCATATAATAATGATGTTTAATATCATTACCCACTAGTGCAATTGTTTTATGTATCGAACATTGTAGCAATGGCTATGTTTATTGCATGAATTCAAAATGAATTGAACATGTAACCAGTGATTACAGGATGTTAATCTAATGTAAGCTCAAGGCTTTTACAGTGTGTTTGTATTTTTAGGTTTGCTTTAGTGACGAGTCTATGTTCGAGATACTCGATGATAAATGTCAGTACGTGCGCCGTCGTTCTGGGGAAGAATTTCATCCGCAATGTCTGGTAAAGACCGTCAAGCATCCTACCTCAGTAATGATATGGTCAATGATAAGTTCCCATGGTGTAGGAGCCCTTAGAATTGTTGAAGGCAGAATGAATCAACATCAATACATCAACATATTAGAGAAAAGCCTTCTACCTCAACTTCCAATTCATTTTCCTGATGGTGATTTCATCTTCCAACAAGACGGTGCACCGTGTCATCGGGCACTCTCTGTTACAAACTTTTTGAATCGTAATAATGTTCCTATCCTACCATGGACTGGTAATTCACCTGATATGAACCCGATAGAAAACTTGTGGATGATAGTCAAAAAGAGAATTGCCGACAGAAAACCAACAACAAAAGTCGCATTGATTGAGGCGCTCATAGAGGTTTGGACACATGATCCAGAAATACAAGACATGTGTCCAAGACTGATTGATGGAATGCCTAAGAGGGTTGAAAAACTTATTGCAGCTAGAGGAGCATCCACAAAATACTGAACTATGCCCATTTTATGACATTGTGTGCGTGTCTTTAAAGGAAATATTCAAAAAATTTACTTTTTCAACAATGGTCTTAATAATTTTCACACCACTGTATATATATATATATATATATATATATATATATGTATATATATATATATATATATATATATATATATATATATATATATATATATATATATATATATATATATATATATATATATATATATATATATATATATATATATATATATATATATATATATATATATATAGTGTGTGTGTGTGTGTTTGTGTGTGAAGAAAGTAAAACTTTATACGATAGTGGTCACATGATTCTAAACTTATTCGAAATTTCTAAAAATAAAACCTTTTTTAATATGTTTTTTAAATTACTGCACACTTCTCCACCATTAAAATTAAAAATTTAATTAACTCATTTCATTTAATAAGTAAGTTATTTTGTACATAGTCATTAAAATAATTGGGTCAATTTAAAAAAACTATCGAGTTCATTACACATGCGCCGAATTTATGAGATAAAAGGCAAAAAAGGATCGGATCTGTTTCCTAAAATACTTTCGAACTAAAATTTTAAGAGTATAAAGACAAATAACAATTTGAGCCTCAAACCAAAGTTGGATATTACTTTTACACTTAGTTATAATGCCCCAAATGTTCCCCCCAAATTGCTCCAAAAAATAAAAAGGTTCTATTGCAATGTTTGGTTATGGTTTAAATTCTAATCATAGTCATACTAAAACTATTACAAAATTTTCAAAGCGTATTGTCAACAAAAAATTTTGGAAAAATGGTTAATCACAATTGTGATTAACCGTTGTCGCGTTAAATAAGTAGCTCGTTAAATAAGTAGACAAACAGTTCTGCGCTTGCGTAAAAATACTGAAACACGTAAAATTGGGATCCTAAAACCCAGCGTTAAATAAGTAACATTGCTTATAAACAAAAAAGATGGCTGACCACGATTACTCTGTTGAAGATGTTAAAAATATCTTTATGATGAAACAATTAAGAAATGTATGAATTTAAAACAGCGTAAATCATTTCTAAAATATTCTGAAAAATTTCAGTTTACTGGTATGAATTAATATTAAGAGTAAGAGTTTTAAAGATTTAGAATTTAATCTGTGATAAAATGTAAACATTGTAAACAAATGTAAACATTTGCGGATCATTTATATACGATTGTAAAAATTGCAGTTATAATTCTGCAAATGAATAATCTTCAAATGAACATATACAAGAGTAACCGTTGCATACACGTTTTGCATACACATGTCACATGTGTTTACCAATGTTTACATGTGTTGTAAACGATTGCATATAATTTATATACCATTCTAAACATTACAGAAATAGTTCTGCAATGAATAATATTGCATAAACTTATACAAGTACTCAAAAGTAACCATTGCATACACCTTTGTCATACAAATGTAAACATTGCAAACAAAATTCTGCAAACTAGTCTTCGAATGAACATTTATTTTGAAATAGTTTGATGAAAGTGTGGAAACAGTTGTTTTTATTTTTTTCTCTTAGGTGGAAGGCTGTACTATGTAACTGTTTTTAATAAGCTGCAAGCTCTTTTAACAGATGAAGAAAAAAAACATGCTTTTAGAGGTCTGCACGACTCTAATCATGGAGCTCATTTTGGCCTTAATAACACAAGAATTAAGCTAAAAAGTGTATTTTATTAGCTAGGTGACAGGGTTAAATATTTCAATTGGATATATTTTTTATCAAATTTTCTTATATAATAATTGTCTTCTTTGCATTAAAAATGATTTTCAACATGGTTCATTTTCTAACTAAATGTAATTGTAATTATAGTAATATTTTTTTCCAGCACAAAATGCTTATCATATTGTTTGCATAATGTTATCTAGGTATGGTTAGTGATATTACTAAATGGGTGAAAGAATGCGACAAGTGCCAGAGCATGGAGAAGATTAAAACTTGTGCTCCAGTACTGAAACCTATTAAGGTCATCTAATTGTAAGAGTTTTTAGGTATAGACCTCATTGGTCCCTTTCCACTTACAACACAAAGTAATAAATACATTTTAACTGTTACTGACCTTTGGAGTAAGCATGTCGAAGTATTTTCAATACCAGAAAAATCTGCTTTTTTTGTTTCTAAGTGTCTTGTTACTTTTTTTATCAATTTGGCCCTCCAAAAAAAGTACTATCAGACTGAGGTAGAGAATTTTTAAATAGCTTGAATGAATTTTTATTTTATTTTTTCAATATTAGGCATTTAATAACATCTGCTTATCATCCACAAACAAATGGACAAGATGAGAGAACAAATCAAATTATTAAGCAAGATCTTTCAAAAGTAGCTAAAGAATCCCAAGATAATTGGGATACTTTATTATAACCAGTATTATTTGGTCTCCATACATGTGTACAATCTTCAACTAAGTTCACTCCATTTTTAATGTTTGGCAGGGAGGCAACACTTTTTCCATCTTTAGCTCTCAATGGTAATAATCCTGATTTTAATGATGATAATACTGACATTGCAAAAAGTAATGCAACTGAATCACAGATTCAAGAAAAAATGGATTCCCGTTTTGCAGTTCATGTCGTAGTGAATAATAATATTTGTATTGCACAAAAAAAAAATACAAAAGTACCATGATAAATAACATTTAAACGGTTTCAAGTCATTTAACTTTAAAATAGGTGGCAAGGATATAGTGAAAAATTACAAAAAGATAGGTTGCAAAGGTAACTGTATGGAGCATGATTGGCTCAGACCTGCTATAACTACCGACTTTAAGCCAACTGGAGCTGTTGTGTCCCTTAATGGTAAAGTTTGGAAATCAGCTGTAGCTATCCCCAATATGAAGCCTTACTTGGAAGAAAATCTAAGTTTTATCTCTTCAAATATTTTAAAAGTACATAATTATTGTTTGGAAATCACTGACCAAATGCATATAAACCAAAAACCATGTGATAAAATACAAATTCTACTTCCACAGCATTAAAGATTACATCCACATTAATGTATGATTTAGAAAGAAAGAAAATAAAAGTTAGTGAAGTGATAGCTTTTCCTACGTCTCCTAGCAATTATAAAACTAACAATAACTATAGTAATAGTAACTATATTTATAGTAACAAAATTTTTGCACTTAAAGAAGAGAAGCCAGTTAATAGTGTTGTAGAAAGTGTTAAATCTGATAATATAATTTAAAAAAGTGAATGTAGAAGTTCAAAGTTTTCTTAAGTTTTTGTGCAGTTACTATTGCCAGTAATTTTTATTCAAAATTGTCAACACAGTCTAAAGAAAAAGCCTTAGATATTTTAAGAAATCCATCTGGCTGGCTTGAGTAAGTTTTCACCTTGATTGATATAGCACAATGTTTGCTTTCATATCAGTTTCCTAAAATATCTGGGTTTCGAAGTTCGTGTATTTTTAGTTGCTTTAATTCAGGTGGTTTTTCAGAAAATTACAGTTTTATACAGATAATCAATGTTAGAATGCTTTAATTCAGGTGGTTTTTCAGAAAATTACAGTTTTATACAGATAATCAATGTTAGATTTTCTAACATTAGGTGCTTTTAAGTAATGCGTCCTCTGATGTTGTTTCCCATTTGAAGTGTGTTCAGTTCTACAAATTCACTTTTTATTTGTTCACATAAAGATGATATACCATTGATAGTGCATAGAGTTGCACGTTCATCCTTGAATTGTTAAACAAGCAGTCCTTTAATTATCGAAGTAATGGATTGGTCAAACGCAACCAAATGGAAATGATTGTGGTCATAAAAGGTCTGCCTTTTCTATTGATTGCAATCGTTTTTGTAAGTGCAGACAAAATGATAATAATTGATCGTCATTCAAGTTTTTCTGGATATGGATTATAATTCCTGTTACATCATTAGTGTTTATGTATCTTGTTGTTCCTGCGGTTTTTTTAGTTTTTGTGACATAATACACATAAAAAAGTTTTTTTGTTTTCTATCGTCGGTTTGTTTATGTATCTTATGTTTTAGTTAATAATTTAGTTTAATTTAGTTATTTAATATATTTAAAATTTCAGTTAATAAGTTAGTTATTTATTTTATGTTTGTATATGTCTTATAGTCGTTTAAAGTTATATAATTGGTTAATTTAGGTCAACTATTGCTTCTTCTTTATTTCGTTATTGGCATGATGATTTGTTTTCCTTACTTTGTAGTTTATTTTTTAATCTTATCAGTTATTTATTATATCAATTAGGATTATTGATATATAGTTAATAGCTATTGTTATTAAACTCTTTACTTACAAGGGTTTGTTTTTGTAGCAGTAACCTATAAGTTCTTCTACTACGACAAGAGTAATATTTAAAAATATGGGTATTTTATTTTTAATTTTAATGAGATATTTGATCAATTTATTATAGAATATTGTAATAGTTTAGACTATTCTGGCTTGTAAATGGCGTGACTGTTTTAGCATTTTTAACATTCATACATTTCAAAGATTCAAATTTTTCTGGTACAAATTTAGAGTTCATTTTATAAATAAATTCATTAACATATATTGATCAATGCAGTTGTTAAATACTTTTCTGGCACAAAAGTAGGTATTTATTATTTAAATTTTTTTCACTGCATTTTTATTATACAATTTATGTTATACTATATTTCTATATTATATAGGCTTGTAATTCTATGTGGAAAATCGAATTTCTTCCGAAAATGTCCAAGTTTCAACCAAGTTAAATTTTTTCAAAAGGACTCAGAAACCATATTATTTTATTTTGTTATTTATATTGTGTAAGAATTTTTTGATCTTATTTACAAAATAAAGCTTTAGTTTAGCATGAAGTGTGTCGTTTCTTTAATGTCTTTTTAATATAACATAACACCGCTAAAATCATTATTCAACAGTAGTGCAATAGTGGTGTAGTGGTAGAACGCTCGCCTCTTAATCGAGAAGTTCCAAGTTCCACGTAGTACCACGCTCAACTTGTTTCTCCGCAAAACAGCCTTGTCCGTCATGGTTTGTGTTTCGGTGTTATAGAGTTCAGAGAGGGTTGTAACCTCAACTTAAGTTGCCTCCTCGACTGTAGTGGCTTTCTCGGCCTTGGAAAGGTAAATTAACACACAAAAAAAACTAGACACTAATTAATAAATCCTCTTCTTTTCTTCTGTGAAAATATCAGAATACTTTTCTTACTATTTATGTGCGTGCGATCAAGTAACAATTACTTTTAATCGAAAAATTTAATAGTTAGTGTGAACTTTTCTTAAATTAAACATTAAATTTAAAATAAATACAGTTGTTAGATAGATAATTTAACGTGAAACATTTTGCTAAAATGCGCAGTTAAATTATTTAGTAATTACAGTTAATTTGCTCGTGAGATGACTATTTTATTTGATATCATTAAAGTATGTCTTTTATTTTAGTATACTTATCCAGTATTCAGTTATCCAGTGACCTAAGAAAAGAAAAAAGCTTTTCTTAAAAATATATGTCTTGCCATACTATACTAAAAAGATATAAATTTCGACTAAAAATTCTAGTCGAAATTAATATCTTTTATATTTTTAATTTATATCTTTATTTAATTTATATCTTTTATATTTTAATTTATATCTTTTATATTTTTAAGTATCTTCTAGTAGATATATACTTCGTGAGTTAAATATTAAAAGTAGTAAACTATCACTATAAAAATGCTGGGAAATAACAATTCGCTTGACTTAAAGTTCGTCGTATAACGTATGTTTTTTTAGATTTGTTTGTCTGGGTTAACAAAAAATGCCTCGACTGTTCAATTTGTCTACTTATTTAACGGTCTGCCACGGAGAAAACTGTCCGCTGAAGTAAACTGTCCGATCGGACATTTTACTCCATGGCACAGTGGGCCAGTAGGTGGACAAAATGGGAAAAATTTTAGTTGTCTAATCTTGAAAACCTATTTAATTTTAGTATCTACATATATTAGGAGAAATCTATTGATAATTTATTTATATTAAATCCCTTAGTTACCAGGACTCTAAGCATTTGAATATTGAGATAAAAAAAAAAAAAAAAAATTATAAATAAGTAATTAACGGTGACATCAACGTTGTGTAATATTTCAATTACATCTACGTTTTTGAAACAAAAAATTAGTACATGTTATTCTAGAGTATTTAGAGATAAGAAAAACCAATGTGTGAAGTAAATTTGTTATAGCATGTTATCTCAGTTATACTTTGAAAATCACAGATTAAAAAAAAAAATTTATTAAGAAACTTATTTTTTGCCGCACAATAACTAATAATTACCACAATTTGCCATGTGTTGTCTTATATTTATTTGAGCTATATAATGCTTCAATCGAGTTTTAATTGATTGCTCGTCCCCTTAAATCCCCGTTCAGATTTTATGTATGTTTTAACTTAATTGCTATGGTACTAAATTTTGCATAGCAACAACTCATTTTTTCATTAACGTTGTTTTAACAGTATTTTACTTGCGCTAAATACACAATATTGGGGGTATGAATTAAAATGAGATTCAGAATTCTTATAAGGTTAACTTTTTTTGGTTACTATGGATACCTTACTTTGCATAACATAGCAACAACATATTTTCGGTAGTTGTTAGTAATTTAATTACTAACACTGACAGTAATTTAATTACTTTTAATTTTAATTACTAACACTTGTAGTAACTTAATTACTAACAAGTATTAGTAGTCCAGGCGGCATATATATTATAACATTTTACTTTTAAATACAAAATACTTGTTACAATAATTATTTAGATATGGTTTTGTTAAACTTAGACATTCATAATTTTCTCCAAGAAAACAACCTTAGTATTTCAAAACAAAATATTACTGAAGATATATTATAATTTATTCAGCCAAAATTTGCTGATTTTAAAGACGTTGATTTTAGACATGCTGTTCAACGATTTGTTTACTTGTATAAAAAAAAGTTGAAATCTGCAAACTATACTGTGAAAAATTTTGAAAAGAAGTTTGTGAACTGGCTTAATGAATATTTAATTGTCAGAAAAAATAACAATGAACCAACTGCAAGTAGACGTGGTCGAAAACCAGTTGCATTTGATAATAGTTCTAATAAAACTAAAAAACGGCGTGTATCTTGTTTAATTGAATCTCATTCATCCAATGAATTATTTTTTGCTGCTAATAAAAAATTTAGAGATGAATCTGTTGTTATTGCTGCCAAGAATGTTTTAAATATATCAAATACAGATAAAGCAACTAAATATTCAGCAGACGAAGCACTGGCTTTAATAATTAATGCAAGTCTGACAAAAGCTTCCTATCAATTGATTAGAAGCGGAGCCTTGGAGAAAGAATATAACATCTACCCCGCTTACAATGATGTCAGAGATGCAAAATTGAAATGTTATCCTGCAAACATAACAGTGGAGGACTATTCAGCTTCAGTTCCTTTAAAAGATTTAATGACTCATACTTTGCAAAGAATCTGTGCAGTTCAGGAACCTGTGCTAAGGCACTTGATATTGAACGACAAAGCAATAAAAACAATGACACTAACGTGTAAGGCTGGTTTTGATGGTGCTACTGGCAAAAGCATTTATAAACAAGTTTTATCAGAACCCGACATTAACAGAGATTTAAAGCGTGAAGAATCATT
This sequence comes from Hydra vulgaris, assembly GCF_038396675.1. Classification (NCBI taxonomy): domain Eukaryota; kingdom Metazoa; phylum Cnidaria; class Hydrozoa; order Anthoathecata; family Hydridae; genus Hydra; species Hydra vulgaris. The sequence goes on along the minus strand of NC_088920.1, from coordinate 19,196,895 downwards.
ATTTATTACTTGTCTTGTCCCATTGGATTTGACTGGATTTAACAACAGCAACGAAAAGGTGCCTATTTGGAGAAATCAAAAGTCGTCCTCCACAGCCTATTGTAGACCCATAAGATTTGCATACAAAATGGAATCCAAGGAATCTGTGATTGAAGAAGATCAGTACATTAAAAGTGAGATAGAAAGCTTGGCTATGATTTTATTAGAGGTTTGCGGATCTTCTATTGAAGTGAATTGTATTATTGAACTTACAATGATTGATGGGAAGGTTCAAACAATATTATCTGAAAAAAATAACTCATACCAATGCTGTTCAGTGTGTGGTGTCTCTCCAAAAAATATGAATAGTCTTGATATCCTTAATATAGATTATACTAACAGAGAGTTCAAATATGGTCTTTCCAGTCTTCATGCATGGATTCGATTTTTTGAGATGTTATTGCACATTGCATATAAAAAAGAAGCAAGAAAGTGGCAAGCAAGATCTAAAGAACACAAAGAAAAGGCATCTGTAGCTAAACAAAAGATTCAGACTGATTTTATGAACAAAATGGAACTTGTTGTTGATTTCCCTAAAAGTGGTGGTTCTGGAACAAGTAATGATGGCAATACCTCAAGGCGTGCTTTTGCAGCATATGAACAAACAGCTGAAATTCTGGGTATTGACCAAAACCTTATATTCAGATTTTACATTATCTTGGTAACGCTCTCTTCAGGATATGAAATAGACTGCTTAAAGTATTACATGGCTCAATCAGTTCACAAAGTATTGATACATGGACATGACATAATTAAAAGCCTTACATTACCCATCGGACTTATGTCAGAGGAAGCTCAAGAGGCTAGAAATAAAGACTTTAAATCTTATCGCGAAAATTTCAGCCGAAAAACATCCAGAAAAGCAACAAATACTGATCTTATCAATAGACTCCTAGTTTCCAGTGATCCTGTTATTTCATCATTGCGTAAATCAACATCACACCAAACAAATCATAAAGCATTTCCTTCAGATGTTTTACAATTACTTAAACAATCTTCAAACGATATTATTGTTTTATAATTTTTTGATGTAATTTAAAATTGATAACGTTTTCTAGCACTATTTTTTGCTTTTATTATTCCTAAAACATTATTTACCTAAATACTCAATTTTTATTCAATATAGGTGGGTCAAAAATCCGATAAGATATTCAAATATCAATTTACCACTTTGTAACTAAGGAAAGTATCCGATAACTAAGCAATATAAGTATCCATAACAACTAAATTTAAAAAATTATCACTTTTGTAAGAAGTGTGATCTCATATTGGTACTCATGCCAAATTTAGTGAATATAGCACTTATATAATATCTGCAGATAACAAAAGTAGGTTGTTGCTAAGCAAAATAAAGGTATCCATAGCAACGAAATAAAAAAATATTACCTTCATAAAAAGCGCAGACATCATATTAATACTCATACTAACTTTAGTGAATATAGCTCTAATATTAAATTAGTTATGAATTTTGTCCAGTAAAATTGCATTCTGGCCCACTGTGCATGGGAAGTAGAATGTCCTAGTTTGGAGTAAGTTGTCCGACCTAGAGAATAGTGTAATTTTATGAATTGCGGCTGATTTTGTACCATCATTTTAAAAATTAATTTTAAAAATGGATGAACAGAATAATGCTGAAGAAAGAATGCTTGCTGATGTTAGTAACTATATATCTACATCTGTTTATCGTTATGACTGCACACCGAATGAAAAGCGGGCTATTCGACGAAGAGCAAGCAGGTATAGATTATAAACATACATAGATTATATCATTTTGTATCTATGTTACTAGTAACATAGTTACAATATAATATATACTTTTATACACTGTTAAGAAAGTTACAAATATAGTCATTATGACAAATTATTTGTAACATTTATGACACTGTAAAGTAGATTACAAATATAGTCGATATGACAAATAGAATATATAATTATCATATATTCTATTTGACATATCGACTATATTTGTTATTATATTATATACAGTGTCAGTGTTACAGATCACTAAAGTATATAATATAATATATGTTAGTGATCTATTTTGCAGTGTACATATAAGATTTTGTAATATATGATGGCATTATTGCTACCATTTTACATTACATGTTTTGTTATGTATTAGAGTATGTATGTCCCTAGTATACTAACAATCGACAAAGTATGTCCATTGAATGTTTGTATTAGGTATATCTAGGTATACTAGGTTTCACACAAGTATATACCTAGTATACACACAGTACTTTCAAACTAAACATAGTAGATTATTTTTACACAAAGTAAATACTTTGCTCCCATTTAATAATACTTACAAGGATATTCAAAAAAAATTATAGCACAAAAAGTTTATTTATGTATTATTGGAAGCAGTTCCAATAATACATAAATAATTATTTATACTTTACAGGTTTAGGATGGAGGATGATAAACTGGAAGTGGTTTTTAGTAGAGCAAAGAAAAAAAATTGTTAATTTTTGTCATAGAGAACCTACTGCTGGTCACCTTGGTAGAACACAAACTTTTTACAAGGTGTCAAAACGTTTTTACTGAATTTAAGACCTGTGACATCAGAATAATAATATATACCATATGCTAGAATTTGTAATTTGCAAGTTACACATAACATAGGTTAAAAAGTTTGTATATAAGAGCTGTTTAGTTTTTAAATCTTGGATTTAATCATCTTGTGTTTTAGGCTAATAGTTTAGATGAGCTGTTCAATCAAACCATCCAGTTAATGATTGTAAAATTTTGCAATGATCGCCACATTACGTGGGATACTCATTTGGATGCCTGTACTTTTGCATACCATACATCAAGGCAAGAGTCTACAAAATACGCTCCCTTTGAGTTAATGTTCGGAAGGAAGCCCATACTTTCTATAGAATTAGAAGTTGCAGGAGAATCTCCTCAATCATTGTTAATTGATTTTAACACAAGACCTAAAAGCAACCAACATTTTATGAATAAAATAATTGAGGAAAGGTATAAAGCATTTACTGGTTTGTTAAAATATGATTGCAGAACATTACTGTAACAATTTGATTTTTTTCAAGGTTTTTTCTTTCTTTTTTATTTATTTCCGGCATGTTTAATAGAGTTTTGATATGCAAAATGTTCTTTTTTGTTTCATTATAAATATACTTTGAAGTTTCACAATAATTGTTTATACTTTAGATCAAATCTGCTGGAAAAAGCTAAACAAAACATTGAAACGGCTCAAGAAAAGCAGAAAGAAAATTATAACAAGAAGCATGCAAATCCATTTGTTTATGCCATCGGGTCCAAAGTCCTTATCAAGGATTTTACGCAGAAAAAAAGGAAAGAAGGCAAATTAGATTTCAGATGGCTTGGACCTTTCTGTATCATGAAAAATTTAGGGAAAAGATCATATCTCTTACAAGAGATAGCCACCTTGAAGGAGAAGAAAGTTAATGGTTCCCAGATCAAACCATATATTAGTGGAAGCAAAACCTTAACACCAGAGGCTGATTCTCTTCAAGAATATCTACTTACTTGTAGTAAGATAAGTAGTACGGTTGATAGTAGACATACATCTTCTGTTAATGTTCCATCAAATACTTATTCAGTTTCAACCATAAGCTCTTCTACAAGCAACAACAACAACCAGAATAAAACATCTCATGCATTTTTAACACCTAGTATTAAATCTATTCCAATTACAATGTCAATGCAACCCTCAAAATGCTACTATGATGAGCATGATTATTGTAAACCAGCAAAGCAAAAATGTTATGAAACAAATGAATCCAATAATGATCACAAAATTGAGATAAATTCAATTGAAGTAGAATCCTTCAAAATTGCATCCAAAGAAAGAGAGAACAAAGTATTTTGGATAAAAAATAGTTTATTTGAGTTGACGTTAGTGAAAAAAAAAATTCTTTGGAGTGAGAACAAGTGGCTAACAGATAACATAATTTTTGCCTCACAAAATATTTTAAAGGCACAATCATAAATTTCTGGTTTTCAAGATCCAATCTTAGAATTAAATATGTCATTTGTTACTATGAGAAGTCCTTTCATTCAGATACTTCACAATGGATATGGGCACTGGTTTGCAATTAGCAATATAGGGACACGAAAATTAAATGAAGTTCATGTTTATGACAGCTTGTTGCACTCATTGAGTTATCAAGGAAAAAAACTGGTGGCTGCTCTTTTAACATGTCTTGAAAAAAACATTGCCATTAAAATAATGGATGTTCAACAGCAGAAAGGAGGGAATGATTGTGGCTTATTTGCTGTTGCTTTTGCTACAGCTTTAACTAAGCAGATACAACCAGAACATTGTTTGTTTAAGCAAAGTATAATGCGGGATCATTTATTAAAAAGCCTTCAAGAACAGGTTCTTCCCATGTTCCCAACTGTTAGTGTAAATGTAGGAAGGGGCTGTGTTAGCCGTATTGAGGTCATAGAAATTTTCTGTTCTTGTCGGATGCCTGCTGAAGGCAAAATGATTAAATGTTTGAAATGCAATGAGTTATATCACTTGAACTGTTTGATCAACATTTCGGAAAGCAGCTTTGATGATTTTTTGTGCGATTCTTGCAATTAACTTCTGGATATAAAAAATATAAATAATAGCATAAATAAAAGTAATTATGAAGACATTTCATTATAGTAAGAAAGATTAAGAGTAGTATTAACTTCAAATGTAGCATTAGCTTAAAAAGTAGTTCTAGCTTAAAAAGTAACGTTAGTTTAAAGCGTTATTGCTCTTCTTCTTTATATTTATTTTGTCTTATAACTGTCCTTATTTTGTCTATAATTTTATTTATGCTGGAGCTTTATTTGTTTATTTGGATTTATTATTTATTTTTACTTATGATTGGAGTTTGAAGAAGTTTTTTGTTATAAGGTTTCAAAGACTTGTAGTTTTTGATTTATTTTTATTATTAGTTATTTTTAAAAAAATGATTATTTTTTCCATTATTTCATTGATTTTAACTTTGCCATTATTTTATTTTAGTTTGCCTACTGTTGAAATATGGTTTTAATTTAGTAAACTTCCATGAATTTAAGTTTACTTTATTAATCATTCACCAACAGTTAAAGAAAAATTGAATTCAACTCAATAAAAGTAGGATTAGTTTTATTTTCAGGTAACATTGCAAAATATGATTTAACTGTAGTTAGATAATATCTTATTGCTGTTTTGTACCATTATTTATTTACATTTATTTTACATTTATTTACATTTATTTACTCTACTATAATATGTATGTTGTACTATTTCTTAAACCCCACAAAGTATACCTTATCTAATCAAACAAACATATCATCATTGTTTATACAGTTGTGTATCATTAATGGAACGGTTTATTTAATAGAATAGTGACAAACTAAAGCAGTTTCCTACTGCTTTAGCTTATTATTGTTGTTTAAAAATAAATAGTAATTTTTTTTTTAATTATAAAATTATCTTATCATTCTTGTAATTGTTTCAGTTGGTTGCTTTATTTTTATCATTGCTATTTGTATCATTAATATTATTAGCTGGTAACCTACATTACAATAGCCTACATTTTCTACAATAACCTACATTTTCTTAAATAACCTACAGTTTTTTTTGTCAAATATATATAATTTGGTTGACAAAGTCAACCAGTTTGGTAGATGCAATTTTAAAAAAAAACTTACTTTAGTTTCTTAAATAAAATGGATTAAGTGAATGATGAAAAAGAAGAACAAGACTTTCTCGATGTTAATATTTACTTAGCTAAAGGGGTCTATCCCATTAGGTGTACTCCTAATGAAAAGAGAATATAAGTTTTCCAGGTTTAGAATGGAAGGTAATCAATAAAAAAATATGGCAAAGAAGGGTTTATGGGTTGAGACTATTTTTAGCAAGGAGCAGAGAAAGTAAATTATTTGTTTTTGTCATAGTAAACATCTTACTTATCACCTTAGAAGAACAAGCACTACAAGGTTTCAGAACGTTTTTACTGGCCTGGAAATTTTCCTTAACAATTTTTCTATCACAATGGCAGATCTAAGCAGTTAAAGCAAAAATAAAAAATCCATTTTTTATTTAAGATAATTGTTCAAAACTTAAAATATTATCATGAGTTTACTGTGATTCTGCTGCAGTTCCTCAAGTAATTGTAGAAGAGTACAACATGAAAATTTCAAGTTTTTAATTTTATGTTTTGTACTAGGTCAAAAAAAAGGATTCTTTTTAAAACACATTTAAAAAGTATATATTAGTAATATATGTGACAAAAGTTAATTAGGTACTAAATAAATTGAAGTAAAGGTTGCAAAAACAATTAGGTACTAAATTAAAAAATTTAGTTTACTAAAAGTCAGGAAATTGCCGTTGCTATGGGCGTTGCTATAGGAGCTGAAAAAACTTCACTTTAAAAAAAATCAATTATTCTTATAATATTGAACATTTACATTCAATTATATAAGAATAATTGATTTTTTTTACGAATAATTACATAATATAAATGTATATATATTCTCAGAGCCGTAACCACCGGGGGAGCCTTGGTCCCTCCAAAAAATTTTTAAATTATAATTTTAAGGGAAAAACATATACATAAAATAATTTTAACAAATTTTTTATCCCCTTCCTTCTTTTAAAGAGCCCTAGGGCCCCCTAATATCAAATTTGTGGTAACGGCTCTGATTCTGAATCTAGAATAAATTTCAAATAAGATAACATAAAAAACATAATTTTTATTTTTTACTGTTTTTAACTTGAACCTTAAACGAAATATAATTTATTATATTTCGTTTAAGGTTCAAGTTAAAAACAGTAAAAAATAAAAATTATGTTTTTATTTTTTACTGTTTTACTATCAAGCTTCAGGTTTATTTGTATGAGTTACATGACGCATAATATTACTATGTTAATTATAATAATATTATACTTAGTATATAAAGTGTTAAAGTTTTCTTTTTGCCGCAGAATAATGCCCGAGTTCTCAAACCATCGTTTAAACAAACGCTAAAACAGTGGTCCGAAGTAAATAATCCGCTCGAGTGGTCCGAAGTAAATAATCCGCAAAAAAGTAGGACAGTTTACTCCAACGTAGGACAGTTTGCTCCTTTTTTATTAATTAACTAGTTGATGCTATTATACTAAAAATAATAAATATTATTACAATAAAAGACATGGGGGTTAATACAAAGTTTAGTAGTTCAGTTAATAAATAACATATAGTATATCTAACTATAAAAAAAAAAAGTTTTCTAATTTTTAAAAATTAGTTTTTTTTATTTTTATCTTTATTTGCATTTTTTGAAAAATTAAATTATTTACTTTTTGCAAAAAATAAATATTTTAACTTTTAAATGCAAGTAAAGATAAAAATAAAAAAAACTATTTTTAATTTTTCAAAAAATGCAAAATATTTTAACTTTTAATTTTTCAAAAAATTCAAATAAAGATAAAAATAAAAAAAATCTAATTTTTAAATATTATAAAATTTTGGATTCCTCGTAAAAATTCTGTCAATATTTCACTAAAATCAAAAACGTTTTTATAATTACCTTTTTCACTTATTTATTAGTAAAGAAATACCTTAACGACATGTCAGCTATTAATAAATCGATCCGAACGAAAAACTCGGCAAAAGCAATATTCTCATTAACAATTACCTGGAAAATACATTGTTAAATTATTACAAATAACTACCTGGAAACAACATTTGAAACCGGGATAGTTGAGATTTAAGCAACTACTTTCCAATATTCATAAAAGTCAAAAATTTAAAAACGGCAACTGATTGTGAACCAAAAGTTATATATTAGAAAAAACGCACGAACGCAAAAAAAAATTAAAATGTTTGGTTAAGTTGTTAAGTTTATTTAATTTTTAAATAAGAAAAAAATTTTAAAAAACTTGGGAAATATTTGTGCATAAAGTAGCTGTCTGAAGGCATGCCTAAAGTTACAGTGCTTTAGTGTCTGGTTAAATTTTTTTTTGTCTTTATTAGATTTATTTATCAGCGTCGTACTTTTGCGTTTATTAGAGTTTTTAATAAAATTACAATATTTTATTAAAACTTTATATTTACATCTTTAATTTCTTTGAGCTCGTGTCTGTTTAATTTTTTATACAATAAAAAAATCTTATCCTTTTTATAATTTCAACTCACATAAAAAAACAAAAACAAACACTATCTTCGAAATGAAAACTTTATCCAACAACCTTTTTTGCATACAAATTTTGGTAGATCTTGTATCTCTTATCGAGGAGCTTTTTAATGGAACAAAATAGTTTTGAAATATTTTGATTTTACTCAAGAGTGAAATTACATCACATTCAAAAAAAAATTAAACATATAATTTTTCCTATCGATATCGAATATATTCTTATATTTTTAATTTTTAAAAGTAAAATTTTTAAAATTCAATTCTTAGTATTTACATATATGAATGTTATATATATATTTTACGTTTATTTATTTTTACTTTCGACGAGAATATATTTAACAATAAATGTAACGATGTAGTTGAAAAACGAAGCGGTTCTTTACGACAAGACCTTAAGGTCTTCTACGAGATCTCACGTTCTTCCTCTTACAAACTTATTGTGATCTTGTAATCATTCTATTATATTATTGAAATTATTATAATTGTAAAACGACTAATATTGTAAAAAATTTAAAGAAAGAACAAAAAATTAATAATAATAATAATAAAAAAAGAAAACATTCTGCGCAATGCTTAGACAAAAACGTTGTTTGTTGTTGGTAATAATTTTACTTGTTCAACGTTCATCATTAATATGAACTTTTAACGCTCGTCTTTAAAATCAACTTTAAAAAAGTTTATCTACGGAATGATCTATGGTAAAAATAGCGCGTTTATTAACAAAAATTCTTAAGTACTAAATACAATATATTTAAACAAAACAACCAATTAGGTTGAGTTGAAAATGTGCTTTATTGTTTTGCACATTACATATTTATTGCATCGGTTGTAATATTTATACTTCCGTAATTTATTATTAAAAAAAGTTGCGCTGTTATTTAAGTGATAATGTTACTATAGTAACTTTATATCAAAGTACTACTTTACGAGCTTTTGTATCTAAACTCTAATTTAGTAACATGAAATACCAAACAACAAAAGCCGTTTAATTTTCGAGCCAATCTTCAATAAATGTTATCAGTTATTTATTCAGCATGATTTATTTTTCTATTTTGAAGCAAATGGATGAAAAGAATTTTCAGTATGACAATTGAAAATCATCCAGCTATGAAATTAAGTGCGTGGTGGAGCGAGGTAAAACGTTTTAACTTTAAATAAATACTTATGTGGTAAATTTTTTTGAGCTTATTTTTATTACAGTTTTTAAAAAGGATTTCCAACGTTATTAATTGTATAAAAAATAAATTACTGGCGTCGAAGACATTACTGGAAGTATTAGATTTTGCTTGTCTTTGTGTGTGTGTGTGTGTGTGTGTGTGTGTGTGTGTGTGTGTGTGTGTGTGTGTGTGTGTGTGTGTGTGTGTGTGGGTGTGTGTGTGTGTGTGTGGGTGTGGGTGGGTGTGAGTTTATATATATATATATATATATATATTTATTTATTTATATATATATATATATATATATATATATATATATATATATATATATATATATATATATATATATATATATATATATATATATATATATATATAAATGTTGTTAGTGTTGCTGTTTTTTAAGTTTATTAATTTTCTTATTTCTTTTGCATTTGATTTATTTTAAAATATTGTAAGCTAGCTGTAATAAAAGCGTGTTAAACACATTCCCGGCAAAATGAATCCTCATAATTAAAAATCACTTGAACTTCGTTTATTAATTTATATTCAGCGGAACATCTATATTTGTACGTTTTTCATGTGGGAATAGACTATATTTAATTTAAATTTATTCTCACCTTTAATAAAAAAAGAGAAAAAATTTAATAAAAACTGAAAAAACTAAGATTTTTTTAATTTGATTTTTAAATTTAAAAATAATTTAACGAAGCAGAGTGTTCATTCGTCGACTGACTAATTAGGGATAGCGCATAACAGTGTAGTGTATATATTTACACTGACTATCTAAGGATTGGCAAATTTGAGTGTAAATACATCAACGAGGATTTTGGCTTTGGCAGGCAATCTTTTAGTTATAAAACGTTTTTTAAATAAAAGATTCCCAGTCTATTGCAGTCTTTATGGCACTTCAAAAGAATTTCAAAAAGTTTATTTGATCTATTAGCACTTTATTATTATTTTTTTTTTGAGAATAAAAATTTCATAATATTAAAGTTATTTTAATCTCATATTACTACCTTATTAAATTGCTTTCAAAATAACTTAAATTATAAATTATTATTTTTTGTTAATTTTCATTATAAAAAAATTTAACTATAAGTTTTTTTCTAACATATAAGTAGACTATAATAAGTCTATTTGTACGTGTATGCAAATACTTGCATTTGTAATATTTTCACGTGCAATGTGATTATTTGCACGTGCATGCAAATAGACTCACCGTATATTTAAAGCATTAAAGTGCTCAAAAACTCGCCAAAATTAGCGGTGGAAATAACATCTACACTAAAGTAAATAGAATAAACATTTTGACATGTTGCAGCAAATTCTCGTAAATGTATTTTGAAAAGTATTAATGATTGCTTGTTACGTAAACTTATTGGTATAAATATATGTAAAAGTTAAATAAAATATAACGTAATGTTAATAACAGTTTCATTCAGTTCATGTTTTATTGATAGTTTTGTTGCTACCTGTGTTTAATCCGTTCTTGGTTTGACAGCAATTTTAATAAATATTTTCAAATAGCATATTTAGAAAATATGAGATAAAAATACTTTTTAGGAGACTTTTTTAGGAGGGTATGGCTATCTTTTCAATGTTGTTGTTATTATTATTATTATTATTATTATTATTATTATTATTATTATTACTATTATTATTTGCCGTATATTAAAATTTACAATGAAATAAATCGTGTTAATAAATAAGAGAGCTGGAGCAAGCAGAAGACATAAACTGTCTTATCATCGAGCCCCAATTACATTGAAAAAAAACGTCAGTATACAAAAAAGAAAATAGCTAAGAGCATAGTAAGAATTTTACACATGTTAGTTACAATATAAATACTAATATAACATAAATATTAGTGTTGAAATATAACTCAATATATCAAAGATTAAAAACAATATAAAAGTATTTTAAAAAAGTTTAACAAAAAAAAAAAATTAAATAAAAATGTAACTGCAACAAAAGAGAGGTAGTGTCAATAACTTTTTAAGATAATTTATATTATTTATGAAGTTATTTTAAAAGAGATATTTTAAACAAAATGTCATTTTGTAATAAGAGATTCTTTCCTGAATTGTTCCAAAGAGATGTTTTGAATATTCTTTTTTTTGTGATAAATTTTGAAAAGTGTTTCCATAGAAACGGTCCACATTATTGGATTTGGTAAGAACTTAGTTTTAAATTAGTTTTTGGTACAATAAAGTTGTTAATTGAAAGTTTAGTAGGATACTTGTGCGAGATTTCACTAAAGTAAGACTGAAATACAATAGGAGAAAGCCCATGTTTTATTTTAAACATGAATTGTAGAACTTGGTGTATATTAAGTTTATAGATACTTAGGGCACCAAGCTTCCTTAAAAGAGGTTCGCAATGAAAAGTTCTGTGTGCACCAAATACAATCCTGCATGCGTGTTTTTGCTTACTATACGGTTTTTTTAATTTACTTCAATTAGTACTACCCCATACAATATTACAGTAAGAGATAAAACTATGAATAAATAAAAAGTATTTTTTTTTCAAGGAAACAGTGTTAAGATATTGTTAAGTTTTATATAATATGGAAATATTTTTTGAGATTTTATTTTCTATGTATTTTATATGTGGTTTCCATGACAAATTTTCATCATGTATTGCTCCTAAAAAATTAACGATTGGTCCCTTTTAATAAATGTTTTATTGATTATAAGATTAGGTAATTTTAGAGGAACATCATCACGTTTACTAGGTTTGGAGAACAAAATAAATTTAGTTTTCTCTTCATTTAACGAAAGCCTATTACTTGTAAACTACTCGTTTATTTTTAATAGTTCTTCATTAAATATATTAAAAAGAACTTTTATGTTTTTGTTGGAATAAAAAAAATTGGAGTCGTCTGCAAACAATATAACATTTAAAATATTTGAGTACAAATTTTTATTACAATTACAATTTTATTTCATTACAATTACAATTTTATTTAATTACAAATATTTAAGTTCAAATCATTTATATACAATAAAAATAATAACGGTCCTAAGATTGAACCTTGGGGCACAGCACATGTAATGTGTTTTTCTTTTTCCATTTTTTTATAAATAATACATTGTGACCTGTTTAAGTTTTTATTTCTTACTCCATAGAGTTCCAGTTTTTTTATAAGTATCTTATGGTTACTAATATAATTTAATATTATCTAAGTAATATATAATATACAACATTTACAAAAAATAATAACAATTTCAAAAATAGAGTATTTTTTAGCCACCACTAATCCTAGTATCCAACAATAAAATTTGATGCGCGCCGTAGGTCACACGATTTACGGGATAGCGTAGATGTCGGCCATGTATGCGTACGGCATTTAATATGTTTTCCAGCAAACATTCGCATTTACATTATTCTATTAAAATTTTCTCGTCGGGTAGTTACCCTGTGGGCACAAGACAAGTTTTAAACGTATAAAATGCGTTTTAACACGTATTAGTATGTATTTTATACGTTTTTAACACGTCTTGTGTCCACTGGTTAGTTCGTTTAACTTCCAAAATTTGAATAAACTAGAAACTCAAAAAAGGAGTAACGCGGTATTTAATAAAGTTTAGAGTAGGGAGACTGGTATTTTCCACGCAGGGTGACAATAATAAGGACACACAAAGGTTCAATATTATATCTTTATAATATAACAATATACATTAATTTATAGTAATAGTTTATATTAAATTTATAATAATTTGATATAAATGTATAAATTTATAACAGATGTATAATATTTGGCATTTATTTTTATATTTTTATTCAAAAAGTTGAGAAGCTTAAATGCTTCAGCGTAATTAAGAATTAGCAAGTCAAAGAAAAAGGTTTTGAGAAATACTTAAGAGGAAGTTTATAAATTACATCACGCTCTGGAGGGAGAGCGACTCGTACGAGATTTGTTTCTAAAGAATTACAATGTTGTAAAGAAAGTAGGGGTCAAAAACGGTCAAAAATTTTCTGACGTAATTTATAGTCAACCCCTAAGGTCAATTAACTATATAGGTAGAAAAATTTACTTTTACAGTTGCGGTTAAGATAACTTATCTAAAAAAATTTATTGAAAAAAATAATGAAAAAATAAAATCAAGACTAAAAAATTAAATACAGTAATAAGTAAACATAATTTTTAACTTTTTTCTATTTAAAGATATTTATAGTGATATACTTTATCAACACATCACTTAAACTTTAAGTGATATGTTAAATAAAGTATATCACTATAAATATCTTCACATGTTAAGCACACATCTACTTGATGAGATACCTAGAGGAAATATACCCTTTTATATAAAAGGGTATACTCCCTTTGGGTATCATACCAAGAAGATGTGTGCTTGAGTCTTAAAGTATATACTTAATGGGAGTATACCCTTTTATATAAAAGGGTATACTCCCTCTGGGTATCTTATCAACTAGATGTGTGCTGAACATAAAGTGTTATACTATATGGTAGCTTTATATATGATTATACATAAAACTACCATATAGTATAACACTTTATATTAAGAAAACATATACTTGATGAGATACCATCTTAAACATTTAGGTTTAATTCTGAAAATCTGAATTCTTCAAAATAATAGGTAAATTTCTATTTGTTTTTTAAGAAAATGAGAAAACAACACAAAAGAGCGAATTTGGCTGGTAGCCATTTTTGGGACATTAAAGATGAAGAAGGAAGAGAAATAATATACGATTGGTCTCAAGAAAGAAGGCTTAAATCGTCTACAAAAATGTTATACTACCGTGATTTTCTTATTTATACATTCACTCCCGAAACAATAAAAAGTTTTTTTCAAAATTTTAATTTCATGGTACTAATCCAGATGGCAATGGCGGCTGTTTCTATCTATTTTTCTAAGTATTTTAATTTAACTTTCAATGTTAATGTTGGATTATTTGTATCTCCTATTGTTTTTCCTTTAGCATTTGCAATTAATGCTGATTTTCAACGACGCGAAAAAGTTTTAGACGACTTAGCAAATTTTAAAGCCGCAGGGTTGTCATGGTTTTTTTGCATGCGTGATTGGAGAGAAGCAGCGTTTTTAGATATAAATTGGATGCATGCTGTCCATCAAAAAATGAAAAGTATGCTTTTTTACTTGAGAGAATATCTTCTAACGAATAAAAGTTCTCGTCGAAAAGTCATATTGAAAGCATTGTATGAAGATTTCAGTGACGCCAACCAATTGATTGAAAGTTTACGAAAAAGTCAGTTACCAACCAATGGAGCACTTGTGTCTAGATCTCTTACTCTACTTAGTTCATTATGTTTAGCATTCGAGCGCCTACGAGTGATTCGCGAGTACCGATCTCCGAGATCTATTCGTTCTTTTAACAAAGTACTCATTTTTTTTTTACCTATTGTCCTATCTCCGTACTTCGTTTTTGAAGGTAATAAGTCAAAAAATGAGTGGTCACCTTATTATGTTTCTGTACTAGTGGCATTTGTCTTTTCTGCTCTTCAAGGGGTTCAAGACAAACTTGATGATCCATTTGACGGAATGAGCGAGGATGACATTAACTTATCAACAATTGATGATTGGACTTTTGAATCTTTAGAAGCTGTTGCAAATAGAAGCTTTGTGATTGGAAGATTTCGAGTGCATACCCAAATTGACGATGCAACTCCAAAAAGGATTTCAAGAAGTTCTTTTAATGCTTCTGCTGATCAAGTAGATAAATCCATAACAATAAACAGAAAAATTTCAACAAGATATACTTCATTTTCTGGTGAACAAAAACACAAAAACAGTTTCTTTGAACATCCATTATTAATACGATCAGGTTCACGAAGAAGCACATTTCAAAAACAGTTTTCTAGAAATGAAGTAGGAATGGATTCAATTAACTTAGAGTCTCATCCATATGCAAATATTTTAGAAAAAATACAAGGTAACACAAAAATATACCCTGGTGGAATCACCAGGCCTGCAGATAATTACACAGCTCATAATTTAAATTCAATAGGAGAAGATAATGAGACCCAGGCAGATCAAATGCAATTAGTTCCTGTGGATAGTATAAAAGTTGATGAAAAAAACTTTAAGAGCCATTATTTTGATTCTAGTGAGTCGCCAAATAGTTCTCTGCGTCTAAATTTAAGTCTACCAAAGAGAAAAAAACGCTATTTCAAATTAAAAAAATCATCGCAAAGTTCAAATGAGAAAATCCGTTTTTTAAAACCAGATGATAAAAACAGTATTTATAGTGAAAATTTTGTTGTGATTGACAGCTTAAAAGATAGCAAGTCAAACTCTGACATGGAGGACAGTGTCTTCGACGATGTTAGTACATAGTTTTTAAAAAATCAAAATGTAATATATATATATATATATATAATAAATTTTAATATAAATGTATTTTTTAATATGAATATAGAATATTTCTCATTTTGTATAAAATACCTATACTTTTTGAAATTTTACTGCACAAATTTGGAATGTGGTTTTTCCAAGTAAGATTTTCGTCAATTTAAACACCAAAAATATTTTTAATAAAACTCTTATAATTAGCATATCATTAAAAAAAAAATGCAAAGGCAGGTATGAAGCAGGTATTTTTAGCATAAAGATGTTTAATGATAGTTTGTTTGACCATTCTTTTTAAACATAAAGATGTTTAATGATAGTTTGTTTGATCTTTCGAAAACTTTGACTAGATCAATGGTCTTCTTGCTAAATAGTGTCATAAGGAAGTTTTAAACAGATCTTTAATATAAATTAGAACTAGAAGCGGCCCTAATACGGATTCTTGAAAAACTCCACATATAATATTTACTTTCATTTATTTTTAATAAATAAATTCCTTTTGATTATTTAGATAATTTTAATACATTTATTAAAACATTAATACATTTCTAGATATTCTAACTTTAAAAATTAAATTTGCGATTAATAGTATCAAAATTATTAAAAGTATCAAACTGGTTACTATTGGTTACTATTAGTACCCATTATTTTTATAGTAAAACATTTGGGGTTCCAACCTTTACTTGCCAATTTTTTCATAGGTTTTTTTAAAAAAATGAAGAGTATCAAAGTTTATTATCTAGAAAAACCAGTGTTTTACGAACGTTAGGTAAACGGCATTTTTGCGACTTTTTCCTCGGAAAGCAACACATACTTGTACTTAGACTCAGGGCTGTCGAGAGCCGTCACGCCGCCTGGTACAGCAAACCTGGTTGGCTCCCTTATTTATTAAAATTTTCGCTATATTATAGAGAAAGGATTTTTTTATGTACCTTCTTTTGGCGCCCCTTGGATATCTGCCGCCCAGAACAAACTGTCCCAAAACCCCCACAATTCTTACATACATAAAAATAATTGTGCTGTTTCTTTATCGTGTGAACATCTCAGAAACACTCTTCATTTTTAAAGTTCATATTGGGAAATCCTCTTGGGAAAATAACTGAGCTAACAAAGCCGAGATTGCACGCAGTTATTAACAGTTATTGCAAGTTTATTACCATTAGATTCGTGATCAATTTACAAAAACTTTCTCAAAGGCTCTCTTTTTTAAGATTTAGAATCATTTGTTGTGTGCAAACTCGTTTGTGCAAGATGTAAATTTCGTTATGTTAGCAAAACTTCTTGCTATCTAAAAACACAAATTGTTGAACACTATAGAAAAAATAAATTGGCTTCCCGATCAATGGATCCGTATGATGAACTTGATTGATAAAGAACTTGCAAGACGTGGTATGTGATTATAAAACCTACTAAAAAATAGTCAATTGTTTAATTACGGTTTTACGTGCTAAAAACATACTTTCCAAGAAATAAAAAATCAGTTTTATTTTCTGTTTTATACATTCAAAACGTCTGACAATAATCACATATAGCAAGTAAAAGTTGACAGACTCATAACACGTAAGATATTTTATCGGAGAAATTTTAAAATTTCTGTCATTGTTATCCCAAAGTCGAAATGTGTTTTAAACAAAAAATTAAAAAAAATTCATCTTAAAGGCATATTTTTTGTAAATAAAAATTATATATGTTAAATTATACATTATAATAAAATTTATACATTATAATGGTTTTACTTACTTAATTTAAAAATATTGCTTAACAAACTAACAAAAAAACAACAAATGTTTTTCAACAATTATTAACAACATTTTTTCACAACAATTAACAAATAACAACAATTATTAACAAAGTTTTTCAAAAATTATTAACAAAAAAACAACAAATGTTTTTCAACAATTTTCAGCAATTTCTCGGTGTCGTTAAGGAGATATACAAATTATTCGAATTCTGTTATTTGAAATTAGCATGGTTTTACCAGCGTATTATGTCCAAACAAGAGCTTTAAATGGTATAATTTTTTTTACTTCAGGTTTTTTTAATATTTAAAAAACTTTTCTTTTTTTTATATAATTTTCAAAATCTTTTTACTACCCGAAATAGTGAATCTAAGAATTTTATAGTCTTTAGATCAATTCCGCTCATCGGCGTTAACATGAATTTAGTTAAAATTTTTTGAAAAAGTTCCTTAATTTACTTTTGAGCTTAGTTCTAATCAGTTCTGACGTTTATTAGCTATAAAATTTGGACAAGCGATTGTGATTTTTAAAAGATTTTTATTTAAAAAAAAGAATCTTCGGTCTGAGTTTTTTCGCTATAAACATTGATATTTTATGATACTGCAAAATTTATCATTTTAATTTTTTTCGTTTTTCCATAATTCCCAGACCTGATCATTTAACGGAAAAATGTCGTAGTCAACTAAATATCATACAGGCACTATAGTATTTTAAAATTGCCTTAACTACACCGAGTAGTTCTTGTTAAAAAAAGGTTTATGAGGATACTTTTAATATAGCTTCTCAAAATTTTGGGAATTTCTAGAACCAGGGGTACTTTTTAGAATATAGCTTACCAAATTGTACCCTCACAACTAAATATCTCTTTCTAAATATTTACTTTCTTAATTAAAACATTCAATGGTTTCTTAGTTCATTTGCAACATGCCGTTCTATATTATGAGACAGTATTATCCAAAAACTTAAATTAGGTTTGAATAATTTTGCAAAAATTATGTTAAATTTTGTTAAAATATTTAATTTTGTGTTTTTAACAAATTTCTTTTAATATTTGTTTTAATTTTTCGTAAAAATTTACAAATAGAATTTATGGGGAAGAGCGAGTTTTCGCCCATTTCAATCATGGTGTTTGTTAATGAGAAGGGTGTGTTTTTATTTTTTATTTGATAATTTTGTAAATCTTTAGAAAAACACAAAAATGAATAAGTTTCCATTTGTCTTCTTACCGATTCGAGGCTCCAACAAAGTTTAAATGATAGTACTATGAATTTTTTTCGTCGCTTAACATTTCTTTATTATCAGCCTATTTCTAAGTTTTTTTCAGCAGCTTAAAAATGAAATTGCAGCATTAAAATTAAAGTTTTTATTAAAAACATTTATAAAAATTAAAATATTTCTAAAATTTGAAAATTGAAATCGTTTAAATTAGTTCAGTATTTATTTTAGTTGATTTAAAATTTTTTTTTTTAATTTTTATTTAAAACATATTTTAAACAAATCAAAAACAAACCGCATTGGCAAAGTTTTTGTTTTTTAGAATTGTTCTTATATTCTAAGAAACCCATAATATAATATATATATATATATATATATATATATATATATATATATATATATATATATATATATATATATATATATATATATATAATATATAGGGGAGACCGGGGCTAGTTGGCCGCAGGGGTAAGTTGACGAACTGCGCTTATCTTCAGAGCCTTTCATCAGAAAGTGACAAAAATTACGCAGAAACTTCCTTATTGACCATTTTATCGTTCACTGTAGTATTGTCAGGATTCGCGCTTGCGCATGGGAGATATTGAGATATGCGTTTTTTGGACAAAAACGTAACTTTTAGAACATTACTTCTTTTTTACTTTACAAAGAAAATACTTTACAAAGAAAGTCGTATAAAAAAAAAGTTATTGTAAAAGTTCACAATTGGTTTACTATAACCAGTCAGACTTTTTTTTCAAAGTTGCCGTTTTTCAGGATCTATAGACTGTTTGTTGAAATAAAAGCTTTCGGGGTAAGTTGGTAAAATTTTCACGCGGTAAGTTAGCTCATAGCATTTACTATGGAAAAAAATATATATTCTTATAAAAATATATGTATTTTTAAAAATTTTTAATAATATTGAAAAAGTTTATTCTTACTGTAAAATTAAAAAAAAAAATTTTTTAGTTTTTTTTTTCACAGATAAAAAGTGGGCTACTGTTTTGGCTTTTATACGGACTAATATTTTGTATCAGCTAAAAGTAATATTAAATTTCTGGGATAAAATTGCTGCAAAAATTAATCGTAAAAAATTTTTTATTAATTTTGGACTTAATAGTGCATTAATAATCATTTTTATAGTTTGCGCTAACTTACCCCGTTGTGGGGTAAGTTAGCGCAAATTTTTTTTTTTTTCGAGGGCCCGGAAAGGCTCCAAGAATTTATTTTGTAAATGAACTCAAACTTTATAAGTTACCCTAATTCATACTCTTTAAGACTACACCTTAATATTTTCAAAAAAATGTACTGTTAGGGCTACAGAGCTCATAGAGTAAAAACCGAGCCAACTTGCCTCGGTCTCCCCTATATATATATATATATATATATATATATATATATATATATATATATATATATATATATATATATATATATATATATATATATATATATATATATATATATATATTATATATATATATATATATATATATATATATATATATATATATATATATATATACATATATAAAAATATATATATATATATACATATATATACATATATATACATATATATAATATATATATATATATATATATATATATATATATATATATATATATATATATATATATATATATATATAAATATATATATATATATATATATATATATATATATATATATATATATATAACATATAAGTATAAATAAATATATATAGATGTTTATTTTTATTGTGTTCACTTTTTAAAGCTGAACAAATCATGGCCATCGAGAAGACATTTTGTTATTTTAGTAGTAATTACCCCTCCTCAACTCTACCGCCCCTCCCCTGCACAAACACACATAAAAAGTTATCCCTATAACTCCAAAAGATAAAACTTTACAAAAAAAGCCGCTGCACATATGCATGCATACATACATACATAAATATATAAAAAGACTAAAATGATATTCTTTTATCCAATCAACAGTCATCTTATTTTTAGAAACATATTTTATCTAAATACATCCATAAATATCATATACCATTCAATTATGATTGAAATATAACCATAATATTGTCCTTTATTACTTCTCTTGTGAATAGAATATATGTAAACATTTTCTGATTTACATATGACTCATTTGAACTACTTCTTCTTTCTTAATTAATGCTTAATAGTTATAAAGAATAATAATAGTTATAAAGAATAATAATAGTTATAAAGAATAATAGTTATAAAGAAGTAAGTTATCCAAAAATATGTTTTATTGTTCCTAATTTCAAAAAATCTACTTGTACGTACATTTTGGATGCAATCTTTTTTAAAGTGCGGTTGAAACTCAGATCAGATTAATAAATTTCCTTTCTCCTTTTTAAACCCAAATTAATTCAAGCTAAAAAATCGTTTTTAGCTTTAAGCCATTTCTTTAAAAATTATCAATCGTTAATATTCTATCTTTAGTGGCTTCTAAAAAATTAAACGTCCATTCGTCTATCGATGATAGATTTATGTCATCTTCGCTCATTCCGTCAAATGGATCATCAAGTCTGTCCTGAACCCCTTGCAATGCTGAAAAGACAAACGCTACTAGTACAGATATGTAATAGGGAGACCACTTGTTTACTGATGTTTTACCTAAAAGTACGCAGTATGGCGATATCAATGTTGGGAAAAAAAAAATTAAAATTTTGTTAAAAGAACGTATTGAACGTGGTGAGCGATATTCACGAACAACTCTAAGACGCTCAAATGCAAGAAATAATGAGTTGAATATCAAATGCACTCTTGCTACAAGTGATGTGTTTGCAGGCAAAGCGCTTTTTCGAACTATTTCAACTAGCTGATTAATATCGCTAAAATCTTCGTAAATTGCTTTAAGAATTACTTTTCGCCGTAATAGTTTTTTTGTAATGAGATATTCGCGTGTATGAAAAAGAATGCTCTTGAGTTTCAGATGAACGGCTTTCATCCATACTTTGTCTAGACTAGACGCCTCCTTCCAGTCGCGCATACAAAAAAACCAAGTCATAACGGCTGCTTTAAAGTTTGCTAGATCATCCAAAACCTTTTCTCTTCTCTGGAAATCAGCATTAATAGAGAAAGCTAGCGGAAATACAATTGGAGAAACAAACAAATTGACATTAAAATCAAAACTTAGTTTGAAGTGCGTTGATAAGTAAACCGCTCCTGCGGCTAACGCCATCTGAACCACCACCATAATATTGAAGCTTTGAAAAAAACTTTTCAACGTATTTAAAGTAATCGTATAAAAAAAGTACCGGTAACTTCCTTTATTTAGTAACTTTGTTTTTCTTTTGTGTGACCATATGTGAATTGGTTCTCGTCCTTTTTCAATTACTATATCTTTTAAAGGTGTGGTTCCTTGAGTCTTTTTTTTACCTTTAATATTAGCTCTTTTTTGTTGCATTGGGTTCAATTTAATCATATTTGTTAACTTTTCCTTGACTGTTTTCCTAAAATGAATTTATCAGAAATCTATATTATTGTAAACAGTGTTTACAAATACAAATGTATTTTTATAGTAAATTACTAAATTTTTATTAGTAAAAACACTAAAATAATGTAAAATCAATGTAATATAATATAGTTATTCTAACATCATATAATATAATTTAATTCAAACGAAAAATAAACAGTTGTCCCAAAAGATAGAGATACATCCAAACTGCTCTGAAGATAAAAACATCTATGTAAGTTACATTACCCATGTAAATTACATATTTCAAATAAATTGGGCTATTAGCAACATTGATTCCACTATTTACTAAAATTACAGTCAGGGGTGGATTCAAAATTAAGTGGTGGAGAGTAATGCTTGAAGATTTGCCCTCAGAGAAATTTTTGTAAATGTTGGTAAAGATTATCATTTTCGTGGCAATATTTCCTATAAAACAATATGTCTTTATAAAAATATCTTATAGCATGAGATTATATATGGAACTATGGGGTATGCCTTGTCAAGCAGAACGACTTGCAACATCCATTTGCTTTGATCATATGAAAACTGTGAGACCAGGGTTATATTATGTGAGACAGGCATATAAGTTATAAAACAGGTTTATTAATACCAGTTGATTATAAATTAATAAAACTTGTTTAAAACCTGTTTAAAAGTTTATTAACACCTGTAGACTATAGGCTACAAGTTTATTAACACCAGTTTACTACAGTTAGTTCATTAAAAAGCATATAAACTCCAGTTGACTGCAGGCTTGAAAACACAAGACAATTTATTATAACACAAAATCCAATTTACGTCTGCCTAAGAAAAACTCATCGATAACCATGTCTGGGTCAATAATAAATTTTCGTGAATGTGCATAGGGGCAAGACTGTTTAACCAATCGACAAAAATAGACTGATTTTATAAGTTATGTAAAAATAAATTGTTAACCTAATGATTTACAGATGGAATCTAATTATGTTAAAAAATGCGCAAAATGTGCATTGGAGGATTAGCTTGATTGTCAATTATATTACAGTGTTTTTAGAAAGTACAACATACCATACCATGTTGAACACTTGAAAGACAAATAAAAGAAAGTTTTAGATAACTTGGATGTAAAATGTGGTAATGGTGTAGTGGTAGAGCGCTTGCCTCATAACCAAGAAGTTATAATTTCAATCCCCACTACGTCCTTGGTAGTACCACGCTCAAATTAATTCGTCAAGTTTCATTTTTTGGAGTTATAGAATTGTAAGAGGGTTGTAACCCCAATTATAGTAGCTTCCTTGATTGTAGTGGCACAACACACAATCAAAAAAATCACACAAAGCAACGTTCTAAAACTGGCCTCGCAGTTGGCGAAAATAAAACTCTTGTTCTTACAATACTGTCTAAGATGTAAACTTAGATAGTTTACGAATGACGATGTGAATGAAACGAATCGATGAAAGTGGATTGACATCTGTCAACTTAGTATTTTAACAAAGAAGTGGGCATAAAGCAAGCCGGCAAGATTAACAAGCGAAGAGCGAAGAAAAAACGGCGACATCTATAAATGTAGTCAATGCATTTGGTTAATGCAAGTTATATACCACCAGCAATAATCAACTCAACATACCGTTATAAGAAATACTTAGTTATTAAAAGGACTACTTTTAAACATTAGACTTTGCTATCAAAAAGGGTTAAACTATTTGGGACGTTTTTTAATGTGGCTTCAGCATTTTGTCAACGTTGCTTTGCCAGCAACGAAACAAAAATACTACTTTCAGACAAACATTCAAGCCAATAAACTGTTTAAAAAAGACACCTCCTTTTTAAAAGATCATGGAATTGAAGTTTTTAAAATCATCGGTAATTGCAAATCAACCACCGGCAATAAAACGCGTAACTATTTACCACAAATCTCGTAATAAGTTTGGTTACTTCAAAATATATGTTCTGTTAGTATTTTTATGCACATAATTTGTAACTGTTGATGCCTAAAATCTCGAAAAAAAAAAAATTGGAAATGAGTAGTAAAAATAAACCTGTTGCGGTCCTGGTCATGAATGGCACCACGCCCAAAGACATTTCCAAAATGCAAAACAAGTCTCGAAATACTGTCTGCACTGTGATTAAAGAAATTTCTGAGCCTCCTAGAGAAGAGACCAACGACCATCTTCTCTTAAGAAATTGTTTACTGTTAATTCTGTGTTAAACAGCAAAACCAATTGCTTTATTAGTTATCAACCATTCCAAGTCAATTCCAAGACCAGAATATGTAAGGTATACATTCAAGACCAAACTTCTAGCTTCAGTTAAGTCGATTGTATTGTTTCTTCTGATGATCACAAATGTTTCCGGTTTTCGTTAAATCTGGTCAGAAAATCAATACCAATGAGCACATTTGAATCTTGGAGAATCATGGAGACAAAAACTTGGTGTTCCAGCAAGATGGAGCATTACTACATACATCCCATAAGACCCAGAGATGGCTCGAGGTATACCTTACATTTGTGATATATTCATAAGCTACGGTTTTATGTAATCTCACTAATTCAGTTTTAGAACTCTTTGCAGTCACGGTGCCTAAGATAAAACGACGCCCATGACGCCTAGAAATAACAAACCTGAAGCTAAGGTGTCTTGGACTATTAAACCTATGGCAATAGAAGGGACTAGGACTATTAAGTATGACAAAAAGTGTTTGAGAATTATAAATCTGCAACATTGTCATCTTCCGAAGTCGTAACACACCTACTGTCTCCATTCTTATAAGCCATGCCTCGCTCTGGCAAAAAAGTACTGACATCGACTCTTTTAAACATGTTCTGTTAAAGGTAAATAATTGAGCTAAAAAAACGAATCTCAAAGATAAATTTGTTTATAATGACAAAGGGCGGAGCATAGTAAACCAACAACATTGCTTAGAAAAGAATAGAACTATTGACCTACTGGAAAACAAAAGAAATAAAATCTGTCAGGATGTGATGCGGATAAAAATGTTAATTTATTGCAGGAATGTTGAATAAACATTTTAAAAGTTTTTTGCTTTTAAAGAGAATATAAAAACTAAAGTCCATAAGAAGGCGCGTTTTGGAAACGCTCTTCTATTCTAAAAATAAAAGATGTTAAAATGTAGTTTAAATTTAATTAACGCCTTTTAATGCGTTTGTTGGAAAATCTTATGTCACGCGTGTAGTTAAATCAACAACGCATTTCTTTTGCGTGTAATAAATCAAAATATGAATGCAACATCAAGATAGTAATTAAATTTTAATACAAAAGTTTATTGTTGACTTTAAGGTGGTAGACCACTATTAAAATTCGAAAAAATCATTTTTTCAATTTTAAAGTTTTTATGTAATATAATTATCGTAGATTACGAATTTCATATTAGTTTTATATAAAAATAAAGCTAACCCTATTAAAAATCAGTTTTTAATAATGCGGTTTAGGCATTTTCATAAATTTGTCAGTAGTAACGGATTGTTTATTCCGTTGCTATGTAGCAAAAAAGGAATTTATCCAACAAAATACCTTAAAATTAAGACAAAAAAACTTCATTTGTGGTGACTGCTACTCTAAAACTACTTTTTGTTTATCATTAAATGCTTTTTGGTGCAGTGTGTTACATGGTTTTTAACGGATTTCTTCAGTAAATGTCTAATTACTTTACAACAACCACAACATTCTTCGGCTAATTTTCTGTCTTCTATACTTTGGTTAAATAATAACTGAAATAATGGAAAATAAAGATAAAAGAAATAAAATAAGGTATAGCAAAAAATGCAGACTCTTCAGAGGAAACCAACATAAATCATCAAACGTTGTAGCTGAAAAAAATCTATCTAATTTAGAAGAATTACAATTCAAATGTAGCTCTGCAAAAAAAAAAAATGAAGATATTGTCATCCTGTCAATTGTCACTTTCTATTTATTTACTATAAACAAATATTTAATTAAGTTGATAAGAGTTAAAATTGAAACTAAATCGCAAACCAAAAGAAAAACTTTTTTTTTCATGTGTTTTTTTTTAAATGTGTTTTTCTCAGTTCTTTAAAATTCACGACTTTGCGGTAATTATCTCTTGATTCTCTAAACTGATTTTCATAAAATTTTCAGGAGTTGTTCCTTTAGTTATTATGGATGTCCCCTACCACTTTTATTGCATTATGATAACTCGATAAAAAGATATTAAAGTTCAAATATGGTCAAAAATGCCCTTTTTTTGTTTTCGAAGTGTTTTTTTTTATTTAAAAAAAAACAGTTTAATGTTTTTCTTTTGTTTTGGTACAGGATCTTTTTCATTATATTGAAAGCAAGTCTGAAAAATTTTAAGTTGATATCATACATAGTTTTTGAGATATTCACCGCAACAAAATAACCCTATTTTGGGGTTTTCGGGACCAAATTTCCTAAGCCATTTTTAATAATCAAAAAAAAAAAAATAAAATTGTCATTAAAATGAAAATTTTAATCAACTTATATAAAAATAATTTCTAAAATGTAACTTTTGAAGGATATTTTTTTATTAGTGGTCTACCACCCTAATATATTCGACTTCTAAATCTATAAATATTCATTTTTATAAATACTATTTATCGTTTTCGTAGTGTAAAACATGAATTATAATAAATTTACTTTAAGCATAAATTTGTCTTTCTACCGTCAAAATAAAAACGAAATAATTAATACGATTCAAATCAAAGAAATCAAAAATCTGTGTTTGACATGTTTTGACATGCAAAACAAGTTAAACGTTATTCTGTTATTTGGTTAGTATTTATGACATGGGTCCTCTTATAATAAATGGAATAAAAGGGCCGACGACACCGGGGAGCCAGGAGGATACGTGCCCTCCACTTTTTTTCTAAAGGACCTTTTTTATGAGAAAATTCTATTCGAAACCCGAGTCGTTGGCCATGAATAAGACGTAATATGAATATATGATGTGATATGACCTAATGAGAAGGTAATATAACATTTGAATATGTTACAATTAGCACTAATTTGCACAAGCTGGACATTAGCTCTTCAATTCGATTATTATTTAATTACGTCATAAAACGCAATCAAATGATTCACAATAATTATTAACTTAAATATTTAAAAAATATACAATAGTTTACCTTGAAAATTAGCAGCAAGCAGGAAAATGACCAACAAAGTAATCTTTCGGTTGTGTTTTGCAATGGTGTAGACACCATTAAGGGTTGTTTTTTTTGGTTTCCATAATTAGGGCTATTATTTCTAGTAAACAAAAAAAAAAAAAAATAGTTTTACATTTTATGTTTTAATTTAGATAAGTTTGTCCTAATTAAATAGTAAACCTTGAGTTTACTTTAAACACATATTACATGTCTTATAGCGAGAATATACGCTTCAAGATTTAACTAAAATATGTCTTTTAGGGTATTTTCAGAGTAGTTTGGCCGTTGTTGTATACTGTTTGTATTATTTTCTATTATTATTTTGTCATCAATGGTAAAAACTTGATGTAATAAAATTGTTAAAACGATTTAAAAAGTTATATTGAGAAGAAGGTAAGGAAATCCATTTATATAGCTAATATTTTCAGATCAAAATTGATTGTCCTAAACAGTTTTTTGTGTGTGTGATAATACAGGAGATAAAATAACTGACTAGAAATGTTTTATGTATAAAAATCTCTATAAATAAATTTGTTACAAAATGTGAAACTAGACATTAGACAGAAACAAATAATCTTAAAAATATATGGCTTATTTATATTTAGTAGCGACTTATATGTAGTTGCAACTAAAACACGAAGCCAGGCTTAAAAGTGTTCTCGTATTCTAATAATTAGTTATAAACAGTAATTATTTTTTTTTAAATTGATAATGTGAGAAAAACTGTTGCAATTATATTTTATACTACTTTATTTATTTGTTAGTCATAAAATTTATGTACATATATATATATATTTATGTACATTTATATATACATATATATATATATATATATATATATATATATATATATATATATATATATATATATATATATATATATATATTTACACACACACACACACACCCACACACACAAACACACACACACACACACACACACACACATACACATACACACACACACACACACACACACACACACACACACACACACACACACACACACACACAGTAGAGACGACAACACAAAAGTGGGGAGGGGGCAGGGGTACTAGGCCCGCCACTTATTTTCTAAAGAACCTTTTTTTTTTTTACTTAAGAAATTACAAGATGTATAAGACTTTTTTTAGAAGTTGACGATTGTGCCCCTCCACTTTAAAACCCGTGTCGTCGGCACTGTACATATGGCCGTCTATATATAAATAGATGTTTATATATAATATTCAAAAATGTATGCATAAAGTATAACTTTAAATAATGAATATATTTATGTTTACTATTAAATATATTACGATTTTAGCAAAATTAAACAAATATTTTGATAGCCAAATAAACTTTTGATTTTCTTCCTGCTGTTTTTGTAAACTTTTATTAAGTAATGCTTTCATATATGATTTTCAGCAATGTATTTGAAACGTAATTTTAACGTATACCTTTTTTTTATAAATACATTTTATATTTTAATGTCCGTTTAAGGATCAAAGTTTTGTTGTTATTGACTCATTAGATTCGTATTTAAATTCGTTTAAAAACTCAGTCGATTGTCTTAAAGGTTTGATAACTCCTCCTCTCAAAATTGTGGTATCGCCTTGTATTTTATCTAAAACATCTGCATAAGGATGCAATTCAGGGTGAAACGGTTCGGTGCTTGTTTCTTGAAAATGTAGAGAGACTTGATTTGAAATTTTCTTTAAAGTACTTCTACGCTTTATACTTGAACGTTTAAACGAGACACTTTTAGATAGCTTTTCATAACCTTGATTTTGATCGTTTGCTGTTGGTAACTTTGTAGATGACATATATGAGCCTTTTGTTCCTTCAATAGTTCTTTGTGGTTCAACTTTGAATCTTCCAATGGTAAATGATCGATTAGCCGTAGCTTCTAAAGACTGACATGTCCAATCGTCAATTGAAGAAAGGTTTATATCATCTTCACTCATTCCGTCAAATGGGTTATCGAGTTTGTCTTGAACACCCTGAAGGGCAGAAAAGACAAAAGCTACTAACACGCATATATAATATGGAGACCATTCGTTACTTTTTTTTTTTCCAACATATACACAATAAGGCGAAAGAATTATTGGAAGAAAAAAAATAAGAACCTTGTTAAAAGCGCGAATAGATCGTGGAGAACGATATTCACGTATCACTCTTAAACGTTCAAATGCCAAACACATCGTATTTAAAAGAATCAAAGCTCTTGTTACAAGTGCTGAGTTTAATGGCAACTTACTTGTTCGCACGCAGTCGATAAGTTGATTAGCATCACTAAAGTCCTCATACATAGCTTTCAAAATAACCTGCCGACGACTAGATTTTTCTGTTAATAGGTATTCTCTCATATAAAACAACATACTTTTTAGCTTTTTGTGAACTGCTTTTATCCAAAATGTGTCCAATTGTGACTCAACTCTCCAATCACGCATACAAAAATACCAAGACATTCCTGCGGCTTTGAAGTTTGCTAAGTCTTCTAATACTTTTTCACGTCTAAGAAAATCCGTGTTTATAGAAAATGCCAATGGAAAAACTATAGGAGAGACAAACAAATTAACATTTACATCAATTTCTAAATCAAAGTATTTTGATACAAACACTGCAACCGCAGCAATGGACATTTGAACAAACACCATAAAGTTAAAATTTTGAAAAAAACTTTTAATTGTGTTTAAAGTGAAGGTGTATAATAAAAAGTCGCGATAGTAAAAAGGTTTGTTTATAATCTTAGCTTTTCGTTTTTCAGACCATTCTATTATAATTTCACGACCATCCTCGTCAACTATATCCCAAAAAAGTGAGCCACCAAGCGCTATTTTTCTTTTAGCCATTTTTTATTTATCTGCAAAGAAAAAAATATTATTTATCAAAAAATAACGTTAGAAATAATTTTTATTCAATTAGTGTTTTGATAACTATGATCATTTTCTATTTTATATGCATTTGATATTTTTAACATAAAAATTTATCTTGATTATTTACATTAAATAGAACTAAGTATATTAGATTAATTTATTTAATATGCAAAACTTTTTTCGTTTTTTTATTTCATGTTTCAACTTTGTTTGTTGATTTATTTTTAAACGTAGAGTCATTATCAATATTATCAATGATAATATAACATTATAAATTTCATCATGTTATTTAAGAAAAAATTATAATTTCTTTGAACATTTACGTCATATTGTCAACAGTTTTCACAAAAAAAAAAAAAAGAGACTTTATTTAAAAAAATTTAGAGTTTGTAATTAGTTACTTTTTTGATTTCCTTAAAAAAATCTAAGACTTACTCTAAATCTCCAAAAAAGTTTTCATATTGAAACATTTATACTAAAGATTTTATATTGTTTTATCAAAAAAACCTTAAGAAGACCTAATAACACCATAGCACCAGTTTTATGGTAAATTAAATAGTTCAAATGAAATAATGAAAGTATTTGTTGAGAATATGCTAAAGGAAGTTGTAGATATTTCTATTTAACAATAGACAGTTGTACTTTATTATCAAAAGAGACTATCAGTTCTGGTAAAAAAAAAAATACGTTTGAATAATTGAATAAACAAAACTTTGAATGTTTAATTACAGTAAATCTTAAAATATTAATGGCCGACGATACGGGTTTCGAAGTGGAGAGGGAAAATCGTCAATTTCTAAAAAAAGTTGTCTATATCTAGAACTTTCTCAAAAAAAAAAGGTCCTTCAGAAAAAAAGTGTGTGGGGGTGAGGGGTAGGGGAGGGGCTACGTGCCCCTTGGCCCCCCGTTTTGTCAGCCCTGATTTATTTTATTTTTTCAAAATTTTATATTATCATAACAATACGTAGTTTTGACTCATTAAACTATTAAAAAAAAATTTTTAGAGCATTTTTATATTATTATCATTATATGTTTGTTTATGTTATTGTATGTTAAATAAATAAATTATGTAAAAATTATTAAAAACAAGTTTGTTTGTTCTTTTTAAAGAGGAAAGTAATAAGTCATTCATGTGTTACCTGAGTATTCGAACATTACCATTCGAACATTTTTATATTGTTAAACTATATTGAAAAAGAATAAGTGACTTTAAAAAGCACTAGTGAACTGCGGTTAGTTTAAAAATATTTCTACCTCTTTTTTATATTTCTCCAATTTCTTTATTATATTTTCCTTTTCTTAAATTAGCTTCAATATTTAATAAGTTAACCTACTCTTAACAAAATCCACGTATAACTTGTGCTTGTTGAGGCTTGATTGCCTAATAAAAATGATCGTTGAAAATGTCACGTCATTAGCATGCTAAAAATGTTCTACACCTTTTCAAGATGTAATTGAGAGCTTGAAAATTGTAATTAAGGAAAGTAAGTAATTGAGAAATACAACATGAAATTTAGAAGTCGAATTATGTAATTAAGAAACAAAACGTGTAATTAAGAAATTTTAAAATATAATTGAGAAACCCAACATGTAAATAAGAAGTCGCAATATGTAATTTGAAAAACAAAAGTTGTAATTAAGAAATTGTAATATGTAAATGAAAATACATTATTTGTAATTGCGAATTCAATGTAAGCTTAAAGGTCATTATAAAAGATCTTCTTGAACATGCATTTTAATAAGTTAATAATATCAAATAAGTTAATAATATCAATGAATAGTAATGAAAACAAACAAAAAAGAGCTGAATATGTTAGGAACATTAACGAACACATCACAAATAGTCATCAGGTTTGGTTGGATGAAACAAATTTTAATTTTTTTATGTAGGAAAACGCAAGGACGAGTAAAACATGGGAGTAATAATGAAAATACCTTCTTCAAAACAAATCTCGTCATGATGGAAACTCGCAGAGGACCATTTAAAGCAGATTCTTGTCGATGTTGGCTTTATTTAACAAGTGGGTTACATCCGGAAATCGTTTATCGGATTTGGTCGTTGTAACAGACCTAAAACCTCAAATGCCCCACGGCACGCTCGTTTGGAAAGAGTGTTTAAAAATTCACCGACTCAGTTATTACGATTAGGACCCTACCTTTTTAATGACATTGTTTACATTTAAATTTTTATGTAAATAAATTATTTGTGTTTTCTTTATTATTCATCTGAAATCTAAATTAAATTTTTCACTAACAAAAATAAATGAAAGTTTTAAATGACATCCAATGGGATTTTTCCAGTTACCACCTAAACCTCAAATTTTTCATGACTTTTTATATTTTATTGATATTATATTATTATTTCCAGCCTTAAATTACAAAGTATATTAGGACTACAAATACAAAGAACTTTGTATTCTTTATACTTTTCTCAATTACAACTTTTATTTTCTCAATTACATCTTAATATTTCTTATTTACAACTTTCATGTTCTAAATTACATCTTACGTTTCTTAATTACATTATTTATGTTCTAAATTACATCTTACGTTTCTTAATTGCAACTTTCAAGTTCTCAATTACATCTTGAAAAGGTGTAGTGTTAAGTAAAAATGTTCATTTACAACAACAACAAAAAATCTTTATTATCAAATGTAAAAATCAAAATAATATAAAACTTATTCAAACTTGAAAACGTTGAGCAAACAAGATTTTAAATTATTTCTTTGCTTTACGGAAAGTTAGTATTTTTTTATGACGGTGTCAGCAAATTGAATGAAATAAAGTAAATAATGCTTAGATATAAAACTAAACAAAGGACAGTATTTTTTAAAAATAAACAATGTTGTCGAATAGTTAGGTTAGATAATTAATAATGTAAAAGAGCTTAAATAAAATAATAAATTTTGATAAAATTTGATGAACTAATTATTTTAAACTTAACTTCAGCTAAAAAATGTCAAAAAATAAGTTTTATTATGTGAAAATTATCTATAATATATAAAATTATGTAAAAAAAAAATCTTTATTTCTTTCCTTTTCAAGTTCCCCCTCTAATATAATTTATTACATTACTAAAATATAAGCAAGAATTACCATCATTACACACTTAACATGATAATTACCCACTTTGTATGTTTATCGAGTAAAAACATATTTTCTTGTAACTCGTTTCCTCAAGTATAAAAATGATAAGTAAGACTTTTTTTTGTTTTTTTAAACTTTTTTTATTGTTTGTCTAAACTCTGTTAGCGTTATTAATGAAAAATAAATATTAAAAAAAAAGGATTTTTGAAGGTTTATTGTCAAATTAGATTTATTAAAGTAATATGATTAAATCCTGAAAAGTAAACCAGAACAAATGTTTCAAAGGGTAATTAATAACATTTTTAACCAGCATAAAAATCATAAGGGAGATTTAATGACAATTAACTGCGGAGTCCCCCAAGGATCAATTCTAGGACCGCTTTTGTTTCTCATTTATATAAATGACTTGAGTAAATTTTCCAATATCTTAAAACTCAATTTTATTTGCTGACGATACTAATGTATTTTATTCTAATAAAGATATTAATATTTTATTTGCAACAATGAACAAAGAGCTTACGAAACTGAGCGAATGGTTTATATCGAATAAATTGTCCATAAATATTAAAAAAACAAAATAAACTTTCTTCCATCGTCTTCATGATAAAGACAACGTTCCTTTAAAACTTTCTGAGCCTTTTATTAATAACTCTTATGTCAAAAAAGAGTGTTCTTTGTTGTTTCTAGGTGTAGTTTTAGATGAAAAAGCACATACGTATAATCCATAATAAAATCTCAAAAAATATAGGCCTCTTATATAAAGCAAAACAGTTGTTAAACCAAACTTGTTTGAAATTTATTTAATTTTCTTTTATTCATTGCTATCTAAATTACGTTAACGTTGCTTAGTGCAGCACTAATGTATCTAAAAATAAAAAGCTTTTAATTAAACAAAAACACGCTGTAAAAATTATTGGAAATGTGGATCGCTTCTCGCACACTAAATTTCTTTTTAATAAATTCAAAATACTCAACGTATTTCAACTTAATTTATATCATGTTCTTATATTCATGTTCAAAGTAGATAATAAAATGGCACCCATTTTATTTAACTCATTTTTTTAAAAAAATAATTCATTTATACCAAAAAAGGTTTTCAAATAAAAAATATATTTAACCAAAAGCATATTATTCTGCTACTATGTTCTTGATTGCAATCAGAGGACCTAAATTATGGAACACGTTATTGGATAATGAGTTAAAATAAATTCCTTTCCTTGATCAATTTAAAAATAAAATAAAAAATAAATTTTTGATAATTGACAACGAACAAGACTTCTTCTGAAACTTTTGAATAGGAGTAATCACTCGTTTTATTAATTTGTTATTTACTTTATTTTTGATCATATTTGTTTTTTAATTTTAATCTGAATCTTTACCTTTCTTTGATGTTCATGTTTTATCTCATTTTTATTCATTTTTAAATTCGAAATCTTATTAAATGAAAGTTTGAAAAGAAATAAAATTATGTATGTGTAAAATATATTTTTTATATTTGCATTTATATATGTATTTTATACATATATTACGTAATATCGGTAATACTTCTTTTTGTTATTAAAATTCTTGTTTTGAAGGGGCTTGGCGATAAGACTGAATTCTTGCCCCAGCTGTGTATATACATTTTTTAAAAATCTAATTTTGTAAAAGAATTCTTTATGGCGAAATACATACATACATACAATTGGTGTATTAAAGATCAACGCATTTTTTTAAACAATGTTAAATTCCTTGTTTTTTAATTGGTCTAAAAGTTCTACACTTGTTTTTTTTTGTTTTTTTTTGTAGTTATTTAGGTGCTCTGAGTTCTGAGTTCTGAGCCAGAACTCAGAACTCAGAGGTCCGAGGTTCACTACGTCTGCTGAACTAAAAAGTGGCTTCTCACTAAAAAGCGACCCAAATATAAATAAAAACAAAAAAATTCCATCATGGTATATATTTTGATATGAACATATTTGTGTTTGTCAAGAAATTTGTCTTAACAACAGAATAATTCAAAAACTGGACTTAATTATAATATTTAGAATAATTAAAAACTCTTTGCTAAACTATGTTGTTCAATCAGTGTCTTAGGGGTCGTCCACAAATTATTTCACGCTTTAGGGGAGGGGGCGGGGTTGTGAAGGGGGAGGCGATTTTGTGACGATTTGGTACGAGGGGTCTCAATTTTGTGACGCAATTATTGTTTTTTTCTTTAGTTTTAAATCTAGAAAAGACTTTCTTTTAATTAAAAGAGTATCTGACCCAAATAAAAAGCTCAGCTGATGTATCTACATGTTGATTATAAAATCAACTACGCCTAAATCTTACTTACTCGATGTATACACACCGTTAACGGAGTAGTTACAGCCTGTTAACGGACTGTTACGGCTGTAACTGTCTATATGCAGTACACTTTTGT
Source organism: Hydra vulgaris (assembly GCF_038396675.1). Taxonomy (NCBI): domain Eukaryota; kingdom Metazoa; phylum Cnidaria; class Hydrozoa; order Anthoathecata; family Hydridae; genus Hydra; species Hydra vulgaris. The sequence continues at coordinate 19,161,341 of NC_088920.1, read as the reverse complement.
TACATATGCAGAAATTTATTTAGTTCGTGTACAAAAATGTTCAGTAACAAAAAAAAACAACTTTTGCGAACAAAAGTTGTTTTTACAAAGAAATTTTCTTTTTTTAAAACTAAAAAAAGAAAATTTCTTTGTCGATAGGCGAACCCGGGAACCTTAGTGTAATAGCCCGAAGCAGACTCCACTCGGCCACGCTTACGTTGCAAAGTGACGGAAAATTGTATTTATAACATAATATTTTTGCATATATGAAATATAATTTCATAAGATACTAATAAAAAAACTGGAACTCTATGGAGTAAGAAATGAAAACTTACTTTGGTTTAAAGATTACTTGGCGAACAGGTCACAATGTATTATTTTTAAAAAAATTGATAAAGAAAAACACATTACATGTGGTGCAACCCAAGGTTCAATCTTAGGACCATTATTATTTTTATTCTATATAAATGACTTGTACTTAGCATCAAATATTTTAAATGTTATATTGTTTACAGACGAATCTAATCTTTTTTATTCCAACAAAAACATAAAAGTTCTCTTTAATATATTTAATGAAGAACTATTAAAAATAAACGAGTGGTTTACAAGTAATAGGCTTTCGTTAAATGTAGAAAAAACTAAATTTACTTTATTCTACAAAACCTAGTAAAGATGATGATGTTCCTCTAAAATTACCAATCTTTTAATCAATAAAACATTTTTTAAAAGGGAACATATCGTTAATTTTTTAGGAGTAATACTAGATGAAAATTTGGCATGGAAACCACATATAAAATACATAGAAAATAAAATCTCAATAAATATTTCTATATTATATAAAACTAATCCATATCTTAACACTGCTTCCTTGAAATAAATATACTTTTTATTTATTCATAGTTTTATCTCTTACTTTAATATTGTATGAGGTAGTACTAATTATAGTAAATTAAAAAAACCGTATAGTAAGCAAAAACACGCATGCAGGATTGTATTTGGTACACACAGAACTTTTCATTGCAAACCTCTTTTAAGGAAACTTAGTGCCCTAAGTATTTATAAACTTAATATACATCAAGTTCTACAATTCGTGTTTAAGATAAAACATGGGCTTTCTCCTATTGTATTTCAGTCTTACTTTAGTGAAATCTCGCACAAGTATCCCACTAAATTTTCAATTAACAACTTTATTGTACCAAAAATTAATTTAAAACTAAGTTCTTACCAAATCCAATACCGTGGACCGTTTCTATGGAAATACTTTATAAAATTTATTACAAAAAAAATAATATTCAAAACATCTCTTTGGAACAATTCAGGAAAGAATCTAAGATTCTCTTATTACAAAATGACTATAATTTAAAATATCTCTTTTAAAATAAATACATAAATAATATAAATTATCTAAAAAAATAGTTATTGACACTACTTCTCTTTTGTTGCAGTTTTGTTTTTATTTAATTTTTTTTTTGTTGTTAAAAAACTTTAATACTTTTATGTTGTTGTTAATCTTTAATATATTGGGTTATATTTTAACACTAATATTTATGTTATATTAATATTTATATTGTAACTAACGTGTGTAAAATTCTAATTATGTACTTTGCTACTTATCATTTTTGTATATAAACTGACGACTTTGTCAATGTAGATAGGGCTTGACGATAAGACAGTTTATGTCTTCTGCTTCCTCCAGCTCTCTTATTTATTAACACGATTTATTTCATTGTAAATTTTAATATACGGCAAATAATAATAATAATAATAAAAATATGTCTTATTATGTAATATATATTATATATATAATATTTTACATTTATTATATATCGAAAGATTAGCTTTTTAAAATTGGTATCATGTTTAGAATAGCGATGTTAATTTATACAATTTTACACGGAACTATTGGGGTTGAAAAATAAAATTAGAGGCTGAAAAGTATTAATTAATTAATTCAAAAAGCTCAGAAAATTACAGACATTATTATATTTAAAATCGTTTTGTATTTTGTAAAATTTTGTTCACCTCCCTCCCCCTCTCTAAAAAATTCTTAGAAGGGAGGGAGGGGGTACAAAATTGTTAAGTGTTGCGATGCGTTACGAAAAGGAGGAGGAGAGGGAGGGGGTTATAAAATATCAAAAACCGCGTGAGGTAATTTGTGAACGACCCATTAGGTTAATCACTTAAGTTATATGTAACTTATGTAAACATTGGGTGTCTTAAATATATTGTACCCGATCTACCTAAAGTAACTGATTTTGAATTTTGACACTCTTTGATTTAAAAAACATTTATACTTTAAGATGGGAGACCAAAGTTGTGATTGTGGACCAAATGTAAAATGGCGTAAATTGTTTAACGGCCTAATGGCTCGAGAAACGATTTACAACATTTAAAATATTATTTCAAAAAATTTTAAATGTTGTAAATCTTTTCTCGAGCTTTTAAAAAAGTATAAAAGAAATATAAAAAAATAGTATAAAATATTTTGAAAATATAATAAATAAAATATAAAAAAAATATATAAAAAAACATTTTCAAAAAAATAAATTTTTCAAATCGCGAATATAGTTTAAAAAATACGATTAAAAAAATTGACATACCTTGTGTTTATAATACCCCCAAAAAGGCCCCAAATTGTTCCTTAATTATTTGGCTTTGAGCGCAAGTTAAAATCTCAATATTAAATTTTTTTTTCTAATGTGATCATAATGGTCCATATGTATATATATTTTTTAAGATTTTTATGTATGCTGGTTTTTTCATAACTTTTGTTTAAAATAAAAAAGAATTCGCATAATTTATGCAAAAAAAAAAAAAAAAAAAATTCAACATTTATGAAAAAACTAGTATACACAACAATCTAAAAATAAAATTTAGACCATTATGATCACATTAGAAAAAAAAAGTTTTACAAAATTTTAATAAATTGTTATCAAATAAAGTAGTCAACAATTACACCAATTTCAGATGTAAATCTGGTAATTGGTGTAATTGACCTTAAAAAAGCTCGTCGAGTGCGTTAAAACAATCAAATTAGAAAACAAGAAAATCAGAGACGAATTACACTTATTACAAGTCAATTATGATGAATTACAGCAAACGTGCAAAAAAATCGAAAAAAATCAAAACACGCTGCTTTCTAACAGCTGCAGTAATTAATCATCTCAAAAACCGCTCAATACTGAAAAATCTTTTGTTTCTGGTTCAATAGAAAGTCATTCCGCAAATACTGAAAATACTTTAAATGATATACCTTTACGTTTCCTTCATGATGAGACTACCATTATGGAGTCTAGTTTAAAAAGATACGAAAACGGAAACCAAAATAGAGTCACCTATGCTAAAAAGGTCCAAATGTGCAACCACCAGTTATTGAAAAAAGAGAGGACTGGAAAAAAAATGATCGTGCCTTTACGGTAGTTAAAAAAAAACAATGCTGCAAGTAAAGCCCTAACAGAAAAACCTGAAATAAAGCCAACTTTCGGAAATAAAGTTGCATTAAACAGAAACTCCATAGCAGGTGAACGGACGGTGCGAGAATTTTATATTTTTGTAGGAGGGGTCTGTAACACAATATCGGAAGAAGATCTGGCTAACCACATTAAAAATAAAATAGGTATCGAACCAATTAATGGAGCTTAACCGTTAAAATAAATACAATCGATCATTCAAAGTGAATATAAAAAGTACTGATCAGTACTTTTTATATTCACTTTGAATGATCGATTGTATTTATTTTAACGGTTAAGCTCCATTAATTGGTTCGATACCTATTTCATTTTTATCATGTCTCTTTCGAAATCATGATCATGTCTCTTTCGAAAGAGACATGATCCTAAACCCTGATGTTTGGGACAATAATACTATTGTTAAACCATTCAGGCTTCATCGTAATATCTCAAAAATCGAAACACCACAGCAGAGTGCATTTAATTCGCTACACTTTGTACAACCATCTCAAAAATTATTTTCTACAATTCAAGAACAACCTTCTTATGCACGGCAACATTCTTACTAAACTCGGATACCAAATTTAAATTCAAAATGGAAGGAAGCACAGAAAGTAAAACCTTTGAAAATATTACTTTTTGTGCATATAGTTGTCAAAGTTTTTAATCAAACTCAATTTATATTTCCGAACTGGTCAAATCATTTGATATTATCTTTTTATCGGAACATTGGCTTTTGAATATTGAACTCTTTTTGCTAAAAAACATTGCAATGCTGACACAAAAAGTAATTTTTCATGCGGCAGAAAAAAAGGCATATGGAAGACCATTTGGAAGAAACGCAATTGTCAAAATCTAGTGTTTATCGGTATCTATCTTACCTCGTGTCGAAATAACGAGGAATCTCTTTCAAAGTACACACAACAATTAAACCTTATTACGTCAGTCATAAAAAACTGCGAAGATGTAAGTGAAGTTATTATTGCTGGAGTTTTTCAGTCATATCCCGAGACAGTTTACGAATCTGAGAATCGTAATAATAAAACAACGCAACAAATTCTTTAATCATCTAACTAATTTTAATAAATCAAATAAATCAAATAATTCTTCAGAAATCATACTTTTTGATTTAAAATGACTAAGGAATGAATGTAAGTCTTTGATCCTTTTTATTAGACGACGCTTGGATAGCTGAAGCATTTTAATTGTCTTTTGTTTAGCAGCAAGTTTACTTATAGTTAATTTTAAAAACCTTTTACTGTTTTCTAATGTTACCATATCATTTTCATCAAAATCACCAATATACCGTTTACCATTAGTTTTAGGATTAATTTGACAATTTTGAACATCAATGTTTCTAAAATATAAAGGTGTTATATGTCACAAAAAGTAAACTCAAACATTTAAATCAATATATGCCATTGTAAAACTAATTGTAAAGTATGCTATTGTAAATTAGTTAAATTTAATATACTGAATTTGATCATTGGTTATATTATTGTTAACATCAATGATGTAACTGTCAACGTTATTGTTCCTAAAAATATATAGGTATTAAGTTACAAAAAGTATATTTAAAAACTTTAAATCAATATATGCCATTGCAAAAGGATTAGTTAAACTAATCTTACTGTATTGAATCATTAGTGATATTATTTGAAATAATACTTTGTCTGTTTTTTGGTGGTTTTCTAGAAAAAGAACTTTTTCTTAAATGTGTTGGGAAATCAAATATAGAAAAAATTGCATCAGTTTTTAGTTTCTTTTGTGAACTCCACGGACTTCCTTCATAACAGTCACTTATGAAATGTCTACCACAAAGTTTAGATTGTATACTAGGAGTAAAACCATCCCTCCGCATAACTTGTATCCATTTTCTCCTAAATTTCAGATATTTATTAGTAGCTACTTTTTTTTTTTTTTTTTTTTTTTTTTTGTTACTTACCCAAAAAAAAACCATTTTGTATATCTTTGAGAGCAATTATATGCAGAACAAGATAAAATAATGATCTTTATATACCTATATTCTATTTGAAAATTAAAATTTAAATAAAATAATATACATAAGAGATATTAAAACTTTAAAAGTGTTAAATACATTAAGCTATTTTCGCCCTAAACCGATATTATAAATTGTTGAATGCCCAAACGTGACGTCACGTGCTAAGAGATGTTGGCTTCAAAACTTTGTGAAATTAATTTACGGTAAGGCGTGTCTATCAGCTTATATCAAGACGATCTATACTGTTGGCCTATTCATTGCGCAACCGTAAGCCGTGACTGGGGGCCTTTTTTGATGTTTTAAAAATTGCGAAGGTGAAAAGCTCACATTAAAAAACTTGCTAGAGAATTTTTAACTTTTTCAAATTAATCTTGTTTATTCTTTCATATTTCCAATAACTTTTTATTATTAATGCTTTTTAAATTATAAAATTTTGTAAATAATTTTAAAACACTGTATTTTTACTTACTTGTAAACTCCTTTAAGTGTTAGGAGTTATATAATATAAATATATATATATATATATATATATATATATATATATATATATATATATATATATATATATATATTTATTTATATTCTGATCATCTGAGTGTCATATAAATAAATATATATATATATATTTATATGAGACTCAGATGATGAGCATGCAACATGTACCCATGCTCCACAAATTAAACACTGGATCATATCCTCCTCAATGTCCTCATCACACATGAAGCAGTACCAAAGCTGCCCTTTTTATCTTTAGAGGTTGGGGTAATTAGTACCACAGGTGCGATTTACCCCACCATGACAGGTACGATTTACCCGACTATGACTAAGCATAGTTTTCTACTTCAGTGTTTTAATGAGCAAAGTGAATCGGAAAAAAACGTATTTATTAAGGAAGAAGAATGGATGGGCTAACACCATGAAAAAATATAAATAAGTTACGTATATCCACGCCTGCAAGGTACGACTAGTAGGACAGTGTAATTATTACATCAAATAGTGTAAAAAAAGAGAAACAGACTTACCTCCTTTTTTTAACTTTCGATTACGCCATTTTTTGGTCAGTATACATATTTCATCTGCTGGCTTGATTTTATCATGTTTTCGCCAATTTCAACGAATCAGAAAAAGAACAATGACGCTGGTACGAATTGCACAGCGGTAATAATTACCCCCCTTTCCCCTACATTTATTATGTCTGATTATTCTCTTATTATGGGTATTGATCTATTATATTTGACAAAAAAGTGTTTGAAAATCTTATGTTATGGTTTGCATATTTTTATATTCTTTTAAATAATTACACTTTATAGATGCCAAAAATGTGTTGTGTATATGGCTGCAAAACTAATTACCTAAGTACCAAAAATAATAAAAACTTTGCAAAAATACCAGTTTATCGTTTTCCTAAAGATAAAGAACAAAGAAATATTTGGATAAAAAGTGTTCCGAATTCTAATCTTTTAGTTTCAGATGAAACTATCATTGACCAATTACATTGGCCAACAGTTTTTGAAAAAGTTACTGTTCAAGGAAAATAAAGACCGAAAATGCCACCATCTGTATGGTCAGGAATACCCTCAAGTCAAATACCTACTTCATTACCACGTCACCGCACAACATGGAAATCTTTAAGCATTGTTAGAAATGTTAGGACTGATGAACTTAGCACTTTTTTATTGGCTGATACAGCAACATATATTGATTTTAAAAATGTTTTATTAAATAATCTCAGGGTTTTTTCAGTTTCAGTAATAGCATATATAATTGAAAAAACAATTAATGTTCAATCTATTACGTTTTATGATGGTATTTCCTTATTTCTTGTTAGAAGTTTTGAGAATTTACATTTTGAAACATTTCATTGTGGAATAAAATGTTTTATAAAAAGTTTGTGTAAAAATCGTATAAATATTGTTGATTCTTGGTCAAAGTTTGAGGAAATACAACATTTTTTAAATGTCATAGAAATAGATCACAAGAAAAACATTATTCAGCAACAAATATTAGTTATGTCTGCAAAACTTATTGGAAAAAAAAAATATGAATCAGATACATTTATACGTAGTTTTGAATATTTTTCAACATCTCCTGCTTTATACAATAAACTAAAAAACGATTTACAATCAAAAGTTTGCAAAATTGATGATGCTAGTTTCTTAGACTCAGTATTCAAAAACATTGAAGAAAAACAAAAAATTTGTATAATTATTCATGGTATCATATGGTATAATTATATAGTATAATTAATCATTCATGGTAAAGCATCATTTTTTTAACATATACTTCAGTATATGTTAAAAAAATGATGCTTTACCATTGTGGAACATTGTTTGGTAAATCTTTAGATGATCCATCATTAGTGGCTAAAACTGTGTTGGGAATTATGATAGCATGTTTTAAAGGTGGTCCTAAATTTCTGTACAAGATGATTCCAATTTCAAAATTAGATTCAAATTTTTTGTTTGAACAAATAAACTCCAGCATAAAACTTATAAAATCATCATCTGGCGATGTAAAAGTTGTAATCTGCGATGGTAATCGTGTAAACCAAGCATTTTTTAAATTATATCATACTATTCCAGAAAAACCTTGAAAAACGGAAGTTAGGATGTATTTACTATTTGACTTTGTTCAGCTTTTGAAAAACATTAGGAATCTATGGCTTACAGAAAAAACTGGGGAGCGAGTGTACAGTGATAATGGTATTCAAAAAACAGCTAAATGGGAGCACCTTCGATGCTTATATCAAATTGAATCAGAAAAGTTAGTCAAATTGTCAGACTTGAATGAAATTACAATAGCTCCCAAGCCAATTTTAAGGCAAAATGTATCTACTTGCCTTAAAGTTTTTTCAGATAAGACATATCATGTCTTGCTGACCTATTCCCAAATAATTTCAAATTCTAAGGGTACTGAAATATTCATAAATAAATTAATAATCTGGTGGAAAATTTTGAATGTGAAAGGTCGTGGAGCTGATGTAAGACACAATGATCCACTAGAAGCACCTATTTGTAGTCCTGATGATTGCCGTCTTAATTCTCTACTTCAGTTTGGTGATATGGCTCTTGAAATGTGTTGTATAAATGGCAAAAGAGTGAAGCAGTTATCTAATGATACTGCAAAATCAATTCACCATACTTGCTATGGTATTATCGAGCTATGTAAATATTTATTAGCAACAAGTCATGATTATGTTCTTCTTGGTATGTTTAAGTGACCACTTAGAAAAACAATTTGGGAAATTTAGACAAGGTTCCGGGGGTGCCTACTTTATAAATGTTCAACAAATTATAGAAAAATTGCATATAAATCACACATCACTGTTGTTATTTTTAAATATTGACATAGATTCTTTTGATTTTAGTTCAGGTCATGAGTGTGCTTTTTGTACATATGTTTTATGTGAAGCAGGTAGTGAAATATTTGACAATTTAGAAAAACTAGAGTCATCAATTTCTGATACTACCAAAATGTCTTTGATTTATATTGCTGGTTATGTATGTAGAAATGAATGTAATGAAAACATTTTGTTCAATCAAACATTACTTTATTATGATAAGTTTGGTGAGTACCTCAAGTCTATAGATCGTGGTGGTCTTAAAATTCCACCAGACAATGTTTGCCAATGGGTTTTTTTTTGCTTTGTCTTATACCATTCGATAATAAATAAAGTTTGTCGTAAGTCCTTAAGTGACATCTTTTTGCTTGTTTCTGAATTTTACTATTTTGAAATTAATCAAAAACATTGCAACACACTTGCTAATATATTTTTAAACAATTTTTGTGCACAAATTACACCAAGATCCAATAAAGAATCTGCATTAAAAGTTTTAAAGTTATCATAAATTTGTTTAGAAAAGAATGATTTTGTATCTGTTGTTGTTAAAATATATGCAAATATTTTCTTTGTTTTAATTTTTTTTTTTTATAAAATTTTAACTTTTAATTACAGACTCGGCTTACGGTTGCACGATGAATAGGCCTTCAGTTTAGAGCGCCATGGTTTATATGGTCGAAGGGTATTTCTTAACCATGCGCGAGATCTCGTCTCGTTCTCATTTCTCGAGAGAAATGGGACTTCTCGTGAGAAACGAGAAATAGGAAATTCTCACGAGAAGTAGAACGAGACTTAAATATTATATTATTTTCCAAATTAAAACTTATTATAATTTACAAAAGGCTTAATAATTTGTTTTTTTAATTAATTAATATTTTGACTCCGTGATTTTAATTAGATTTTTAATTAGATTTTTTATTTAGATTTAAAAAAAAATCTAATTAAAAAATTTCAATTAGATTTTAAATATTTTTAATTAGATTTCAAATACAAAAACTTTTTGTATAAAATGGTGCACTTTCGACTTAAATTCATTAGTTTACCAGTGGAATTCAACTGGAGACATATTGTTCATATTGAAAAGAAATATTCTTGCCTCATTTCAACGATCAAAAATGTCACCAAGAAAAAACAAAATCTGGAGATATTTTCAAAAAACAAGTGACGGTGCTGAATGCAAGGCGTGCAAAAAGTTTTTGAAAACAAAAGATGGAAATACAAGCTTTTTTTTCGAGGTGACGACTTCATCGTCACCTCGAAAAAAAACACTGCCAAGATTACGTTGAGTATTCTGAAAAAACTGACGACTCTCTTCTTCCTCCTCCTAAGAAGAAACAACGAACCATGGTCGAAATGCTTAAAACAAACTCCAAATATGACAAAGACAATTCCATTCAAAAACAGTTTGACTCTGCAATGCTGGATTACTTTTGCACTGATCTGGCATCCTTTTTAGCAGTCGAAGGAAGAGGTTTCAAGAAATTGTTTGATATTGCAAACCCTAAACTGAGCCTTCATCACAGAACGAATTGAAAGCTTTCATTCAAGAAAGCTTTCAATTCGGTCAAGAGAAGTTCAAGCTGGAATGAAGAGCATAATAACAGAGATTACGCCAAATCTAAAAAGTGCTGCATTTACTTCTGACCTTTGGACTTCTAGAGCTCAGGACAGCTACATCTCTTGGACTTTTCATGCTATTGACAAAAATTGGAGACTACATCACTGGACACCCCATGTCCAACAGTTCCCAGGCAGACACACAGGTATCTTAATTGAAGGAAAGATGGATTCTTTCTTAGAAGAACTAAATTTGCCTGCTGATTTGCCAATGTACTGAGTGAATGACCAGGCAAGAAACATGAAACTTGCAGTCAAATTGTCAAAGTGTCTTGACCAATACTTGTGCAACAATCATATTTTGCAATGTGCAGTTCGAGACTCATTTGGAATGACTGCTGGAATGGATGATGAGTTGCAAACATGCAAAGATTTGGCTTCTTTAACTCACGAGTCAACATTTGCAGCTGAGTTGCTTGAATCAGAATCAGACGCTCAAGGAATCAATTTTAGACAGTTACGCCAATCTGTTGACACAAAATGGAAGAGTGAACTGGGTTGCATGGCTTCTGTCCTACATCTAAAGAGTGCAATTATCAGCTTATGTGCAAATGAAGATATTTTTTCTTTAAAAACCATCAGTAGAAATTTTGGCACCACTGAAAGAAGCTACAGAAACGTGGTCGGCTGAGTCTATTCCAACAATTAACACTATCGCCGATTCTCTTTATTTAATCTATGACAAAATTGATCAATTTCTTGAGACGGATGGAAAAAATGGCTACGGTGTCTTGTATGCAAAAAATTTGAAAAGCTGCATTGAGAAAAGATTTCCTCTTTGTCACACTGGAAACTTATTGAGTGCTGCAGCAAACTACTTAAATCTTGTTTTAAAGGGACTTCACTTGAAGCTCTTCAAAAAATTTCAAACAACAAAAGAATGGCTAGCCTCACAGATTAAGGATAATGTTGAGTGCCAACCTGTTGCCAGAGTCCTTTCAGCAGATTTGTCCCCTAATTCAAAACTGAAGCGCAAGTTAAACGTCAGACTTGAAACACAAGAGCCAACATCTGAACTGAATCCTATTTTGAGCGAAATGTGCCAGTATGAATATCTCCCTGATGCCAAAAAAGATTTTCCGATTCTTGATTGGTGGAAATTGCATTCAAATACATTGCCAGAACTCTCTTCATTAGCTAGACAAATTTAAGCTATTCCAGCAAGTTCAACTAAATCAGAGAGAGTTTTTAGCTCAGGTGGAAATGTCGTCCGATCATCCAGACACAACTTACACCCAGAAAAAGTAGAACAAATCATCTTAATCAGAGAAAACATTGTCTTGTTGAAAAAGTTCGGCAAAAAAATTCTGAATTAATATTTGAAAAAGTTGTTTACATTTGACAAATGTCAATTGTGTCTATTTGTCAAAACCATGTTTACATTTTTTTTTTTACTTGGATTTTAATAAATTTGTTTTCAAAAATTGTTAAATTTCCCGTCTCGTCTCGTTCTCGGTCTCACGAGAAGTACTAACTTCTCGTCTCGGTCTCGTCTCGGTTTGAAAAAACCTAGTCTCGCCCATGGTTAGTATTTCTGATATATGACGTTAAAAAAATTCTTTATATTTGTATTTAAATGACTCATGTTCAGGTCAAGGTTAAAATCACCTGCAAAATAAATGCTTTTATTTTTGCTTAATTTATATTTAATTATTTATTTTTAAATATTTAATTGGTTTTTAACATGATTTTCGAATTGTTTTATTGAGCCGGATGGTGGTCTGTATAAAACGTGGATGATAATGTTTTTTGTGGTTTTGTTTAATATTTCCACGCATAGTGATTCACAATCATTATTGGTGGAGCGCAAATCTTTGTATGATAAAGAATTACTTATAAATACACACAAACCCACTCTTTTCTTCCCAGATCCTCTAAATTGATGAATCACTTTATAATTTGGTAGCTGAATATTTGTATTTGTCTTGATATACTCATCAGTACACCATGTCTCGCTGAGACTAGTAATTTTTAAATTAAATTTAATCTCGCATAACAATTGTTTAAATAATTCAAAATTTTTTGAAAAACTCCTACTATTTAAATGCAAATGAATTTGCATCGAGGCCTTGCATTATGTTTTCTGTTTTAGGGTCATAATATAAAGTTTTAATATTTTGAAATACTTTGTTATTACTAAAAAAATTAATATCCGGTCAGAAGGCGTATCTAAGAAATATCCTATTTTTATTTTGTAATAAATTAAATTCTTAGAGTTAAGTGTAACATTATCTTCATTTATAAGTAGGATATTTTTTATAAACTATTAACATATTATTTTTCTGAAAAAAAATAAATAAAAATAATAATAATAAAAAAAATAACGATAAAAAAAAAATAAGGATAAAAAAAAAAAAAAAGAAAAAAAAAAATTTTAATTGGGGAGACCGGGGCTAGTTGGCTCGGTTTTTACTCTATGAGCTCTGTTGCCCTAAAGGTCAGTTTCCACTCATCCGTTTTACTACGGAAAAAGGAAAGGGATGAGAAAATTAATCACGTGAGCATGCGCAGTTTGTAATTTAGTTTTCCCGAAGCTTAGTTTTTCCAATCATGTCTGTCTTGGGAAAAAGTTGATTTGAAATCAACTTTTTCCCGTGAAAAAGCAAACATGAAAATTAGCAGCCAATCGCGTTGCTGTAATCTTCGAGAATTAAAAACAAAAAAAGTAGATAAGTTTCGAAGAAGTTTTCCGTTTTTGTAACTTTGTCGTAAACATTACTTTTGTGATTTTGCCATAAACATTTATTTTTCTATAATTATGTATGTAATTATATCAAATTTATTTATGCATAAATTTTTAATTGCTTACTATGATGCCAAATGGGAAGCATTACGACATTTATTTACCTACAACTGCAATTTTATGTCAGTTTTACTGCTTTTTTAAATTGTATAAACATCCGAATAATATGTTATTATATTAAACTTTCGAGTGACCTATCCGATTCCCGACATTGATTATTGAAAATTCAATTTAATAATGACCGATTTAAACGTCAATTTTTCAAGAATACAAAGTTATTCTACAAGCAAGAGCTTGGAAGCTCATTTGATAGAAGAAGCGAGAAGGTTTCCGTGTCTATGGGATACTACAATTCGCTCATATAAAGAAACACCATTAAAAATTGAAGCATGGAGGCAAATATCTGCTTTATTAAATGCAGAAGGTAGCTATTTATTTTTTCAAGTAAATTTTAACAACAATATGTAAAACAAAACTACATCTATGTTTATAACAATAAAAAACGCAATCAATGACAATTTATTATAGAACCAAAATAATAATTGTTTACTTATTATTATCAAGCATTTACATAATATTTGGAATACGCTGACAAAAGAGACACAGCCAAAAGACAAAATTAGGAAATAATAACAAAACAACTTGTGTAATTGTTATAAAACTAATATAACACTAAATAATTGAAACATGTACTCATAACATATCAAAACGATACAAATAACAATACTTTTTTTTATCTTGTAATAAGATAACATATTATTATTATTATTATATATATATATTATTTTTTTTGATTAGAAAAAATTTTGACTTCAACATGGACTAAGCTTAAGAGAAAATTTTCGTAGATGCTAAAACCGCCAAAAAAAGGCTTCCGTGTCTGGAGCTGGTGGAGATCAACTACCCTTATGTCAATTCTTTACAGAATTAATGTTTTTGAAAGATGTCATTGGGGTAAAATTGACTAGTAAATAAGTATATAAACATAAAATGCGACATTTTTGCAACACAGCCTCCAGTTGAACACATTGCTTTTGAAAATATAGACAATACGATTAAAGCATCAAGTTCGAGAGATAATTTGACTTTAACGGAAAATGAAACAGTTGTAAGTTCAATTGCATCACCACAAATGATCATCTCGTCACCAAATAAAATGAAAAGAAAAATGAAACCTGACCCATTACAAGTTGCTCTTGAAAAAGCTATAATGATTGATGTGGAGCAGAAACTGATGAAAATTAATGATAACGATATGGATGAGCTATTCTGTAAAAGTTTAGTAAGTTCTTTTCAAAACCTTTCAAAAAAGAAAAACAAAATAGCAAAAATTAAAGTTATGGAAATCCTCCTCGAATCGGAAAGTGACAATGATTGAAAATGTAAAATCGAATTTTGGAATAAAATATATTTTATATACTAAGATATTAGTTATTTTTACATTTAATATACAACTCAGGTAAACTATAAAATTCTTCATATATATATATATATATAAATATATATATATATATATATATATATAAATATATATATATATATATATATATATATATATATATATATATATGTATATATATATATATATATGTATATATATATATATGTATATATATATATATGTATATATATATATATATATATATGTATATATATATGTATATATATATATGTATATATATATATGTATATATATATATGTATATATATATATATATGTATATATATATATGTATATATATATATATGTGTATATATATATACGTATGTATATATGTATATAATTATATATTCTTTCTTTTAAAGACAATATTTCCTTAGGATATGGTTTCATTAAATAGTTTTTGAGAGGAAACGCCTCATGTCCAATAAGAACGTAGGGCAGTTTTACATTTGAACCATTTGGCTTTTTAGGTTCTGGGATATGCAATAAGTTTGATTCAAAATTCAGGTTCTGGGATATGCAATAAGTTTGATTCAAAAACAATCCCTATTTTACTATTTTTGAATACACCACCATCACTGTTTCTACCAGTATCACCAATGTCAATAAGTGTGAATTCATAGTTTGCATTGCAAATAGCCATCAAAACAATTTAGTGAGATTTTTTGTAATTAAAGTAGAATGACCCTGATCTTGAAGGGGCTTGCATAACAATATGTTTCCCATCAATAGCCTCTATGCAATTGGAGAAGTTCCATTTCTTCTCCAACTCGTTTGCTATAGCTTTCCATTCATCTTCGCTTTTTGGAAAGCTAATATATTCTTTAGCCAGCAAAATAGTCCGTATAGCAATACAGGTTTCGTTTATTATTCTTCCTACGGAAGTCGGACTTATTCGAAACATACCTGCTAAATCTATTTGTGAAGTGCCTCCAAAAACGTATTTCAAAGTGACCATTAATCTTTCACTAGCTCCAATTGTTTCACGTCTGAGAGAAGATTTTGTAATTGCTGGTGCAATTAAGCTTAACAAATGTTCATACTTTGTAGGTGTCATTCTAAAAAACTTAAAAAAGTATTCGTGATCAAAAAGCTGCATATCTGTTATAAATAAACTGAATGCTCCTTTTTTTTTCTTTCTCTAAATAATTTTCTGACCCACATTTTTTTATACTTTTGCCTTCTTTTGATTTTTAAATAATACAATAATAACAAATATAAAGTTTTCCTGCTTAGAACCGATAACACCGCCATTTTTATTATTTAACTATCATTATTTAAAAACGAAAATTAAAGTGATACGTATCAGTGGAAATCAATAAATCCTAACCGTCCTGTACAGATTACAATTTTTTTTCCCATCCTTTTCCCTTTCCCGTAATAAAACGGATGAGTGGAAACTCACCTTTACGTTTCGTTACGTTCATGAACTAGATAGGTTTGTAGTTGTCTCGATACAGTAATTAAGGCTTTGCTAAGAACTTATTTGTTTATGATTACAAACAAATAAGCCTTTAGCAACGCCATAGTTACCGTATTGAAATAACTAGAAGCCTATCTAGTTTATTCGTAAGACTATTTTATATAAAGTCCACTAGAACAACGTTTGCTGGGATTATTTTGAATTAAATTTTAAGTTTCTTAAGTTATTTTTAATGACTGTATCTGTAGTCCAGAATGTAGCTTAAATAATGTTACCCAGCAAACATTGTTTTAGTGGATTTGCAAGAGACCTATGTAAGACATGTACCAGAAAATATCTGCACTGACATTTTAAAGGATATTTATTTAACTATTGTATAATACAATTTGTATTTCGATATTGAATGTTATATATATTTTGAAAGTAAATATATTATTATTCTTAAATTTCACTTAAGAAAGTTTGTGAAGTTTTGTACGTGAGAACGCATGCACTTTGCGTTTTACACTCGACGTCAGCTTTTGCACAGTCTTCGGCTGGACTTTCTTGGTAGCTCTAATCCATTTATTTTTGAAGTCTTTAATGTTTCTGGCTTCTTTTACATTGAACCTTTTTTTTTGACAAGAAATATTTTGGTGTTAATTGTTCCCGTAGTCACAAAACAAGAGCTTCTTTCACCACATTCACAAATTGCTTGCCAAACTAAGAATTTTTTTGCAAATTTTTGCATTCCAATGCATTTATAATTGGAATTCAGTTTCTTGCGATTGTTTGCGAGAAAATGCAAACATTTTTTCCCTTCTTATCTTGATTTGATGACATTTTAATTAAAACTAATTGCTTCGATAACAGAGTTGATTAAATTTTTGAATAACACAAATACAATGACATTTTGAAACAATTAGCTATTTAAAATTAGGCATGGTTTTCATAAACACCACATCAGAACACGCGCAGATTTTTTATGGTACATGTCTTAGGCATTTTTTAGCGCTTTATTGGAGTTTTGCTTATCGGTTACTTAGTAGACCGTTAGTGGCAGGCTTTATAAATGGCAAGCCGATAACTCTCCGACATTATAATAGTGGCTAGTCATTGCTTAGCCACTTTTAGCGGCCACTAAAGTTCCACTAAGTAACTGAGCAAAACTATAGCGGTCCGCTTAAAATACCTTTATTGGTCCACTAAAATTCCGCTATAGAGTGTTTGCTATGTTAGTTTGGTTGAGCATCTTTCAACTAGTATTGGATATAACTTACAATTAGAATAAAAAGTGACTTACCAATGAAAAACAATATATATGTAATATACAATTTGGAGAACTAAATGTTTTAGGTGGAGTTCTCCATGGATCTTTCCTTGGTTCACTCTTGTTTTTAATTTATTTAAATGATTTTTGCAATGCGTCTTTAAAACCAAATTCAGCCATTTTTGCTGATGATACAAATCTATTTCTTACTAACAATGATATTAGGAAATTATATGCAGACATGAATACTGAACTAAATAAAGTAAATAATTGGTTTTGGGCTAATAAACTCTCGCTTAACTCAGAGAAAAGAAACTACATATTATTTCATAAAAAAAACAAGTAGAAAACTTTCCTATTAAGTTGCCTGACCTTATCTTAAATGATAAGTTAGTTAAAAAACGAGCTTGTATAAGATTCTTAGGAATTTTTTTTATCAGAATTTATCCTGGCTTAGTGGCTCAAACAAGATATATTCAATCTAAGATCACCAATATAATTGGTATGATGTATCGAGCTCGTTCGTATATAAACAAATATATTAGTCTCAAATTAATATATTTTGGATTAATTCATTGCTTCATCAGTTATGCAAATATATCATGGGCAAGTATGCAACCATCAAAACTTAAAAAAATTAATTGCTTAAAAAAACATCCAAAAAGCAAATATAAGTAACGCGTATAAACTGCCTCAAACGGGTAATAAATATACTGAATATAGTATTGCGTATCGAGGTCCAAATAAATGAAACATCTATCAAAAAGGATTTAAATGTATGACAAAGTCATTAGGTTTCAAAAAGGATTCAAAGGTACGGTAAATTCGTTAAGTTCATTCAAGTTTTTAACAAAAAAAGAAATTTTTAAAATATAAGAAACGTTTTTGGTTAATGATACTTCGAATAATTTCTCATAAATCTGTTTTTGTTTTATTTCTACTTTTGTTGGTTGCTTGTCAATTTTATTAGCGAATTACGCGTTTTATTACGATATTTTATTGAAATTTTATTACGCATATTGTTATATATTACGATATTTTTTTGAAATCTTGTTATAGGGGCTCTATAAAAAGATTGCGATAACGTACTGTCATCCTCATCTTCTTTGAGCCCCTATCTGTTTTACTTATTTTATTTATTGAAATTTTATATTACGAAGTTGTAAAATCTTATATTATATTAAAACAGAGAAAGAAAAAAAAAAAAAAAGGTTCATTTTAGTTTCAAATTAAAAAAGAAATTATTAAAGTTTGAAATTCATTTGTGCTTAAGTAATTCTGAAGTTATTTGATTCTATTTTTTTCGTTTTTTTTTACCATTATTTGATTTACTGATCAGCGCAGCAATTTTATGCCCATCAGGGTTATAAATATAATATCTATATTCTATTGAAAGTATGTATAGGGGCTCTATGAAAAGATTGCGATAAGGTATTGTCATCTTTGAACTCCTGTCTGTTTAATTCTTTATTTTATAAAGATCATTGTAAATGGAAAAGTTTAAAATTTTGTTGTATATACAAAAACGGTGCTTGTTGACAAGATTTTACTGTTTTCTTTGTTCTACGGACATATTTTTTCTTTCTTGTTTGTTGATTATTTTTGCTATACTGGTGTATGTTATCTTGATTGTTGAATATATTTTTATATATGTATGTTGATTATTTTTGTTAAACAGTAAAATAAATGAAATACAAAAAAAAAAAAAAAAAATTGAAAAAAACAAATTACTGGCTTACTAAAAGGAAAAAAAAAAACAAACAAACGATAAAATAACACTTTTTAATAAAATGTTAAAACGAGTTTTAACTTCGTTAATTATTGTTTTTTTTCCTTATCCTCCAGTGCAGTATGTAAGAAAACATTTGTTAACTTTTTTCAAAATAAACTAGGTTTACTCGAGTTATTAGGTTTAAAATTTGCTATGATTTTTCATCAAAATGTTTTTATGCAAGAAAAGTAAAATTTCAAAATATTTTGGTCTTTTTTATTACTTGATGTAAATAATAGTTTGTTTGCAAATAAATTGCAAAGAGTTTATTTTGCTCCAAAAAAATAAATATTTTTGTGATAAATTTTATGACCTTATTGTTTTAAATCTATATTTAAAACAATTTAATTTTATTGCATTCCTTGTATTATATTGTGAAATCAAGATTTTTTTTTAATTTGAGAACCAATTTTTCTAAAAAATTAGTACTCCTTTAAATAAGAATCAATATTTTGTTATATTTAAACACTCTCTCTTACCATGGTACTCAGGCAATACTGATCCATAGTGGATAATTTAGCGGTAAGTAGAACAAGTCTGTTGATCAGATGAAAAGATGTTTAGATGAAAACCTATGTTGAATTGTTTCCTGTCTAGGATGATATAACCGGGATCTTTTTTAGTGGTAATAAGGTTTCTCAAACTTTGTGGTAGGTCTCAGAGAGGTTAATTCCATCAACAATTGTAAAATATCAGAATATTAACAGTGCCATATTGCACATTGATGGTGTCTCTGTTAATTCTTTAGATGCAAATTGTCGAGGTTGGATAAGGAGCCCAACGTTGCTTGGGCCGTGCTCTATCTATGAATGAGTCTAGTTCTCCTTAAATTTGAACTATTCTCAAAGAAACCCAAAAATGTTAAAACCATCCCTACCCCTAACCGTTTTAATCTATCTTTTACAAATTTTTGTGGTCTGCGAAGCAATTTTTCATCAGTTGAATCTTGACTCTTACTAAATTCACCAGAGTTGCTTGCTTTTTGTGAGACTAAAGCAAGTTCCACTGTTTCTTCTTCAGATCTCAGTTTTGATGGATACTATCCTTTGATTTGCAAAGACTCAATTGTCTTGATATGAATAGCCTTGATTTGTGTCTTGTGTTTGAACTAAGCTTGTGTTCAGTTTCTTCATTTTCTCCTTGAGGTTGTTCCGACTATGCAATGATCTTTATAAAGTTTTCATCTCGAACTTCTTCTTCAGACTCACTCTTTCATTGCACTACTTACTACTACCCTAAAGCTGACTTGGATTCTTTTCGCGATTTTCTTAGTGACGGTCCTTGTGCTGATGTCTTTTCTTTCTCCGCTAGTAAATGCGCCTCCTACGTAATCTCCTAGATCCAGGCAGTAATAGAAGTTTTTTATTCCTTCTCTTTGGTTCCAAATCAAGCCTCATTCTACTTCATGGTTTTCGCCTTCTTGTTCAATATCTTGTACTATATCTTGTGTAATTGCTTTACCTAATTGCAATAATTTTTTAAAATCTTTTTCAAAAGAACACTACTCTTGTGAACAAACGCCTATTTATTATTGCAAGAATACAATTCAAAAAGGTGCTGTCTAATGCTAAGCTCCATTATTCAAAGTTTAGTAAATCTCGTATCTTATCTCAGAAGTTAGGCTCTAGAGACTTTTGGAAAATCTTCAACTGCGTCTTTAACAAAGGTTTAAGGTCCATCTCTCATTCATGGAGTTGATCTTATTACTCTCCCGAGGATAAGGCCGAACTATTTGCAAAGAATTTTTCTTCTAATTCAACTCTTGAATTTTATGGCTATACGCTACCTTCCATACCAGTTAAACAAGTAAACCTATTGCTGGATGTTCCAATCATTCCAACTACCGTTGCTAAAGTCATATCTCAGTTAAACTTTTCCGCAGCCTGTGATCCAGACAACATTCCTGTCATAGTCTTTTAAAAGTGTTTTCCAGAACTTTCTTTAATTCTTTCTAAACTATTTAATAAGTGTTTGTCTCAATCCTATTTTCATGCCTGTTAGAAAATGGCATCTATGGTTCCAATTTTTAAAAACCCAGGTCTACGTAACTGGACGGCTCCGTTGGTCACTTTTTGCGACCATTGTGTCGCATAAACAAACAATTTTTAAAAACTCTGGTGAACATTCTGACCTAGTCTTCTATTTGCTACTATGTTATTAATTAATTAAGTTTTTGAGTCTTTGATCAACAAATTTCTGACATCTCATCTTAAATCAAATAACTTAAGATAGGATGTCAGAAATTGTCAAACAAACTAAAGGAAAGTTTTTGAGATTATTAAATCTTTTCTTTCTAAACGCTTTATTAATGACATCTTTGAAGGCCAACACTCTTCTTCATTTCCAGTAAAAGGAAATTAAGAAAATCACTGATCATATTTTATATACATTAATGATCTTCCTTCATTTGCTGACAACTCAACTATATACTCCTGTCTTGATAAAAAGTCTTCTCTTTTTGATCGCTTAGAACAGGCAGCCTATCTTGAATCTGATTTCACTTCTATAACAGACTGGGGCTTGCAGTGGTTTTTGAATTTCAACTCCAACAAAACTCAGTTATTTACTGCAAAAAACTATTGCAACACTATCGAAATTCTTATGTGAATGCAACCCTCTCACTGAGTCCGCATTTTTACATCTTCTTGGATAATCGTTCACTACTGACCTCTCATGGAAACGATATATACAATTGATTGCCAAGTTAGCATCTGCTAAGGTCGCTTCTCTTTATCATGCTCGTCATTTTCATACTCTTTTCTTACTGGACGCATTGTAAATGTAGTTGGACCTGGTCTGTATGCCAAGCTTGAGTCTATCTACCATCGTCGTAAAGTTGCATCTTTTTTTCTTTTCTACAAATACCATCATGATTGTTGCTCAAAGAACCTTTCATCTCTAGTTCCATCAACCAAAGGAACTATCATCTCTAGTTCCATCAACCAAAATTTTTTTTCCGTTTGACTCCTCATTCAGCAAAGTTACATCTCTTTAATGCATCTCTCCCTGCATGCTCTAAAAATCTTTAGTTTTTTACTCACATCAACCCTTCGGAATTCTCTCCCATCTTTATCTTTTCCAGACTAATACAACCTATAACTTCTATCCTAATTCTTCTGTCAACCATTTCTTTGCTCTGTAATTCTATTCTTTATTTTCTAGTAACTCCCGACTTAATAGTGGTTGCTTGAAGCCTTGTTGGGAGTGAATTTGAATTTTAAAAAAAGTGAAACTATTTTAATAAACTTAAGCTTTAAAAAAGAAAAGTACATATCTACTATGTTATTTAAAATAATAATTCTAAGTTACTATGTTATTTGATAAAATAATTGTTTCCACAAATGTAATAATCTTAGTCTTGACTTTATTTTTTAATTCAAGAACAAGTAGAAATAAACTGTAAAAAGAGAAGAAAAAAAAGAAAAAAATTTATTCATTTTGTTATTAACCATATATTTTTGTTTCTAGGTATTTTACCAAATTTAACTTCAAGTATCATGTTTATGAAATAAATATCTTTTTACTTCTTTTTGAAATTTAAATTCTATTGTAGTTTCTTTTTCCTTTTTCCATTTATTAAATGCATTTAATTTTACCTGTTTTTTGTGGCAAGAGCTTCTTCTTTAAATTTAAGCGTTTTTAACAAAATTTTGTTTCTTTAACAAAATTTCTTTAACAAAATTTTGACGAGAGCCGCTAATTGCTGCATATAAATTTGTCTAACTGATTCCTGCAAGAGGTGTACCGAGGAGTGGGCCAAGGGGGGTGTCTAGTCCTCTACGAAATTTATTAGTCGGCAAATCGGACACTGGAGTCGGCAAAATCGGATTTATAATTGGCAGTCGGTAAAGTTTTTTTTTTCTTCAGATCTTAGTAAATTTGAAATGGATTTGGTATTTGGTTTCCAAAAAAGATTGGAAGTAAAAGTTAATCCTAGAAGATGAAGGGTAGAAGACTCATTGAGTTCATAAATATAGGAAAATCTCATTGCGATAACTATTGGCTAAAAAAATTGGGTTTTATCTGAGGTAAAGTTCAATATTTACTGTGTGCCCCATGCAGTAGCAAAAGTGAGACTCTTTTCAAGCTCAAATGCCCCCTCCAAGCAATCAGAAAGCATCTTGTCAAGACAAGAATAAATAGTAGTATCATCAGCAAACAATGCCACCTTAGATGTGAGAATTTTTGGAAGATCGTTAATGTAAATTAAAATGAGTATAGGACCAAGGATAGACCTTGAGGAACCCCTGAAGTTATAAAATAAGAAAAAGAGTGCTATTCATTGAGGAAAACTTTTATACTACGACTGGAAAGGAAGGACTCAATAATCTTAAAGATGTTACCAGATACACCATAATAAGAAAGCTTATGGAGAAGACCAGGATGCCAAACTTTATCAAATACTTTAGAAATGTCAAGAGCGATTTTCCTTAACTTCTCCACCTCTATCTAATGCAAGATAAAACGAAAATCATATTGTAATCAGAAAGTAATTTATTAGATTTAATTTAAGAGGTTAAGTGTTTATTAATTTAAGATTCAAAACCTTGCTAATGATAGGAAGAAGACTAATGGAACGGTAGTTAGACGAGTCAGATTGCTCTCCAGAATTTTCGAAAATAGGTATAACAAATGCCGCTTTCTAGCATGCTGGAAAACAAAACTCTGATAAGCACTTGTTAAGTAGATTTGAAAGTAAAGACGAAAGCTCCGAAGAACACTTCTGCGAGACTATAATAGGTATGCTGTCCGGATCGCAAACTAAAGAAGAGTCTTACCAAGAAATCACTTTAGATACAGAAGCTGGAGTGATACGAATGTCAAGCAATAGACCAATATGTTTGTCGGCAATATCAGGTAGAACGCAACTAGTGGAATCAAGAGATGATATTGATGAAATGTTATTAGCAAGCAATTAAGCTTTGTCTTTAGGTGAGGTGAAAAAATATGAACCAAACGAGAGAGGTGAACAGATTTGCTCTTATTTTTGATACTATTAAATATTCGCCAGAAGTTACGAGAGCCTAATTTTTGAGATGAAATACGAGGTTTCATGGCCTGAAAATAGCGGGCTTTGGCGTCAGACAAAACCTTTTTACAATGGTTTCTAGCAATAGTAAACAGACGTCTGTTTTCTGGAGAGTTGTTTTGCTGATAGATATGGAAGTAATGATTTCAATTGGAAATTGCATTGTAACAATACGAGGCAAACCAAAGAGAAGAGTGAGGCTTGACTTGGAATTGCCGAGAAAAAATAAGTCTGAATGCAAAAAGTTATATAAAAAGCACATTAGTCAGCAGGAAGACGAAAGATTCCTACCCAAGAGCCATCACGAAGAAAATCAAGGAAAGAATCCCAGTCAGCTTTACTTTAGTTGTAAGAGGTTCGATAATAGGGGGATTCAGGTGATGAAGAAAAATGAGATATTAGTTTTAGAGAGTTATCAAACTGTGATCAGAAGAACCTAAGGGTGAATGTGGAGAAACTGAGCACTGACTAGGATCAGAAACAAGACATAAGTCGAGTAGAGAAGATAGATGATTCGGGTTGTCAGGAAAGCGAGTTGGAAAGTTGACTATTTGAGTTAGGGATTGAGAAAGGCAAAAGTTGTGGGCTTTAATGCCTGCGGAATCACTGACACTAGAGCCAAGCCATTCAGAGTGGTGAGCATTAAAGTCACCGACAACAACTATATTAGCTGATGGATAAAGAGAGAGGGCTTGGTCGATATGATTAGAAATATGTCAAAAAGAGTGCAGTCTTGAGATGAAGGAGAGCGATATAAAACAAAGAGAAAGGCAATAGAGTGAAGTGGTACTAAACGAAAGCACATGAAAGAGTAGTCTGTGGATTCAAACCTAGTTTCTCGACAAATGGGTGAATTCTTACGAATGTAAATGCCGAGGCCAAGCATGTGACTATTGGAGTCTTTACGAATTAGAGGAAGATAACCATCAACACTAATATCGCAAGATGAGACAGCCGAACTCAAATTAGTCTCACAAAGAGCAAGTAGGTCTGGTGAACTTTGCTAGAGATAAGACTCAACAAAAGAAAAGTTACTTCGAAGACCACGAATATTAGTGAATGATAGGTTTAGAGAACTTGGTGATGATGATGGTTTTTTGTGTTTTATAGTTTTTGGTACTTTATTCATTTTTAAATTAGGTTAAAGAACTTGACTCAAAGCATAGATAGTACTCAGAACACCGTTTAATAGCCCAAGCAATTGCCTCATTACTACTTATAAACCCTAAGCCGTAACAAAGGGCTCCAAATGTGGCCTCGACAATGCACACCAAAAGTACGAACAGGAACACCATCCATGCGCAACATGGCATTGTTAGTTCTCTGATATTTTACAGCTATTAATGGAATCAGCTTCTCTGAGAGCAACCTCAGAGTTCACAGCATCTGTAAGAGTACCACAGAGTACACAAACACACATCAGAGTCCAACCCGACAACCCCCTCCCTAAAAAAAAACCCTTTTATTAAAGCTCCAAAATTTAAAAAATTTATCCGCCAGGTATTACAAAAATAAAATAAAATAAAGCTCCTAGAATTTGTAAAAGAGCCCCTTTAATTTGCTGCCCCAACTGAAAATTTTTTTGGGGGGTTTTATAAAAAATGATTATTCGATAATGTACTTGAAAAACTTGAAACTTATTGATGAATATAAGTTTAATTGAGAATATTACAGAAACATTTTTATCAATCTGTTGCTCTTCACTTTATTGGTAGGGTTGAAGTTCCCAGCCTCAAATCATCGCAATTTTTTGCACAGCATCATTATTTGACATAAGCATAAACATAAAAATGTTTGGAGTTTGCTCCATGTCTAAAAGTCAATCACCAAAAAAGCCTGGATCCGTCACTGGCTTTGATAGCTCAGAGTCATTTTTTATTTTTAAGTAAATTTAATTTTCAAAAGTTTTATTTAGTTGACATTATGGAGCAGCAAAGTTAATTTTTTAAGAACCGAATTTAATTAAAAGACGAATTTAGACCATATGTGTACCCCGAATTTAACTGAAAGACAAATTCGGACTTTTAAACCGAATTCAACTGAAACCTGAACTTTTACTTTCAAACCGAATTTAACTGAAAGTCGAACTCCAATTTTTAAATCAAATTAATTGACTTTTTTTTGAATTTATTTTGACTGATAATATACACATGTATAATATCTTCTATCTATCTATCTATACTTTCATACGAATATTGAAAGTACATTTTCGAATAATCGTTTTTTATAAACCAAAATTAATAATTTTTTAATAAAAAGCTCTTGATTAACCCTATTTCAATGCATGATGAAAAAGATTATTAAAAATAATACTTTTCAAATTTAACTAAAAGTTAAATAAAATTTTGCAATTGTTACCGAGTTTAACTGATAGCCGAATTTCTTTTCAAATTCAGGATGAAAGTTCAAGTCATTGTCCACTTTGCTTTTCAGTAATATGTAATCCGAATTTTCACGAATAATTAACACCGGCTTATCTAATCATTGGCATAATTTTAAATAACGTAATAAAAGGTTATTTCATTGTAGAATTTATTGCAAAAAGTATAAACAGTATCATTGGACCTTACATTAGTATATAGAAGATAAAATAAAGGTTTGCAAATTATTTTTTATTAAGGCAGTTGCAGTTATTTTTAATTGAAACTTTAATGTTATTTATAATATGACAATTGTATGCGTTTAAAATAAATTTTACATTAGGCATACTGCTGTAACTTTTTTTTTATATATAGTGAATTTTACGGTAATAGTAGTTAAGTAGAAAGTGTTTTTCGATTAAGATTAAAAAATCGCTTTTCTATGTTAGTGCTTACATTTTTGTTTAAAAGGTAGTTAAACCAAATGATGTTGCGTTTACGGTTAATAAAAGTACAAAAAATATTTTTGAAAGGAAAATTTTTAATCAAAAGCGTAGCTTTAGTAACGCATTTTATAAAGATTTAAAAAAAAACTTTTATAATACAAAATACATATATATACATTTTAGCAAGATTACAAAAAATAATAATAATAATAATAATGCGCAACAATTAAAGATTCTTTTACTGTTAGGTATAAACACGTATACGTGATCAATTCTTCAGCTTATTTATTTGCTTTTACGCTGGGCACCTTTCATCGCTTTCACACTGGGCACATTTTTATTTTTTTATAATTTCTCTAATAACACTTACTCTAATATATTTTTGTCTTTTGTTTGCCCGAGACTTTTATGGCTCTATGTGTTCCATAAAGATATTGGGTTTTTGGCCCAGTTGCGAAGTTATACGAGTTATTTATTATTACGAATATTTTCAAGATTTTAATAAATCTTTTTTTATTAAAGTAAAACTAGCTCTTCAGCAGTTTCTTTTCAAAATTATAGAAGATATAGAAATAAATATATTTTAGGGAATCATAACTCTTTTCGAGTTATGGTTCCATAAAATATATTTACGATATTTATAATATTAAATAATATTTATTTAAAATATTATTTATTTAAAATATATTTAATTTTTTTTTTACTCTAACGTAAACTTGCATATATATATATATATATATATATATATATATATATATATATATATATATATATATATATATATATATATATATATTTATATATACACACTTTTCCAACCAAAATTTCTTGTTTCTAAAGAAAAAGGGTAAAGTTTTTTTTAAACGTCTTTTAAGCGTTCTTTACGTAAGAATAGTAAGAAGACGTTTAAAAGACATTTAAAATACATTTAGAACGTAACTTTTAAAAAAAAATGCCCGCTGGGTTAATTTAAAAGTTATCCAAACAAGTTTTTTTGGAGAAATTTGGTCACAAACAAAAATGTAATTTTTAATGAATTAGCAATAGTACCTAAACATGCTTTAAATTCAATTAATAGGTTGTTAAAGGATGTTTTAACACAAGGAAAATTCGTTTGGTGGAAAAGTAACTTTTTTTTGTGGTGGCTGTAGACAAATACTGTTGTTGCGAAAAAAGAGGAGCCAGCATAAATTCTAGAATTGTGTGTAAAATGTTCTTTCCATTTGGAGAAGAAGAATTTTTACAGTGGCTATTAAATCTTGGTAGTGGAACCTTTCAAGGAAGAAGCTTATGGAAACAGCTGATAACTATGGAAGAAGTTCTTTTTAAAAGATGCATTGAAATATCGCATCAGTGCATTATTAAAGAAAACGATTCTATTTTTGAAAGGATATTCGAAGATGCTGAGCAAGACGATTATTCCAAACAAGTGATTTTAACACTTTTTCATTAATCAATGAAAAAGTGCTTAAATGTCTACAAGGAAAGATCAAAACGTATTTAATTGTATATTCTTTTCTACTATTGTCATGATTATATATTTTATTTTATTTTAGATTTATCATATTTATGCGATGTAGAAAAACAAAACTGACAATTCTTATGTTTTCTTTAGTTCGTAAATTTTTGTTATTAAAAATGTACATTTTCTACATATTTCTTTATATTATTTATTAATCATTATAAAGATATATAATTTGTTTATTTTATTTGATATTTCCAAATTTTATGCATAATAATTCTGTTGTACGTATCTTTTGGGAGGAGAAAACGGGAGGGACGCAATTTAAAAAAATATATATAAAATTTGAAAAGCAGAAGAGAAAACTATTATTTTCTTATTTGCATCTAAAAATTTTTTAGTTAGAATTATCTTGTTCTATCAACAATTTCTTTTAATTTTTGAATAATTTAGCATTATGCTAACTATTTTGAAAACATATAAAGCTTTTAACACGGCGTTGCATGCTATATTGCATTGTTCTATCTCCTAAATAAGCAAATTTGAAAATGTTATCTTATTCTCCGATTAACCAATCATATATTTTTAATTACATATTGCTCGGAACAATTTTAATATTTTATCGTTTTCAAATTGGCCACTAAAAATACTCACCAAGAAATGGAACATGCTCTAAATCAAAACGAGTTACTTTTTTACTTAATTTTTATTATAATTTTAGAAAAGTGGAATTAGGCTGTTGCTTGGACCGTATTGAATACACCTAATAAATAATTATTTTTAAGCGTACTTGATAATCTAATCAAAATGGCAATCTAGTATTTTAATCATTTGAGCCGCTTGGTATTACACCTTTTGGTAGGTCACCCCATGACGGAGTATCCATGAAACGTGAAGAATAAAATATAAGATAAATACAACGTCTGTCGGGTTAAGTTCTATCGTAACAATAAAAGGTTGCAGAAGTTGTAAATTCAAACGCTCTACCAATATAAGTGAGATTGAGCGTCAAGTAATATTTGATAAATGGACCTTAGATGATGACGTTAAAAAACATTTCTATTTAAAAACTACCAAAAATTCTGGAGAATTGCTTCTTTGTTTCTTATACACAATATTAAGTTTGTAAACCCTACTATCTTTCAACATTGAATATTTGTAACTAAATAATTTTTTACTTTCATAAATTTAATAAATGCTTGACTACTGGAATGCCAATGCAATCAAAATTGAGAACGCATGAGAAAAAAGCTTATCACGTGACTATAAAAAAGTTGTTAAAGACCATATAAACCTTTTCCTAAAAATTAAGGCTCGTTACTGCAGAAAAAAAACACAAAGAATAGATCGAAGGAACACTCAATCTTGGTAAACTTTAAGATCTTTTTGAAATATATTGTGATAAAAATGGACTATACACCAGTAAAACAACATATGTATCGTTATATCTTTAATCACGTGTTCAATATAAAGTTTTAAATACCAAAACTGAACGTGAAAAATATCATCAAAATGTTTATACTTGAGCTAATGTTGGAAACTTTTATTACAAACGGGAACTTTCAAGTTATAACTTAACTGGTTATTGTTCGCTTTACAGAAAAGGTTATTGTATGATCAAGTGTGGTCTTGTTTACTTCTGAAAATCTTGGATGACTTTCCAAGACATATGTAAGTTCATATTTTGGCTTGATTCATGTATACCACAAAGCCGCAATAGTTTTGCACGTCTAAAAGAAACAGGGCATCATTCAAAGATCCGCTCCAAATATGGTAACAGTATTCCATACAAAAATCGGATTTTAGATTTATAGAGATAAAGAATAGAATTCAGAGTAAGAAAATGGCGAGCATGATAAAGAGATGCAACCTTAGCAGATGCTAATTTTGAAATTGATTTTATATATGGCCTCCAAGCAAGGTTTGGTCTCCAAGCAAAATCGGTAAGTAATTTTTAATCCTAGAAGACGAAGGGCAGATGACTCATCAAGTACATTACCGTTTGTAAATATAGAAAGATCTAGATATGTTACAACTACGATGATCATTGAGTTTTATCAAAATTAATGTTCACCAGCCACCGAGGGCAGAATTTCACTACTGCTATAGCAGTAGTGAAATTCTTTTCCAGCTAAAGTGCCACTTCCGAGCAATAAGAGAGTGTTGGCTTCTTATCAACATCTACAACTTTTATATTACGATTGGTAAAGAACGATTAAATAATTTTTTTTTTAACTTTTTTTTTTTTATGCCCTATGAAGTTCTTACGGTCTTATCACAGAGCACCGTGGATGAGCATTTAATTCGAAGTTCACGCCTCATTCCTAACCGATGTCGCAAAACCTGCCCAGAGGTGGGGTTTGAACCACAGATAATTTGTTTCTGAGGCAAGTGCGCAAAATACTTTACCTGATAAACCGTAAGAAGAGAGCTCATGGAGAAAACCATCATGCCAAACCTTATCGCAGGCTTTAAAAATGTGAAGACCAATCGCCTTAACCTCTATCTAATGCACAATAAAACCTATCAGTTATTAGCTTTAATAAATTAACAGTAGAACGAGAAGATCAAAATCCATTTTGATGATAAAAAAGTAAGTTATTAGATTAAAAATAAGAGATTAATTGCTTCTTAATTAAAGATAAAAAAACCTTGCTTATGATAGTAAGAAGACTAATAGAACGGTACTAAGGAGAGTCGATACCTCTCAAGAATTTTAGAAAATAAGGATAATAGATGCCGCTTTCAAACAGGCCAAAAATAAAAACTTAAAAAAAAGCACTTAAAAAAACATCTATACTTTCAAAACTGTTTAACTTAGTAAATAACTTAAACAGTTTTGAAAGTATAGATGATTTAACTTAGTAACTAAGTAAAATGATTCGTACTTTCAAAAGCTCGTCAACAGATAGAATTTGTTTACCCTTTAAGTTTTTGAGCAGGAAGCCTTTTACAAGACAGTAGCCTAATGTATTTAACGTCTGCCCAAGACAAGTATTTTTCTTGAGACACCATCTCTAGCCTTTACTCAACCAAAAGCCTCAAGTCCAGGGGTCTGTTAAGTTCGAGTTGACTTCTCCTAGCCTATGCCTAAAAAGGCGTAACCTACTGGGCAGCAGGACATGAAACAGGTTATTCTGGGTTACTATTACCATTAGCAGGATAACCATTTATTTGTTACAAATTCTTTATCCAGAGTCAAACCGTCAAAGATAAGCCATATTGAAGGAGATGCATTTTCTCTCTTAATGTTTGATTATCAAAATTAAGTAGTTAGTAACTTTTTTAAAATAGGTTAGACACTAGTTACGACAGCCGCTTAAATATTCAAAAGTTTTTTTGTAGAATTTAGTATAATGTATAACTATGTGTCGATGAAGATTTCGGAGTCCGTAATTAAAGAATTTAATTAGCCATTATGCTTATGCATCACAACGTGTTTTTCATATTTAAAAAATAGTCTCGGGATTTGTTTAATTTCAAAGCAGAAAAAGCTGTTCTAATTTTTTCCGGATATTGTACTTCAAGCTTTGTCCACGTGAAAGTGTTAAAGTAGTATTATTTTGATTATTCGAGGAATTTTTTATTATTTTAAAAACATATTTACAGATAATTGGTTACAATTTTACCATTCTTTTTAAGTTGTTTATTGTGAATAATATTGAGTTTACGATTTTTTGTGCGCATTGTTACACCTGTGTATGAAATCTTTTTAAAAAATTGGTTTTTTTATAATATTGAAGTTTCAGAAATGACGCATTTTTATAAAAGATTAATTCTCTTTCCAAAAGAATAAAATCAAGCTATCAACACATAATATGAAGTTGATGGATTTAATAGGCGGGGTGAATAAAAATAAGCAAGTGCTTTTACTTAGTAATTGGTCAGCTTTACGTGAATCAAAGCTTAAGCAGTTTTGCCTAAGTTTGTACTCACGTAAAGCTGAACAATTACTGAGTAAATTGCTTAACTTTCCGTGAATAAAAATTTGAACAAAACTGCTAAAGCTTTTATTTACGTAAAGCTGACCAATTACTGAGTAAAAGCAATTGCTCATTTTTATTCACCCGGCCTAATGTTTTAGCATACATTAACTTTTACTAAATAGCTTTTAGATTATTGGATAACTCAAAATGTAAAGCTTGGATTTAGAAAGTTTTTCTTTTCAAAAACTTTGGTTTGAAAAGTTAATTTACTCGTGTACAATCTACCCAGCCGGCATTTGGTTCTAAAAAAACGTCTTTTGAATGTTTAAATAACGTTAAGAACGTCTTTTAAACGTTTAAAAGACGTCTTTCTAGGACCAAATGTCGGCTGGGTATGTATGCTCGTAAATAAACCTCTTTTAGTAGTAGTTAAATTATTTAAGAGTAATTAAGTCACGTCTAAAAACCAACCGAACAAAGTTTTTCTTCTTTTATATCAGTTTACATATTTTTATTTTTACGTAGCAAAAAAAAATTAATAGGCCGAGTGAATAAAAATAGCATACGGTTTTACTTAGTAATTAGTCAGCTTTACGTAAATACAAACTTTTGCAATTTTCTGGAGTTTTTATTCTCGTAAAGCTGACCAATTACTCAGCGTTTTTGAATTAAATTACTTAACTTTACGTGAATAAAAAATTTGAGCGATTTAGCTCAAGATTTTGTTCAAGTTAAGCTTAACAATTACTCTAAAAAAGCTGAGTAAAAGCAATTGCTTTTTTTATTCACACGGCTTTTTTTATTCATTTATGTGATTTAAAATAATACTTTTTATTTTTGTGTTCAACCAGCTCATAAGCGCAGCAAGAAGGTGGAGGGGAGAAAGTTGGAATCCACTTTAATGGTGGGGGCAATAGTTGTATTTGTTATATGTGGTACTTTCGGACGTTATGGTTATGCTTAAGTCAAAATATAATGTTTTGCAAAAAAATTGCGGTGATTGAAGCCCGGGATCAAAAATACCCTAAAGAGTTATTCCTCCCCCCATCCCAAAACATAGGGCAGTAAGTCCAAAAAAACTTTTTTGCTGCTACCTTTACTAAATTTAAACTCATTGACAAGTTTTAACTTTCATCAAATAATCTTTTACCCTCTGAAAGTTATGATCATGTATAGTTTACAACCCCCTCATTATGGGGAGGGTGAAATCTTTATTATAGTTACTACAGTTATATATTTCGAACTTTAACGGAATATTAAATGAGAATTAAGATTTAGTTCTCAACTTTTAATAAATAATAATAGAACTAATAATAAAAAAAAATAATAATTAAACTTTTCGGATATCCTTGTTTCCAAACTCCAATGATTTGAACTGAATCACTGCAATTTTTTAAAAATCATTTTATATATTTAATAAATTTATACAGCAGGCAAACAAATATAAAGTTATACATTATACAGATTATACAGTTTAGAATTTTATTCTACTATATCTTTATCTAATTCTAGATTTTTGTCAACGTTGTCAACATTTAAATATAATTCATCTAAGTCATTAATTACATCTGGTTCCTTATCACATGAATTTTCTCTATCATCGCTATAAACCGCTAACAAACTTTTAACTTTTTCCAGTAGGCACAATATTTTTTTACTTTTCAATATTTTAGTTAATGAGGACTAATTAGGGGATAAGAAGTATAACACTTCTTTGTTTTCCTTTATATAACACAACATAATTGGTCAACAGAATCTATAGCTAAGAGACATCATGTTATTCCATAAAATATTTTTTGAATCTGATTGTACATATAGTCGAAGAGGTGATGTTGCTGTGGATAATAGATCCGAATCGTGAAGGTTATTTTGATTGGAATTATTAAAACGTTGATGGTATTTTGAGTGACTTAATGATCCGTCCATACCCCAACTACTAGTTAGTATTAACTCATCAAAGTCTTTTTTTTATCAAACAAATGTTTTAAAATTTCTTTTTCCTGTAGTTTTACAAGCCTCTTGGATTTGTGATCCATAAGATCTTGTTGTTTAACTTTAGCCTTTGTTTGAGTAACTTCAATAGATGTTTTTAAAGGTGAGCACTCCTTTTTTTATTTCGGTAGTTATTCGATAAGAATGAAAACCAAATGGTGCTTCTTTATGAGCATTTTCATAAACACTTTTTGAAAGTTTGTTATTCAAGAAATATGCAAAAGCTTCTTCAGACGTCATTTTCTCTTGCAACGTGGTTAACTGAGTGTAAAGCAATAACAATTTGTGTCGTCTCTTTGTAACGACACTAAGTAACTTGACTAAATTAAAGTCACGTTTATAAAATGCTGTTCTTTGTGCCCTTAACAATATTTTTTTGACGGATTCCGTTTTTAAATCAAATGATATGTTTGGTATCAATCGTCATTTGGTGCGAGAACTCAATTTATCAAACTTTTTTTTTGGTCGACCTAAATCTATTTTTTAAAACTAAATCAATTGTTTTAAAAACTGAATTAAGCCAAACCTGATTTCTACTATCAAAATTTTATTTTTTCGATATGATGCATGCCATAATGCAACATATTTTGCAAGAGTTAGTTTTAATCTCTTTCTCAATAAATTTATTTTGTCTTTTCTGACATGAATCCTTGTAATGATGTATTTAAACCCACTATTTACATTATCAAAAGTATTTTTCGAAACCAAAAAACATTTCACAATTTATCTTAAACTGATTTCCTCCATTATCTTAGTTCACAACAATAAACTTACAATTTATTGTTGTGAACTAAGATAATGGAGGAAATTAGTTTAAAAGTTTTACAACTTAAGTTAAAAAGTTTCTTTTTAACTTAAGTTGTAAATTACAATTTACAACTAAAGTAAAAAGAAACTTTTTAACAGCATTTAGAAATTCATGTGGAGTTTGGTCGATTAGTAGGACATTAAAAATGCACTTAAAAATTATTTTTTCTTAAATTAATTATGTATTTTAAAACCATAAACACATAAAATTAAAACAAAAATTAACTTTTTTTCTTTCAATAACAACACGAAAACAAATTTACTTTTGTCTTTCATACCTTAAAGTAGTTTTTTTAACTTTTGGTAATAAATGAAGAAATTGTTTTCATTCGAAGAAGTTTTTTAGTTGTTTAAAAAACACATCAATTTTTGAAAATTATTTAGCACTCAAGATTGCGGATGATCGTATTCACTCTTCTGAGGGTAGTTAGCAGACACTTTAGACTAAAAATATCAAAATATTGAAAAGATACAGATTGGAACAATTTTTTAATTCTTCATCAAAGTTAAAATTTAATACTTTTGTAATAAATTTTTTACTTTCAATGCTAATAAATTTTCGTACCGACTTTTTTAAAATATTTTTTATTTTTAATTTTTAACAGTCTATATTATAACCTTTCCAATGATGCATATATTTTTAATTTTTCAATGATCTATAAATTATGATTTCAATTTTTCAATGATCTATAAATCTTAAGAATTTTTATTAAAAATTTATTAAAAACCCAACTTCAAGAAGCCACTACCATTGAGCCTATCACATTTAGAATTTCATAAATTGCAAAATTCTTAGTTAGGGTATTAGTAACAAAACCCACTATAAGACATAATGTTTGAAGTAAGTTACTTTTTTGATTTTTAGCCATGTAATTTCCCACTGTGCACTGTGTGTACATTTATTATAAAGCTCAGGAGGTTAATACTCTCAAATTTATACTTGGTAAAAGGCAAATTTTTAGGTTATATTTTTTTTCATGCTTTATTTGTTCCCAGATTTCAATCACTGAATTTTTTTTGTAAAGTTTTTTCATTTGACATAAGCATAAACATACCCAGTTTTCTTCACATCTGCAAGTTACCTATCTCAATAACTAAATAAGCTGCCCTAATTCCTGATTAAAGCTATAATAGAAAAAAAAATGTTTGCTCTTGCAGCTTATTTAAAAACAAAGTTTAATTGGACTGTAAAATCTAACAAAGGTTTAAACTATCGGTAAATGTTTGCACAAGGATTAAAACGGGAATTGTTGTTGATGCGGATTAAAACAAACATTCATATTAATTGGTCAAAATTAAGTAAGCGTGACTAATCACTTTTATTTAAAGAAAGAACGTTTTACGTTGTGGAAATGGACATTCCATGGAAAATTATTATAAATTTTTTTCTTTTTTTTATTATGTTTTTACTTTTTACATATATTTTAAACAAATCGAATAATACTTTAAATCTCAAACAACCTCCGTACTTGTCATCACGATTATCCCAATGATGATGCTTATGTTATATGAAGCTTGTAAAATAACGTACAGATGAGCTGTTGCAAATTAGGTATCATATATATATATATATATATATATATATATATATATATATATATATATATATATATACATATATATATATATATATATATATATATATATATATATATATATATGAATTTATATATATATATTAACATTTTATATTTATATATTACTTAAATTTGTTAAACTGGCTTTTAAGAATAAGTCAACTTAAAACAGTTTAGTGCGTAGATTTTCTTGCTATTTACATGTAAGGTTGAAATCATTAAAAAAAAATCTTTAAATTTGAGGCTAATTCTCAAAAGTTAATGCAGTTTAAAGTTTCATAAATTTTAATTTTAGGTTTTCAAAGTTATCCGTACCTAAAAATAACAATGTAGTTAAAAAAGTTGATTAAAATAAGAAAAAGTAGTACATTTTCAAACTAATTTTTACGAATCACTTCAAAACCTTTTAAAACTAACATATAGAAATAAAACTTTAAACAACGCGCAACACACTTCAAACAAATAAAACATCACAAAATAAACGTTATAAAACACTTGCGTGAGCTCATTGCATTTAAATAATGCAGTCAGTCTTGATCTAAAATGCTCGCCGTATGAAGCTTTATCAAAAAGACTACGTTTTGTATAATCAGCATTATTTTTTAATGTTATAAAATAATTTGTTTGTTTTGAATAGATCAAAGATAACAAAAAAATAAGAGGTTTTTTAATATATTAAAAACTTACTATATAGTCATGAAAAAAATGGACCAGGGCCATTTCATTATACAAGTATGGTATAAAAACAAAATAATATTTTGCAGACATGTTAAAAACTAAATTTTAACTACTACAGTTAGTTCCCGATAACTCAAACCTTCAATAGACCAAGGAAATTAGTTCGACTTACTAAGGTTTGACTAAAGCGAATTCTTGATAAGTCGATCTTTCTAATGAAATATTAGTTCGTCTTAAGCATGGGCAACGCCACCAATGCGGTAAGGGGGTTACGTTCCCACTATTTATCAAAAAGATTTTTTTTTAATTAAAAAGTTCAAGATGTAGAGGGCTCTTTTTGAAAAATTGACGATTATGCCCTCTCCTTCCCACTTCGAAACCCGTTTTGTTGGTCCTGTTAAGGCAATCTTTTTTTGCTTAAGTTAATGTAAAAACATAAATATTAAATATACAACATTATACTAATAAAAGTGCGAAAGATATTTTAGTGAAAAAAGTTACTTATTGTATTCATGCTGAACACTCAAAAGCATTTAAAAAAGTTTAGCAACACAGTTACTTGTTTATTTTATAATAAAAATATAATTGCTTTATATTAATTGCTTTAAATATGAAATTAAATAAAATTGAATAAAAAATAATTGCTTTAAATAATTTAAACAATATTTTATTATGATTTCTCTTTAATAGTTCTATTATAATTTTATTTTACGTCAGTTAACTGATATATCCTATTAACAGGGCCGACGACGCCGGGGGGAGGAATGAGCTCCCCCTCCTCCTTCCTCCACATTTTTTCTAAAATCCTTTCCTTTTTTTAGAGAAAAAATTCTAGATATAGAGGACTTTTTTTAGACATAGATGATTGTGCCCCTCCACTTCGCAACCTGTGTCGTTGACCATGATTAAGACCTTAATAAAACAACAATAACAAACAAAGAAAGTACTACGCTACTGTTATTTATGTTTTATATGGAATGAATTATTTAAAAAAACTTTAAGTTAAGTAAGTTGTTTTAATTTCTTTATTTCCTAAACGGTAAATTTTTAAATATACTGAATGGGTACGAAATAATAGTTAACTGTTATTATTTATCGAACCTCGGATAATTATCCGAGGTTCGAATTAATAGGAGAATTTTTATAGTAATTGATTAGAGGATCTCAAGGGACCAAATGAAACAGTTTGAGATAACAAAAGTTCAAATTAACCGGTATTCGATTTAAAGGGAATTAAGTGCATTTTAATCATACGATTAAAACAAACAAAAAATTTTGAAGTTAAGTTTTAGATAATGTCAGCTTTATTAGGTTTAGAAAAGCAAAATTTGAAGCAACGTTTGTTTTATAATTATTAATTGTCGAACTATTCAATTGAGACTAATATAAACTCAATTTTTTCAAACTATTACCAAACTTAAAAACACAAGGTTTTTTCAGTTGTTAAGGTGCCCAAAGAAGACCTGACTTTCTAATCATAGAGAACCGAGGTTAAGCATTTAAACATGAACTTTACGCCTCCCTTCTCACCAATATCGTTTATCAGGCAAGAGATCCAGAATTTAACTATACGCTAACTAAATAAACTACTTTTTTCCTATATTTAAATTGCAAGTTGATAAAATATATCAAAATATGCTCCTGCTATATAACTACAACCATTCACAAGTCTGTTAGTTAAACCAATTACAAATTACAAAGCTAGCTCCTTCTAGTTCTTAAACTCCTTCTAAACATCTTCTACTACAGCCTTTTGGCTTCACCTTTTAGTATAAATACACTACCCAGTGGGCAGAGCCGGATTCAGCTTTTTTTGGTCTTTGAGATAGCTAACTTTCAGACATGGAGCAAACGCCAAACATTTATATGTTTATACTTATGTCAAGTAAGGTTGCTTTGCAAAAAATTGCGATGATTGGAGGCTAGGAACAAAAAAGCCCCAAATTTTGTGTCCCCTCTGCACCAAACGTGAGAGCAACAAGTTGATGAAATATTTTTTGTACTGTTCTCAATTAGACTTATATTCATTTATAAATTATAAGTTTCATAGTATTATCTTTCAGCGTTCAAAAATAATGACCATATAAAATTTATCACCCCCTCAAATTGAGGGGGGTTTAAACTTTATATGGTCATAATTTTTGAAAGCTCAATTATTTTACTCTGAAATTTAAAATTTATTGATGAATATTAGTCTAGTTAAAAACAGTACAAAAAATATTTCATCAACTTGTTGCTCTCACGTTTGGTGCAGTAGGACACAAAATTTGGGGCTTTTTTGTTCCCAGCCTCCAATCATCGCAATAATTTGCAAAGCATCCTTATTTGACATAAGTATAAACATATAAATGTTTGGCGTTTGCTCCATGTCTGAAAGTTAGCTATCTCAAAGACCAAAAAAAGCTGAATCCGGCTCTGCCAGTGGGCACTGGACATAAAAAAGATGTCATTTAAACGTCTTTTGAATATTTTGAGCGAACGTTCAAAAGTCGTAATTTTTAGGTCCCGTACCCACTGGGTAATATACTTAATTAAAATTTTAACTCCACAGTGTTTTTATTCTAACTGAATTTTCAATGCTATTATGTGAACTAACGTAAAATGTGGTTGTATTGACTGCATATTCGATGCTGCTACGCATAGATGATTAGCCTAACTGCGAACAGCAAGTTACAAGATTGTATTTAATCATAAGTTTGACAATAGTGAAAAATGTTAAAAGTACTACATTTATCCGCAGTTCAATAATATTGAGTATTATGACAATAACAATAGTTTATCATTCTTTATCATTGCATTTTTTTGTACTTTATTTAACCCTAACCCAAACTTTAAAAAATAAATCTGTTAGGATTTAAAGTTTGGATTTACATTTATATATTATACAATATTATGCATATTATCAAACGCTTATTATATGTATATATAATATTTATGTGACCTATACATATATATTATCAAGCGCTTATTATATGTATATTTTATATTTATGTGACCTATACATATAATCTGTATAATATAAAGTTTACATTTGGAGAAATCTCACATTGTCATGATGTATGTGTAAATAACTTTTTTTAGGTCTTGTGATATCCGAAAGTTGCATCATCGCATAATTGTTATAATAGTTTTTTTCAAAACACATGTCACGACACGACACATTTCGCGACACGATATTGTGGTGCTTCATTAGAGTAACGTTTTATCAATGGCACAGAAGAATAGTCCTAATAACAGAAAACTAGTTGTTGAAGTTTTCTCCAAATAACTATGCAAAAAGTTAAATTAGTTTAAAGCTATTCAAAGCAAAAGCTAATCTATGTTACACCATGACAAAAGAAATAACTTTTTAAAAGATTTTACAGCAGGATTAAAATGTGTGCAATAATTAAATTTAGTTTTTTTTCGTAAATGTGTCTTGCCCGGTGAGAAAAAACACTTGTCAAATGTGGTTTCCATGCGGGTTCCCATAAGTCCTACACGGAACCCGCATGAAACCCATTTGGAACAAGCGTTTATTTTTGAACGGGAGTGCTTTCGTAGTAAACGAGCCCCTTTAAGTTGGCCCATTAAATGTGACTTTACACAGTGCCGAATTAGCATATTGTCATTATCATTATTTTTGTTGTTGTTGTTGTTACTAATAGTGATATATTCATCACTTTTACTTTAATATAGATTTCATTTATTTATTTTACAATATTTTAAAAAAAACCTTTCTTTTTTTTTAAACTATTTTTTTATTTCAATGTTGCTATATATATGTATATATATATATATATATATATATATATATATATATATATATATATATATATATATATATATATATATATATATATATATATATTTTAAATGACGACATCTTGTATGAGAATTGAATAAATTTAATATATGAACATCAATAAATACGAATTCTATTAATACTAATTTCTTTATTTTATATAAGAAATTTTCGCTAGGTTATTGATACTAGCATCTTCAGCTTTAATACAAATAATTAAATTAAATTACAAACAAACGGTAACGTCACTTTTTAATGGCTTCTTTAAATTTCGCTTTAATTGGGCTTCTTTAATATTACGTAGGTATAAAAAATACGGCGTCCAGGATTGCGTTTTTACATATCTAATGACCATCATCTAAATTCATACCTCCATTTTTAGATCCGCATTTGTTGAACTGAATTTCGATTGCCTATCGAACTTATCTTTCAAATTTTTTGGATTCTACTTTTAACGTCTTTACTTGATTCCATTTTATTTTATTTTATTTTATTATTTATTTTTTTTTAAATATTTTGCCGTTAAAAAATATTACAATAACCAATTATATTTTACAATTTTTACATTAGTAACGACAGGACTTCTAGAAGATCATGTGGATCTTGTCATGAAGCCCTTTACAATATATGGTTAATTTTTGATAAAAATACAATGTCTTAAGTGAAATAATAATAATAATACAACTTTATGCAAAAACATGTAAAAACCAAGATAAAATTTTAAAAAGTCAAGATTAAAAAATAAATAAAATATACAAAATAGAACAACAACGAATAAACAAACAAACAAAACAAAAAAACAATTAAAAGTAAATCAAAATATTTTCAATTAAAAATATAATTCTTTTAAGTTTTTGTTTGAATGAGGCAAAAGTCAGTTGGGTAGAAAAATCAAAATTTGGTAAGACTTTTTTGTTCCAGAGATAAGGACCTCGATAAGAAACAAAAAACTGGTCTTTGCTTTTATGGCAAAAAGGGGCAATAAGATTGTTATTAATTCGAAGATTATATTTGTTTTTAGGTTTCATACAATAATGATTTTGTAATAGGTTTGGCAACAAATTTTCTCTACATTTAAACATGAAACATAAAATGTTAAAGACATTTTGTTGATATACATTTAAAATATTCATTTCTTTAAAAAGTTGTTTCGTATGAAAAAACCGATTTTTAAAATTTATTGCGCGAGCTGCGTGTTTCTGATGAAGGTAAAGAGATTTTAGTTTTGTTCTATGAGTGCTTCCCCATATAATATTCGCGTAGTTTATATGACAATGTATAAATGAATAATATAATTGTGTTAACTGGTGTTTACATAATACATTTCTTGCTTTATAGAGAATTCCAATGCATTTAGCGATTTTATTGGAGGTATTATCAATATGATTTCTCCAAGATAGATTCTCATCAATATATACTCCAAGAAACTTAGTAACTTTTTCTCTTTTTATTATTATATTATCAATTAAAAGGTCTGGCATGATATGAGGCAGTTTCTGTTTTTTTGAAGGTGGATAAAAAAGTGTCCATTTAGTTTTTTCTATATTTAGAGACAATCTATTTTGTTTAAACCAAACAGATACTTTTTTTAATTCATTTGTCATATTAGTAAAAAGCATAATAATATCTTTATGAGACAAAAACAAGTTAGTGTCATCTGCAAAATTTATTGTTGTTAAGTTTGATGATTTATGAAGATCATTTATGTATATTAAAAAAATAAGTGGACCAAGTATGGATCCTTGTGGAACACCACATGTTATATTCATTAATAGATGAGATATAGAATCTTTATTGTAAACAAACTGTTTACGGTTAGTAAGATAACTTTCAAACCATAATAGGGTTTTATCTTTAATACCATATGATATTAGTTTTTTTAACAGAATTTGATGATTGACAGTATCAAATGCCTTAGACAAATCAATAAACACTCCTAGTGTAAAACAAGAGTCTTTAAAAGAGTCAGTTATATTGCGCGTTAGTTGAAGAATGGCGTGCTCGGTTGAATTATTTTTTTTGAAACCAAATTGGTTTTCGTATAGAATTTTATTTTCAACAAGATATGAGTAGATTCGGTTGTACATTATTCTTTCTAAAATTTTTGAAAAAACTGGAAGAACTGAAATAGGGCGATAATTTGTTATATTTGTACAATCCCCTGTCTTAAAGATTGGAGTTACTTTTGCTATCTTTAGTTTATCTGGAAAAGACCCTCGTGCAATGGATGCTCTGAAGATTTTATAAAGAATATCTTTTATAACATCGTAGGAATCAATCACAATATTTGTGTTAATATCATCATACCCAGTAGCTTTATTACGTTTTAATGACTTAAAAGCAACCTCAAATTCATTAAAAGTTAACTCAGTATAATTTAGATTAGAGCTTATTGATGTTTCGAACTCATCAACAGATTTATCTTTAACGAACGAAATACTATCGCTTAATTTTGTACCGATAGTGGTGAAAAGCTTATTAAATTCAAATGCAATATCATTTGAGTCATTTATTAATTTGTTATCAATTTGTATAAAATTTGGAAGTAAATTTTTATTTGGTTTAAGTTTTCCAAACACCTCCTTCATGATTTGCCAGACGCGTTTTGAGTTGTGCTTATATTTATTAAGCAAGTTTGAATAGTAGTTTTTTTTTGCACTTTTGCGAAGCTTTTTAAATGAGTTTGTATAAGTTTTATAATTTTGTTTATGTTTTTCAGATTTTGATTTTAGGTATTTTATGTAAAGCTTCTGTTTAATTTTT
>NC_088920.1:19055000-19112500 GCF_038396675.1 Hydra vulgaris | reverse complement strand
CTGTGTATTGCTTCCACTGCAAACTGTTTACCAGTAGCACAACAGCTGCGTCATCTCTTTCTTCCAATGGTTTTACATGATTGGAAAAACATTTCCGCAATTCTGTCAGGGAATGAGAAAAGCAGTGAACATCTAGCGAATTTTCAGTTATGGAAAGAGTTCGAGCTGCAACTGCGAAACAATAAAACAGTTGAAGCCGAACATTTGCGTCTTTTTTAAAAAGAAGAACAGGATTGGCAGCAAATCTTGAAGCGGCGGATAGCTTTAGTTAGAGTTCTTGGTATACAAAATCTTGCTTTTCGTGGAACACATGAGAAACTGAACACTGCTGATAACGGAAACTTTCTGAAATTTGTGGAATGTTTAGCTTTATTTGACCCACTTATGTTTTTAGCTTTATTTGACTCATTTGGACCCACGTATGACTGAAACTATCATTAAGCAGTTTATTGCAAACGCTATTTCTAGTTTTAAGTTGGTAGAAAAATTCAAAATAAACTTTTACTTTGCTATTCTTGACACAGCAATACAATTGTTTGAAGAAAGATTTACTCATAAGCAAACAATAAATTCTTTGTTTGGTTTTCTCTATGATATTCACAG
Source organism: Hydra vulgaris (assembly GCF_038396675.1). Classification (NCBI taxonomy): domain Eukaryota; kingdom Metazoa; phylum Cnidaria; class Hydrozoa; order Anthoathecata; family Hydridae; genus Hydra; species Hydra vulgaris. The sequence goes on along the minus strand of NC_088920.1, from coordinate 19,111,897 downwards.
TTTACAGAGTGTAACTAGCAAAGATGTTATAGAACATTCCTTGAATCTTGAGAAAGCTTTGCAATATAGAGACTCCAAAGATATCCATGCAATTGATCTATGTAATGAACTGAAATCAATTTCAAGACGAGTTGCAAGGTGTACATTGCCACTATCTTTACTAAATTTTATATTAAAAAATAATCTAACAGATTGTGTCCTTAACAGTTATAGCTTTATAAACCCTCTTGACACATCCAGTTTCCGTGGCTAGTGGTGAGCGAAGCTTCTCAAAACTCAAACTGATAAAAACATTTTTGAGAACCTCTATGCAGCAAAAAAGACTTGCTGGATTAGCTATTCTGTCAAGTGAACATGATATTGCGAAAAACATTGAACTGACAGAACTTGTTTCTACATTTGCAAAAACAAAAGCGCAAAAAGTGAAGTTTTGAAATTATTTATTAATATATTATAAAGTTACACGAATATACGTTTATTTATGATTATGCATATATTCATCTGAATGTAAATACAAATGTGAAAGTAAGTTGAAGGAGGGGGTGGAGGGGTGGGGGCGCAGTGTTTCAGATTCGCCTAGGGCGCCAAATACTCTGGCGCCGGCTCTGGCTTTAGCATATATATTATATATATTATTATTTTAAAATCATCAATAAATACGAGTTTTTCTTGATACTAAATTTATTTTTTTTAATAATTTTTTGCTGGATTGTTGTGACCAGCGTCTTCAGCTGAAAAGTTTTAAAACGACAGTTCTATTATATGTCAATGGGATCTTTTTCTGACGTAAATACGCCAAAAATGGTGTCCAAAATTTTGTTGCCACATATTGTCCCTCATCTAAACAATTGATACTATTTTTTCAGGGGCACATTGGTGGTATTGTATTTCAAGTGCCTCACGAACTTTCCATTCGAACTTTTTAGCATCGACTTTTAGAATTCGTTGTTTTTTGGTTGTTGGCGACGCCGCATTTGTAACCAAAATGATATAAAAGCAACGTTGGTGGTCAATGTTGGACCAACGCAACGTGCAGCATTGTTCTAAGGTTTTATCAACGTATGTGTGCTAGCTGGGTATATTAGATATCGTCGATATATTAGTTATCGTTGATAAGTTAGATATCGTCGATATATTATATATCGTCGTTATATTAAATATTGTCGATAAATTAGATAGTTTGTAATAAATAATGTAATATAAAGTTATATTTGTTAGGTATGAATAACATTTGATTAAATAAGTAAATAATTAATGTTTTATTCATGTTTTAAATGTTTTGAACAAAATTAAACTGTCCACTACATACAGAAAATAGAGAAATGGCGCTTCGAGTAAAGTTCAAAATCTTTTTTTCTTGTATTTTCTTAATGTTTTGTTTTATTATTTATCGCTCATTTACAGACAAATTTTATCAATTTTACATCGTAACACCGAGGATAGAACAACTTTTAATTGAAAACACAAATTCATTAAACGATCTAAAAGAAATAATAGTAAGCAAAATATTTCCAAGAAATTTCAGCGAATACTTTCTAACGGTATACGAGTCGCAAAGTGTGAATACACTTGCAACAAACAACTATATAGCATCTAAAGTTGAAAGTTTAGAGTCTATTGAAAAAAAAGAAAAAAATGTTTTAAGTCATATAACATTTGATGGAGTGAAAAAACAAAATGTTTCCTACACTATCTTGTTTCTTATATCTTCACACACTAGACATGCAAACCGTAGAAATATTATACGGCGTACGTGGGGGAACCCTTTATCTTGGGTAGAAACTAATTGGAAAGTAGTTTTTTTATTAGGATACGAAGAAAACATTCAGTTAATGGAAAATGCGAAACAAGAAGCAACACAAAACGAAGATATTGTTATTGAAGATATTAGAGAAAACTTTTATGATCTTGCCAAGAAAGTCATCATCGGGTTAACTTGGGCTAAAAAATATATAAAATTTAAAAACATTCTAAAAGGAGACGATGATACTTTTATGAACATTGATAACATTATAAAGTTTGTTACGAAAAATCATATTTTAGAAGGATATTTTGGACAGAAAATGGAAAAACAGCCGGTAGAAAGAAATGGTCGGTACAAAGTTACTGTAGAAGAACATAAAACAAATTATTATGATCCTTATTGCTCTGGAGGTGGATTTATTTTAACAAACTATAGCGTCTACAAAATATTAGCAAACATCGACATAACAAACACTTTACGAATAGACGATGCACATGTTGGAGAGGTTGCTTTTAAAGCAGGTTTGGAGCTTATTCAATTTTGATTATTTGCAGTAAAAGTTAGAATATTATTTTGTCAAAATGTTTTTTGTATCAAAACACAAATCTAATGTAATAGCAATCAATACTTATTTTAAAAAGAAATTTCAGGTAAAAAAATTAAAAACTGAAGCTAAAACGGCTCAGTGTGTCCCCTTCTCAACATTTATTTTAGGCTCAAATAACTACAGATTTTACAAAGTATCCTTAGCTAAAATAACCATGAACATACAAAAGTTTGTTGTATGCTCTATCACAAAGTTACTTATTTTAAACACCCAAAACTGTTTTTGGCTCTCACAAGCATACTACCTTGTAAGATTTTTAAAAAATGTATATATATATATATATTTATATATATATATATATATATATATATATATATATATATATATATATATATTTATATATATTTATATATATATATACATATATATATATATATATATATATATATATAAATATATATATATATATATATATATATATATATATACTATATATATATATATATATATATATATATATATATATATATATATATATATATATATATACATTATATACACACTATGGTATATATAATGTACCTTTTCTTTAGGCATCATTGCAAAGTCAATTGAAGGGTTTTTTATGTGGAATGATTGGTGTGAATACAAAAAAGGGATAATGGTTTCACATCCATCAAATGAAGAATGTATTAGTTTTTTATTAAAAAGATCGTTAATTGACAATGGTAAACATCAACGAAATGCAGTTTTAGAGAGTCAAAAGTTTTATAAGGCCAAAAAACTAAAATAGAAACTTCAAAAGTTTAATAAAAACTATATTAACTTTAACAAATTAATATTAAAAAAATGTAGTCATATCAATCTATATAAACAACATAAAATTTTTTTATGAAACAGTGAAATATTTTATATAAACTTATTGTTTTTTAAATCTACACTTTTTTTCAATGGACTGTTCTCTCTATTAGAAAAAAAGCGCAATTCATTTTGGTTTTTGAGCTGATAAAAATTAAATAAATGTTATGCCCACAGTGTTATAAAATGGGTTCTAACCTTGACTTTCTGACCCGAGAAAACCCTTTTTTTAGAAGCCAAATTTCAGTTTTAACCGACATAAACCATAATTTTCGAGTTTTCCGTCAAAAACCGACAGAATATAGTACAAAATATAGGTTATTCCAATAAATATGAACTAGGGAAACAAAAAGACATATTCTGAGAGTGTTTATCGTGTATCTAATATGAAAATTATGCTTTAAAATAAATATTCTAATACAAGAAAAAATCATTCTAAAATGGCTCTTTTCACAAGCAATGTTTACTATTAAAGTCCACAAGGCAGCATTGCAACTTTTTACTGTATTCAGGATGATGGTTAGGTCGTTTGTACCTTTGCCAATGCACTTGAAAGTTGTGATGCATTGCCTCTGTTGCTTGTTCTGTATAAAGTCCGAGAAGTTGGCCGTGTTTGTCAATGAAATCTTTCACATGAAAAAATACAGCATGAACCTTGGGTGTCACAGAAATATTTTGCAGTGCCACATAAACCACTCTGAAAGCTTCAATTTTTTGTACATAACTTGGATCAAGAACGCATCCAAAACAGGCAGACACTACTGCATTGAATTTTCGAAATACATCAACTAATGGTATTGCAGCATAGTATGAGTGTTTCTCGACAATAGATTGAAGAAGATCAATATTTTTTAGCAGTTTCCTGCACTCATTTCCTGCAAAATGCCCTCTATGATAAGGCTATTGTTTAATGTGCAGTGAATCAGTCCAAAGAGTTCCTTGAGGGAAAACTTTTAGTAGGGCAGCAAAGAGATGATTGAAAACACCAATAAGGAGATGCAACTCCGTTGGCGGTATGAAGTCCAAAACTAATGTGCCACCAGCAAGATCAAATACAGGAGAATGAACAACATTCATGTAATCACGAGCTCTTTTGATGTTTGATCCTGCTGCATTGAAAAGTGAGACATTCTGATCAAGAGATTGGAAAGTTCTTAATTTTCCTTAATTTAAAAGGTCCTTTGCACTTGACTCACACCAGGTGCAGGGGTGTGCACTTGAGTGTGCTTGGAGACCACAAATTATATTTGCCAGTTTTAGGTCACAGGACAAAACAAAATCTTGGTCTCTCATATTGATCAATTCGAAAATTTGAGACACATTTGAGTAGTTTTCTTGCAGGTCCTCAGAGACAGCAATAATAAGTTGCCGCTTAACTCCAGTGTCCTTGAAAAACTTGTTTGTGCAATTGAGTTTTGCTGGGGCAGTGTTAGGTTCACGATTTAATTCAATAATTCCAAGGCTTACTTTCAGGAATCCTCCCCCACCGTCAATTCCAACTTTCACAATATGATTATTTGATGTGCTACTCATAGAAATGAGTTCATTTTTCATGAAAGTTAAACTTTTACCTGGCATTATTGGAAGCATTCTTCCACCTTGTGGTTGACTCAATCGAACAGTGCCATGTGGAGAAGAATCCTTACTTGAAATAACAAGAGCAGCAACTCGTTCAGATGCAACAGGATCCTTGGTTGCAACAGCAACAAGGTTATTTCGCAAAGTGCCCTTTGTGCAATGATGAGGTAATCCTCTTCCAATAATTGAAAAACAGTCAGAGCATCGTTTTTGGACAGTTGAAGATGGAGTATTTTGTGGTGAGCTCTGCAAAAGCTGAGTTTTCTGTTGACCATTATTTCTCAGTTTTCCAACAGAACAAATCAAACAGTCACATTGTGTGTCTCTAGTTTGAGGTCGAATTTTTATAGTCTCAAAATTGTAAAGTGATGGGAGATTGATGTGTTCTCCAGAATCCTTTCTTCCTAAACAAGAACGACACTTTTCACAAATTCCAAGTGGAACTTTGTCATTACTAAAATCGATCCTCTCATTGAGTATTGTTTGGCATTTTTCTTTTAGGAAAGGTGTCAGTTCCCTCTGACATTTACTGAAGCAAAGAAAACAGACAGTTTTCCTGCAGTCTTGGTGGTTTTTTGCTGTGTTTGGCATTTTTTTGTAAAATTAGATGTGCGCAGTTTTGCTCTCGTGAATAAAGTAAATAAATCATGCCTTTTCCCGAAATTTTTATTTTCCCGAAATTTTCCCGAAATTCAAAAACTGTCTTATTTTCACAGTTAATAATAATTTTCATGAAAAGTTAAAAAGAAAAACAGACGAATAAAAAAATATTATATTTGTTTGGAAATAAAGGAAGCTTATCTTCTTGATATCTTTTAATTTTTCAACTTTTTTTTATGTTTTCATAAAACATAATGCTCTTTATGTTACAGTATGTTTGTTTACTTGAATTTAAAATTGCAAAACAAGCTGTCATTTCGAATGTGTGTTTAATCAATAAATTCAGAAAATTTAAACATCAATTACTTGCCAGGACGTTGTAATCTGATTTTAATACTTATATCCAAGTGATCCCCATAGCGTGGGCTATCATTCCACAAAAGGGTTTTCTCGGGTCAGAAAGTCAAGGTTAGAACCCATTTTATAACACTGTGTGCCAGAAATGAACACAGTTAACAACTCTAAAAGCTGTTAAGACCATGATATAAACGTTAATAATATTGAACCAAGTTTTTATCAAAAAATAATTTCCACTATTTCTTGTCCATTATTTAAGAAATAAGTAATAAGCTAAATAACATGGTAGCTAAAAGGTTGCAAACATAGCATCAAGATTTCATGCTACTTAATCCAAGAAATGCAAAAATTGCGTTTTAATTTTGTGCCTAAATTCTTTGCTACGTTTTTTGTGGTTTTCCTTTGATGAAGATACTCATTGAAGTCAATATTCCTGTTTATAGTAATTTACTTTTTGTTAGTATTTAACTATTTGATGTTGGAATTGAGTTATTTTTTGTTTATTTTTTGAAAACACCGTGCATTCTTCTCCTAATTTTGTTACTTCTATTATTAGTGTTCCAACACCTTTTGTTTTGCTTTTGGTTGCATCAGGTACTACGCGTCTGATACTTTGTGTCGCATTGTTTATTTAAGTTTTTATTCATTTTTATTTTTTGAATACTTTGTAAAAAAACAAGGAGTAAGAAAAATTACATTTTATTTATTGCAATTAATTTAATTATTATAACTGATTTACTGAACAGTAATTAATTTATAATAAATAACTACTAAACAGTTTAGTGCTATGTTGGTGCTCTTTATGATTTTTAATTAGGTGCAGCATGTAGATCAGCCTTAAGTTTAAGCATGCAATCATTAAAAATAAAAATTGGAAAAAAAAAATTTAAAAATAATAAGTATTCTCAGTTAGCCCACTATTTAGGGAGCACTGATGCAAAATGGCATTATTAAAATTATTTCATTTAAAAATAAATTAAAAGAAGTAATTAGTAGTAAATATAAATTTAAAGTTCTCGACAAAGTGTAAATAACTTAAGCTTTAAAGGTAGCTTTAAGTCGTATGCTTAATTTATACTTTTTGATTTATAATTTAAATATTGATTTATAATTTTTCATTTCTTTTAGTTTAGTAGTTCATATTTATCTTAATGTTATGATTTTTAATTAGGCATGCGTCGTGCGGGCAACGTTTGTCTGATATCTTACGAGCACCTCAACGTCTTAAGGTGGTCAGGACGTTTATCAGATGTCTAAAGAGTGTCCTCCAGATGATCCATGGCCACTAGGGTATTTTAAGATAAAATTTGTTTGATTAGTTGCTCACTTATTGTGAAGTTGCAGTTTGTATTTTTCTATTTAGATGAGAAGTTAATAATGACAATGTATGTTACAATTTAATTAAGCAATAAAATTAAAATTGTGTTTAAATAAAAACTTTAAAATTCATTTATTCATTTAGAAAAAATAAAGAGCATAGCCCACAGCAGTTGTTAATGTATTAACAAATCCATTTACGATGGACATCAAAACTTGAGGTCAATTGTATCAATAGCTATGCTCTAAACAAGCACAAAGTTCTATTTATAATTCTGTTGGGCTGATGTTTTTGTTTCTTATCTATACATTAAAGTTTGCCTTTCTGACAATCTTACCTTTAAATTGTTTCATTAGCAAATAGCGTTTTAAGGTTTAATCTCTTTATCGTTTCTTCAAATACTTGCTGCTGAACCAAGATATCGTCTATTCCTCCGTCAATCGATAACCTAATATAGTAACTCCTATTACAGCTGAGCTGCATTCCTTTTCTTTAAATAAATAATTGTATTCTTGAATAACTTTTATTACCTTAATTTCATTTTTTTTATTTTTAAACATTAATGCTTTGTGTTATCTCTTAACTTAGTGTATTCCCGTCTTAAAAAATTTACACTTTTTTAAGTCTTTCTTTTTAAATTAAGTTTTTAGTAAGATATAAATCTAAGAATTTTATTAAACATTTTTTTTATAATTTGATCTGATAAAAAGTTTTACCAGTATTAACGGTAAGGTTTATCATAAAATATATTTTTTTTGAATTTCAAATCGCAATAGAGTGGAAAAGTTGCATAATGATATTAATACATAAAATATTTGTATGTCTTCATTTGATGCCTCGGGGTTGTTTTTTTTAAAAAAAAAAAAAATACGTTTTGCCATTTTTTACAAAACAAAATAACAAATTCTATGAATATATTAGATTTGTAATGGAGTTTAAATATTACACAATGACTCAGAAATGTTTACAATTAAAAAACAAATATTTTAGTGCCTTCAGTTGCTGCTGAATGGCTTAGTTTTTACAAAAATACTGTTACGTTTTTGCCAAATAAGCTCCGTGGTCCATAATGTACAATCAAAGTTTTAATATAGAGAAAATATTTATGTTTAAACTTTAGCAATAGCAAAGATCAATTATCTGATTCATTTGTCTCTGAAAAAAAACAAAACACGTTTTCTTTTTTTTTTTTTTACAAAACAAAAACAACAAATTTTAAAAAAATTTTAAAATTTAAAATAAAAAGATTTGCAATAGTTAGTAGAGTTCAATTAGAAATATTTACAATATTTATGAAAATATTTATAATTTGTATTTACAATATTTAAGAAAATATTTTAATGTTTTCAGTTGCGAGAATAAATTTTTATTTGAAATAAATTAGATTTAATTATGTCGATGTTCTACTTGTTGTCACTTTTATAATAATGGAATAAAACTAATAAAAATGTTATATACCAAACATCTGTGAACAATGGTTATAGCAGGGATTATTAATATTACATATATTACGCATGTAAAATGGAACTATAATTGTGGCAATTGGTAAAATGCGAACTATAATTGTGGTATTCGGTAAAATACGAACTTCGAACTGGTAAAATGCGAATTTTTTTGCGAACCATAAATCCATTGATTGTTAATGATCTTAATTAGATTTAAGCAAAGCTTTTAAAACAGTTGATCATATAATTCATTTATCCAAACTCGAAATCTACGGTAAAAGAAATTCAAACTTAGCTTGGTTTAAAAGTTACTTGTTTAACAGGAAGCAATATATTTCATACGAAGGTGGAAAAACGGATAATATGACTACCACATGCGGTGTTACCCAGGGTTCAATACTAAGACCCCTCTTATTTCTAGTTTATATTAATGATTTAAATAATTTTTCTAACATCTTAAAGCTCAATTTTATTTGCCGATATTAATATCTACATGGGAGTAAAACTAACTTGTTTTACTCCCATGTAGATATTAATATTTTATTTTTAACAGTAAACAAATAACTTGATAAACTAAGCCAATGGTTTAAACCCAATAAACTATCCCTAAACATTAATAAAACTAAATACACATTATTCCAACATGATTCCATGGAAACTACCAAATCTTTTTATTGATAATAATTTAATAAAAAGGAAAATATCGTTAAAATTCTTGGGCGTAATTCTAGATAAAAATATTAATTGCAGGGAACATATAAATTTGAGAATAAAATTTCAAAAAATATTGGTATACTGTATAAAGCTAAACAGTTTTTAAACCAACCTTGTTTGAAATACATATACTTTTCATTTATACATTGTTACCTAAACTATGCAAATATTGCTTGGTGCAGCACCAACGCTACATAAATAAATAAACTTTTCTGCAAACAAAAACATACTATTCGGATTATTACGAATGAAGGTGGACTCTCCCATACAAAAATGCTTTTAAGTAAACTCCATATATTAAATGTTTTCAAAATAAATCTTTATCAAATTCTTATATTTATGTTTAAACTTGATAAATAAACGGCACCGCCTTTATTTCACTCAATATTTAAAAAAATAAATCATATATACAGCAAATCATATATACAGGTTCTCAAAAAATAACTTTAATCAATCCAAAAACTATTATTCAGCCACTAAATACTCAATTACAAATCGAGGACCTAAATTATGGAATACACTTTTAAATGATGATCTTAAAACACTCTCTTCGCTTAACCAATTTAAAACAAAACTTAGGCAAACTCTTCTACTAAATGAATAAAATTTTGACAATGAATTAAATTTCTTCTAAGGCGTTAAATAAGAGTACTCTTATGATTTGATTTATATAATTATGAATATATTTATTAATTATATATATTCACATATATAAAAAAAAAGCTCTATTTTAAAATTTTACACGATTTAATTTTATCATTTGTTTATTACCGAGGATGTAAAAAAGTTTTAACTATATATTCTTGAAATCTTATGTCAAAAGTACCCCTAATTGTTTGCCATGTATTTATATGTGAGTGTGTGCATTCACTTTTTATCTTTTTGTTTTGTAATCTATATATATATATATTTTTACGTTTTTTTTTTTAAAAAAAAATTTTTCCTTTTCTATTCTCAATCTAACAAAAGAAATTTTAAAAAAAAGAAAGAAATAAGAGGAAAAAAGAAAAGAAATATAAAAAAAAAGAAAGAAATATAAAAAAAATTTTTTTTTTTTTTTGAAATATTTTATTTATTTATTTTTTTCTTTCTTTATTTATTTATTTAAAATATAATTTAAAAAAAAATTTAAATAATATTTAAAAGATTTTGTATTATCTTACACGGTTTTTAAAAGCTATGCAATGTATTACGGGGCTTAGTGGTAAGACAACTATAGTCTTCTTTTTGCTCCCGTCATGTAAATTTTTATTTATTTACTTAGTTATTGTAATTACTGTCAAACGGCGAAATATATATATATATATATATATATATATATATATATATATATATATATATATATATATATATATATATATATATATATATATAATGATATAGTAATTTTCATTTTTAGTTTGACGTCAAATTTCTTTATTTTGCTATATATTTTATGGACTTCTAGCAGAAACAAAGATTATATTTAATTTAAAAAAAATACAATCTAAATTTAAATATAATATATCAAATTCTATTATATTTAGTTTGAACTGAAAAATTGATGAGCAAACATTTTTTTAAATAGGGGTCAATAAAATATGTCTTGGTTCGCATTTTACCGTTTCGCAGTTTGCGGTTTGCAGTTCGCATTTTACCGAATACCTATAACTGTAACTTTATTAGTTATGTTATCAATTACGTCACCATCACCATCAATATTATTTGCATTGACTATTATCACCATCAATATTATTTGCAGCGACTCCAGATCAGATCATTTATTTCTAAATATTTGGATAAATAGCAGAATTAAAAGTAAAGAATTGCAAAATTATCTTGTGCAGCAACAAGGAGTATGACGAACTGTTGTACCTTCAGTTCACCAACAGGCTAACTTCAAAATGTCTTGTAAACATGTCACGTTAAGTTATCTTTCCTCAATGCATAAAATGAGAGTGGAAAGTGGTGGAAAACAACCTTCTTTGAAAAAAATATTTTTCAATCTGGCGCACAAAACAGAAGATTTGTGAAGAAAAACATCGATACCTACTGTGTCTCATTAACACATGGTAAAAATATTTCTTGATTACAACCAAAAAGAAAACTATTATGAAGTCCGTTAACAACAAAAAAGCATGCATTCAAATAAAAGTACAAAATAGGGGAAATTTAAAATGGTAAAGGGTATTTAATAAATTTAATGGGTATTTCGGGCAAGTATTCTTTAGAATACTTGCCTCACATGCTCAGACTCAGATACTTAGACACGGCTGAAGACCGCAAACGAAAACAAAACAGATAAGGTAAAACTAAACAAATAAGAATACCATTACTATCTTTATTCCAAGCCAGCGATAAAGTAGGTTTTTTATGCAGAGGTGCTGGTTTTATAGCGTATATTTTATGTGCAGTGCGTAAAGATACAAATGCAATTTCTAAAGGAGACCTAAAGTAGTTGATTTTAATAAAATTCAAAGAGAACAAAAGAAAAACAGACTTAAAATGAAATATTTAGATCAGGAAAATAATTAAATGTTAGAAGGTTTGTATTTTGATGAAAGAAAAGAAACAACATTTTTGGATCCAACGAAGAGAAAAATTTAGAAAAAACTACCAAAGAAGAACATATAGTTTTAATACAGGAATCAGAGTCAAAGTATCTAGGACATGTAGCAACTTCATCAGAAAATGGATACAACATTAAAACAAGTATAAACACATTTTTAACTTAAAACAACACTGAGACATCTTAATTAGTTGTCATGGGGTGTGACGGAACAGTTGTCAATACCGGATTTCTATATGGTGTTATCGGTTTATTCAAATTAGAACTAAAAAGACCTGTCCACTATTTTATCTGTTAAATACATGCAAAAGAATGGTCTCAACGGTATATAACTCAAAAACTCAATGGACCTACGTCAGGATCCAACGGATGGTCCGGACCAATCGGAAAAGAAATTAAATTTTTCTGAGACCTTGCCAGAGGGCCGCCCAGAGCTTTCAAGACGCCCGGGGCATGGTAGCAATTAGGCGCCCTTAAAAGCATGCATTGTTTTAAATTTATAGCGAGTAAAATTAAACAAGTTAATGACTGTGTTTTTATTTCTAATACTGTTAATTTACATCCTTATTTTCATGAAAATTTGGATCTAATCTGGATTAAATAACACTATTGCAACACATTTACTAATAATGATTAATAAATAGATACTTTGAAATTAATATTAAAAACACTCTTTTTTTTTGCTTATTTATACAAGATAACATAATAATTATAACAAAAATTTGTTATAATTATTATGTTATCTTGCGACCGAAATGTATCCAATTCATTTTCAAAATATATATTCGATAGACGCTCTTAAATCTCTTGTTTTAAAGTGGCCCTAACAATCATTTTTTTAAATCAACTTTTATTTACTTTAAGGTCGTTCACCTTCTGCGATAAATACTGGTATAAAAAATAAAGAATACTTCAAACTAATAAAATGCAAAATATCTTCCATAAAGTTGTCTTCTATTTCAAGCTTTACATTTTACAGGTTCTTGATCTTTTAACCAGATGAATGAAAATCTTAATGAAACAGTTTTTTCAATCCCAATTTTTGATTGAACTTTTTGAATGAAATGGAAAAGCGCAACGTTAAAGGCATTTACTTCGATTTTATGTTTGGAAAACTCACGAGAAAAAATTGCATATTCAGGTTCATTGCAATTTTTCTATAATCATTCGCTTTACAAAAAATCCTATTTCATTACTGATGTTTATTGTTTATTTTTTGCCGTTTAATGATATATACAGTTTCGAAGCATAAATAAAAATAAATATTGGCGGGGCAAGAAGAAAACTTATTTAGTCTTATTACCGTGCCCCATTCTCAAGTATTTACAAAAACTTTAATATTTAAATATCGATAGTATCGATAACTTTAATATTTAGATATCGAACAAACTATTTATTAAAAAAGTATATATATAAGTAAAATAGATAACAGTTCGTTTTCATCTAAAGAAAAATTTAAAAAATCAAAATTTAAGGAAAGAGTAAGATCAAATGAATAAGAAAAAATAAATAAGATATTATCATTTGCTTAATACTTAAAAAGTTGAACAAAGATTTAAAAGAAAGAGATAAATAAATTAATATACACCATAGAAATAATATAAATAAGTTAGTATACTTCATAGAAATAACGTAAATAAATTAGCAAACGCCACGGAGGTAAGACCATAATTAAGCTAATGAAAAAAAAAAAAAAATGTTGATACACTCAATGACATAATTTTTGTATTAATTCTTTTATTGTATTTAAGTTTCAATTAAAAAATAAACATTTAAAATCGGATATATTAAAATCCATAAGTAAGAATACCTGTTTTGATTCATTTTTAAACTGTTCTATACTAGTTTTATGTGTATTTACAATCTTGGGAAACATTTTCCACTAGTAAGGTCCACGATAATGAACTGAATATGAAGTTAGTTTTGAATTATATTTTGGGACAGCAAAGTTGTTATTTGAAAATTTTGTTGGATATTTATAAACTATTTTGTCAAAATAGGATTGAAATATTTTAGGAGATAATCCCATATTTGTTTTATACATAAATTTATTAAAATGTTTTATACATAATTTATTAAAATTTATTATTTTATACATAAATATATTAAAATTTATTATTTTATACATAAATATATTAAAAATTGGTGTAAGTTGATTTTATATATATTTAATGCTCCAAGTATACGCAGAAGAGGCTCATAAGATACTGTTCTATCAGCTCCAAAAATTGTTCTGCACGCGTGTTTTTGTTTACAGTACATTTTTTTAAATTTTGTATGGTTTGTACTTGCCCATGCAATATTACAATAAATTAAATAACAATGAATAAAAGAGAAATCAAAACTTTTTAAAGAACTATTGTTTAGAAACGGTTTAGTCCTATATATCATTGCTAAATTTTTTGATATTTTATTTTCAATACTTTTTATATGTAAACTCCAACGTAAATGTTCATCTAAGATTACGCCTAGAAAGTTTACTGAATTTTCTCTTTAAATGTTAGTGTTATTGATTATTAGATTAGGCAATTTGATGGAAATAATTTTTGATTTATTCACTTTGTGGAACTAAGTAAATTTGGTTTTATCCACATTTAGAGAAAGTTTATTACTTATAAAGCACTCATTAACTTTCGATAATTGTTCGTTTGTTGTTTCAAATAGTGTACTAAAATCTCTGTGGGAATAAAAAATATTGGAGTCATCTGCAAAAAGAATACAATTTAATAAGTCTGTTGCTAAATTTAAACCATTTATGTACACTTGGAACAACAGTGGTCCGAAAATAGAGCCCTGGGGAACCTCACATGTAACGGCAGATGGGAATGTTTGTTTTTGTTCATACACTATAAATTGTTTTCTATCGATCAAATAACTTTTGAACTAAAGAAAATTGTTATTTTTTACTCCATAGTGTTCATGTTTTTTTATTAGTACATTATGATTAACGGTATCGAAAACTTTTGACAGATCAATGAAAACTCCTAAGGTAAAGTAGTTACTATGGGATGCACTTGATATTTGATTGAATAGTTCAACCACTGCATGTTCAGATATAGGCCTATAATTAGAGATATTTAAATCATCTCCGAACTTAAATATAGGCGTGGTTCGTGCAATTTTTAGCTTTTCAGGGCAATACCTGTTTTAAATAAAAGATTAAATATGTGAAATAGTGAGGGTTTTATTATATTATACACTGATTTTACTATATTAACGTTAATTTTATCAAATCCAGCACTTTTGTTAGTTTTAAGGTAAAAAAAGGCGGTTTGCAATTCAATTAGTTTTAAAATTAGATTTATCCATAGTTTTATCGTAATTTTTAAAATAAAGTTCAAATAGTGTTGAATTCATAGGAATTTTTAATGCCAAATTCGGACCAGCATTAGTAAAGAAACTGTTTAGCTTTTCAGCAATAATTGATAAATCATAAATTGTGTTTTTATCAATTGTTATTTTAGCAGAATGTTTCTTCCGTAATTATTTTTTCCGATTATTTCTTTATTTACACTCCATGTTTTTTTAGTGTTTCCAGTAGCTTTACTTAATAGTTTTGCTTAATAAAGCATTTTTGAGTTCCTTTTTGTTTTTTCAAATAATCTTTATATTTTTATATGTCGTTTCGTTTTTATAAGTATTTTTTTTCAGTAACTGAAAAAAAAAACTTATAAAAACGAAATCCAGGTATGCCATTAGTGATAAAAAAACTGTCATTAATCCAGTTTTTCTCTTTATTTATTATCAGTTTTAATCTTATAACTTTTATACTTATCATATAACTTTTGTTTTAATTTTGAAGATTTTAGTTAGACATCCATGGATTTAAAATAGTAACCCGTTAGACATCCATAGATTTAAAATAGTAACCCGTTAGACTCCATGGATTTAAAATAGTAACCCGAATGACATCCATGGATTTAAAATAGTTTTGGTTTTTATAATAATTTTTTTCAGGAAATGCTTGATTATATTGCTTGCAGAATTGATTTAAAAATAGATAATATGTCTTGTTAACGTCATGTGACTGAAATACCAGATTCCAATCAACTTTGTCTCTTAAAATATTTTGAAATTGTTTTACCGAGTTTTTATTTATCTGTCGCCTAAATATAATGGATTGAGAAGAAATACTGTTAAATAATATATTGTTAGTAACAAGGAATGTTAGGGGATGATCTGATAAGTCAGTTTTGATTACGACTGTGTACAGACGGTTATTAAGATGGTTATTAGTTATTATATTATCAGGAAGTGTAGAAGAGTTGTTAGTCACTCTCGTTGGCTTATTTATTGTTGGAATTAAATTATTTTGGAGAAGAGTGTTTATAAAATTGTTGACATTATTATTAGAAGCATTATTAGGTCAATGTTAAAATCCCCAACTAAGTAGGCATGACTTCGGGTTTTATTTATAATTGTTAAGAATGGTTTAAGATGAGTTTTAAATTTTTTTAAGCTAGTAGATGGAGGTCTATATGTGGCATTTATAATTATTTTTTTTATGGTTTGTTTTTATTAATTCAATGCATAATGGCTCACAATCGTTTTTTATTTAAGCAAGATTGTGACTTAAATTATAACTAGTTGAGTTGTGAATGAAAATACACACGCCCCCACCAATACCAAAACCACGTGGTTGGTGAACTGATGAGTAATTAATTAGTTCAAATTGGGCATTTGTTTCACCACGCTTACACCAAGTTTCCATTAAACAAATAGTTTTAAAATTGTGTTTAATTAATCCAACAAAAACTTAAGATTTTCAAAATTTTTTTTCAAATTTCGAATATTAGGGTGGAATGCAAGAAGTAAACTCGAGTCAAGTTCGACTTGAACTTTACTTTGTAACCAATAGCGACAGAGTATTTTTTGAGGGGAAAACCCATACTCTGCTGCAATTGGTTACAATGTAAAGTTCAAGTCCAACTTGACTCAAGTTTGCTTCTTGCATTCCACCTTTAATGTCTAAAATTGAAAAACTATTTTTATTTTTTTTTGAAGATATTGAGAAGATTACCAAGACCAGTCATCTGCTCATCATGGGGCGATATTTTTGTTGAAGCTAAAGCAATGGCTTTAAGATGCAGCAATTTCCTGTGGTCCTTAAACAATTAGTTTCATAGCGGCAATCTGAGCTGATTGTCTGGTGTATGTAAAGCAAGATCTTCCGTCTAGAAGAAAAATTTAAAGATCTTAGATTTTTATTTATTTATTACAATAAACAATGAAAATTATTCATAAAAAAAGTTTAATATTGATGAAAGAAAGCAACACCAGGCTTTTATATGCTGACGATTGACATTTCTGCGGCCAAAGTTGTATCATAAAAATACTTTCAAAAAAGTTTACTGTAGGAACATCAATTAAAACAGTTTGCAACACAGTTTTTTTTTAACTATATGCTACGTTTAGTGAGAAAGTGTAAACACACTTTTTTTTTAAATTGGTTTTTAACGAGCTTCTAATTTCTTCAACAGCGGTTATCTGTGACAAATTCTGATTGTTATATTATAGTTTGAAATAATTTTTTTTCTAATAAATTATTATTGTAATTAATTATTTAAAACTTCAACTCTTTGGTAATTTAAACAAATTTTTAGTTAAAAAGTTAATATGCGCATCACCAAGTAAATCTTTTTCGTCAAATTTCGTTTAAAATCTCTTTACGATTTTTTAAAGTCTTTCCTCTTCTGGCGCCCCTTATATCTTGGCGCCTGGGGCACGTATACTCCTTTGGCCCTCCCTCTCAACGACCCTGCCTTGCCAATAGTTAATTACGTTCCTGTCAGTGTCACATTATCAAAAATAGACTAAAAATCTTATAGTTCAGATCAAAAATATTTACTTGGTATATGCACGACAGTCTCTACAGGTTTAATTGGTCTTCAGGTCCATACGGTTTGGTAAACCAAAATCCTGGAAAACTTAGCCATGGCAGGTAAGTGACCACTGCAAGCAGAATATTGCGGTATTATGTTATGAATATTGCGGAATATAAAGAGTATTTCGGTATTATGAGCAGCCGTAGCGCGTGGTTAGTGCGCTTGCCTCAGAAACTAGAGATTCGTGGTTTAACCCCACCTTTGGGCAAGTTTTATAACATCGGTAAGGAAGAAGGCGTAAACTTCCTTTCAAATGCTCTTCCGCGGTGCTCTGTGATAAGATCGGTAGGACTTCTTGGGGCACCTAAAAAAAACTAAAAAAAATGTTGGACGTAGTGGACCACAATGCCTGAAAGATATTGTTGAGTCCTTTTGTAAAGTTTACTTCCAAATGTGTTTTAATATAAGATGTGATCCATCATGCACCAAATGTGCTAGACATTTATGGCTAAATATTAATTTATCCAGGTATGCCATTAGTGATATAAAAACTGTCATTAATCCAGTAAAAAATTAGGGGTCGTCCATAAACTACGTCACGCAATTTTTGATGTTTTTTGACAAAAACATTATCGGAGACCCCCTCTTTCCCCTCGTAACAAATGGTCACAAAATTGTCTATTAATCACAAAATTATTCTTAAACATATACTTAACTAGACAACATAATACAATCTATTGTGTTAAAAGGAGATAGTTCAAAGTCGTTTTCTCGGGCCATTTATGCATTATTATTGGTAAGGAAAGAGAAGTGAACTTCTTGGTTAAACGTTATACGCTAAATAAAGATTGGTTAGAGTTATTTTTATGTTTTTCAGGAAAGATCCTAATTCAAAATTCTAATTCAAAATTAAAGATATGTGCGAGAGGTTTTGTTTAACAAAGTCAACGTTAAAGTTTATTTTTGAAACTCCTAATACTTGTAACACAAAATAACATTTTTGTGTTAAATAAGTTATTTAAATGTTAAACTGTTAATAAATAATTACATTATTCAATTTATTTGAATAAAAATGTTACCGTTACCAATTTTTGATTTTCCAATTTTGTTCTAATCTTCTTCGATTTACCAAAGAGGTCTTGCTTACTTTACAGAGAGGTCTTGCTAACTTTAATTCGGTTATTGCTTTTATACCCAGCCGGCATTTGGTTCTAAAAAGACGTCCATTGGACCTTCAAACATTTTGAACGTCGTTTGAACGTTCAAAACGCAACAATACTTGACAAACTGAAAAATAAAATTGATGAAGGAGTTAAACGGTACAATTCATTAAATTGTTAGCTAAGTTGCACTTTATGTTAAGCCCAAATTGTTGAAAACTATGACACGAGGTTACTTGATATACAGAACCTTATCTCATGTGTGTAGGTTTGTCAAAAATTGTCTGTTTGTTTATCAAAATTTGTATGCCCTAGCAAGATTTTAACTAATTTAAACGAATTTAATTGTAAAAAGCAGGGATGGAAAAATTTATCAAATAAAAGAAAAATATATATATTTTTTGTTCTTATTGCAATATACTTTGGCATAATGCTGTTGTACGGCATTATACCAGTAATATAAGAACAAGTAAACTCAAATAGGGTTGTAGGATCATGCCGCCAAGAGCGATTTTACAATCCAAATATAAACAAATAATATAAATATGACACTAAGGAAGCATTTTTAAACTGTTTGGTTCCAAATAACCTCGCAATGTATTGCGGAGGATGTATTGCGCAGGCTATATTTCAGTTATATTGCGGAGGATATACTGCGCAATATATACTGCGGTTATGTAAAAAAATCTTTTATATTATAATAATTTAACATAAAAGATCTTCTAAAACTTGTATGCAAACAATGTTAATGAATAAAAATTTTTTTTCTTTGATCATACTTGATTTTGATCTTTGCTGCATACAAAGTATAAAGGTTATGTTTGTTTTACTCTTTAACATAAAGCAAAGAACATTTAAAACATTTAGTCAATTTATATTAAATACAAACATAAGAACCAAAGATAAATGTAAGAATCTCGAGAAAAAATTTTTTATCTCCTTAACTAATTTAAGTGTAAAAGGCGTAAAAAATTGGTAATAAAAAGTTGGGTGGGAATTTTGTCCGGATCTCATAAATGAGGGGTAGGACTTAATAAACACGTGGGTGGGATTTTTATTACTATTATTATCAGTAAGTTTGATTTTTTAAATTCTTACGGCCGGTTTACACTAAAAGTGTATTAGTTTAATTTTTAGTTTTGAGATTATTGACAATTTCTTTGTCAGCAACAAGTAAAAGTTAATTAACGGGGAGGAAGGGGTGGCTTTAAAACTAAAGGTAGGTGAAAACTTTTTTTTAAAAGTAATTAACGTTATCTACTGTATAATAAGTATCTGAAAATAATAAAACAACATTTCTTTAAAATTTTTACACGAGATCAAATAATATATTTTAAAAGCTCATCAAAAGAGTTAACGAAAAATAACGTCTTCTAATTGATCGATACTCAATGTTTGCAGTTTTTGTCAGTTATCACCCATAATTCTAGTGTAATGTTTTTCAAAAAAAAATTCATTATTTGGTTTAATCACTCTAGAATATTATAGGATTAAATTCCGCTCGAAAAATTGCACCCATCATCCTCAACAATCAATTTTTGATATTGGCCACCCCATAACTATTTTTAAAGGATTTAATTGTCGGAAGATTTATTTCAACTACGCTGACTTAGCATGCATATTATGCATGCGCATTTTAAAATCCACTTTGGAATTGCTAAGTTATGCGGAAATATTTTTTTCCTTTAATTATTTAAAAAAAAATTTATAATAAGACTTATATTATTCTTTTTTATACTCGTTTTATCATGGTTTTTTTGGAAAAAAATTAGATTTAAAAACAGTGACGCCGCTTTTATATCACTAATGGCATACCTGGATAATTAGTATTTAGCCATAAATGTCTAGCACATTTGGTGCATGATGAATTACATTTTATATTAAAACACATTTGGAAGTAAACTTTACAAAAGGGCTCAACTTTTAGCAAGTGACTGCACATTTACATCACGCAGTTTTGAAACTTAAACCAAATTTAATTGTTAAGCAACTTTATATAACTCAAAACTGTGACCTACACTAATATATAACTATTTATATCTATTAGATACATATAGTTAAACTACGTAAACAATCAAGTTATATTAAATAAACATTTTATTTGAAATGTTTTTATTTTTTTGATAATGTTATAGACCCGCCTGACATTTTTAAGTCTGAGCTATAAATTTTTTCTACTTCCAGTTTCATCTGATTAAGATTCATTATATTATTAATTATGAATCATATTAAATGCTACTTGATTAAATCATTGATTGTTTAGTGAACTAATTTACTACAAAATGTTTTTATTAGTTTTGTTGTTTTATTTTAATAGCATATTTAGCACATGTGGCATAATTAAAAAGTTTAATAATAATATTAATAATATGGCCACGTCCAGTGTTTGCAGTTGTTTTTGTAATGTGCGCCCACGATACAAGCGACTTGTTGATATGGTCTTTCCACCAGATTCAAGTCATGGTTTAGTGAAGTCTAATATGGAGAAATTAATATTTTATGCTTTATCTGCTCCAGAAAAACTTGACAGAATTGGTGACTATATGTTTCTTAAAATGAGTAACTTCCTTTATAGAAAAAAAATTGAGTAAGTAAAGTTAATTATAATTATTTAAAAAAATTAGTAATGAAAAAATAAATAAAAATTAAAAAAAAAAATTTTAAATTTAAATTATTTCAAATTATTTTAAAAAAGTGCTTCTATTTTAAACTGTTTTAAATTGTTTTTATTAAGTTTAATTAAAAAGGTGAATTAAAAGATTAAATAATTTGTATATTAAATAAAATCTGCCTTTAATAAAATCTTGTTTTAGTTTTGTTTACATAGCTATGGAAGCAATGGATAATTTACTTCTTGCATGTCGCTCTTCTAGTTTAAACTTGTTTGTTGAAAGTTTTCTTAAAATGGTTTCAATGCTACTGGAATCAAATATTGTTGGTCTTCAGATTTGTGCATCCAGCTCAGTAAGATCATTCGATTTTATCCCTAATGTTTTAATTTTTTATGTAATATATATATATATATATATATATATATATATATATATATATATATATATATATATATATATATATATATATAATTGTATATTTGGCATGTTTTATTTAATTATTTCAAAAAATTTGAAAATCCCTAATGTTATAATTTTTTATATAATATTTTATTTTAAATATTAAACATTTTTAATCCATAAAAAGTTGGATAAAAATTTCTTTAAATTGAAATGCGGGTTGTAAAGATCAAGTAAAACATATTTTGCAGATATGAAACCATTTCAGCGCTGAGTTTCAGAATCTATTGTTTCTCAGTAAAAACTAAATTTGCTTGAAAAGAATTTTCTTTAATTTATTTTTGTTTGTTTTTATGATGCCAAATTATATTTTGTCCAAATATCAATTCCACAAGCATTTGTGTTTCTAATAAATTCTATTGTTTCTGTGCAATATTTGTCCGAATATCTCATAATGCCTTATAAAGATTTTTTAGAACACAAACCTTTACGCTATTTGCGACAGTAATATAAAAGTATCAATTAAACAAAATAATACAAAACTAAATATGAAAATAATCACCAGTTTTTTTTTGGTTGACTCTTTGGTTCAAAAAAAAATCAAGTTAAGTGCAAAAGAAACATAAGAAATCAACATTACAACGTCAAATCAAGGTACAACGTCAGATTTACCTTCTGCAGACAATTATCCAACTGCAGCTAGCCAAATTACAGGACATTTGACCAAAAAACAGAGTATTCCTTTAAAATTAAGTGGCTCTGTTTTCGACAAAGCTTGGCTGCACAAGTGACCAAAAAGTGAAATCACTTGGCATAGAAGCTAAGATCGGTATGAAAATATCAAAAGAATGGTCCAATTATAAAGTGTTTTATTATGGCAGATAAAGAGAGTATCAGTTAAGTTCAATACGTTAGAAAATATTTTATCACAAAAAATGGGGACTTCAAGCTGCATTAATGATAAAAAAAGAAGCTAAAAAAGAAACTCTTTCAAAAAATATTTCAAAGTCTTAAACACATGAGAAAATTGTAACGCAAACAGTTTTAGAACTGCATAAAAAATTGCAAAACAATATTTACGGGTTCCTAAAACTGAAGGTCTTTTTTGAGTATTATTTTTGTCCTAATAAATATGTTTAATAAATAAAATTGCTTCAGAGTTGGTTGATTCATCTGGAACATGTAATATAACATATCTGTGGAACGTCAATATCTGTTTTAGTTTCTCGTACTAGTATAATGTCTGACTCTGTATAGTCAACTAGTTGGTATAATGATACAGCAACATGCTTACAACAGCCCCCTACATCAGCTTTACAATTGCATTTAGCATTAAGTACTTTACCAGTAGACTGCAACAAGTGCAATATTACACTTTGTATTAAACAAATTTATGGATGCTTTTACATTTTTACGAAATTTCCTTTAAATAAGCGATAGCCAAGAGTTTGATGTTTTTCAGCTTCTCTTTTACAATTATCGACAAATATAGTCCCTTTAGCAAAAAAATTCTTAATAAAATTGTGAGTTATATTTGGCTAAAATAAAAGTCTTGTGTTCAAGTTGAAATACTGTTGTTTATAGATTCCTTTTCATTGAAAGCAACAAGTTCATCATGTTTAAGTTCATGATAAACACCTTTAGGTGCCGGACAACAGCTCGAAAAGCGCTAGCATGTTTTATTTTCTAAACTAGCATTAAAAGAACTCATCACTGTAGCAACATCTACTTCAAAAAAAACTTTATTTGATTGATTATTTTATTGTATAGATTTAAATAAATACAACCACCATAATGCATTGCTCATTTGATGACTTGGGAAATGAACAATGGAAATGTCTATTGCTTTATTTTTTACATATATAAAAGGTAGAGTTCCGGCACCTTTTTTTCTAGAAGAAAAGCACTGTGTATATATTTAGCATGTTTTATTTAATTATTTTAAAAATTTGAAAAACTGCAAAAACGCACCAAAAAATATGTGTTAACAGTAATGATACATTCACAGAATGCACTTGTTGAAATTTGTTTGCAAATTTCATTCTGGAAAAGCAAATTTCATTCTGGAAAAGCTGGAAATTTTTCAGTTTAGGATGCATTGCATAGTTGTAGACCAAATGATTTCCATGAAGACAAAGTAAAAGCTTTGATTAATACTGATTGACATAAAATGGTTCATAAAGTTGTTAAAAAGCTGAATATTTGTTAATTGTTAAAGCAACTTTTGGCAATCGTTTGAGAAAGCTGTGATATGTAAAAAAGACATCAGCATATTTAGAATCTTTTAAAACCTAATCAAAATAATCCATTTTAAGAGAATGATGACTAACAATAAATAATGAATTGTGCAATCTGATATTCAAAGTAAAAGTTCATGGTCCAATTATGGTAAGCCATCTCAATTAACCTTAAAATCTAACATTCATCAAAAAAAGGTTATGTTGTCGGTATGGTCGAGTTATAAAGAAATTGTGTATTTTAATCTTCAACCTTACAAAAAAATCAACTCTTATACTGTGAACAAAATTTATCCTTCCAACAAAAACATCTAGAGTTAGTAAATCATAGGGGTATTGCGTTTCACTATAATAATGGGTAACCAAATATTTCTTTAATTTCATGCAACAAATTATTGGAAAACTTCTTGGAGGCACTTCCTCACCCAACTTAACACCCTATATATATATATATATATATATATATATATATATATATATATATATATATATATATATATATATATATATATATCAGGGATGTGGAGTGCCAAAAAGACTCCGGCTTTATATCTCTACTTTTTCCAAGTCTGTAGTGTCCAGAAGCTCTAAACATGTTTGTTGACTTATGATCTGCTATAAGAAAAAAATTCATGAGATTTAATGGCTTATAACTTATTGTTTTTAAGCCTGGAGTCCCGGAGTCCTTGCCGCCATTATATCTAAGGACTCCAGGTTCAAAAAATGATTGTTCCTCTAACCTGAAAGTCTTAATTTTTTTTTTATTAGTAGTCCATAAACTTATTTATATTTTTAGAGCTCCTGGATACCAAAAATAAAGATGAAGTAATCTTTTTGTGACTTTCAAATCTGGAGTTCTTTTTGGGACTCCACATCCCTGATATATATATATAAATATATATATATATATATATATATATATATATATATATATATATATATATGTATATATATATATATATATATATATATATGTATATATATGTATATATATATATATATATATATATATATATATATATATATATATATTATATATATATATATATATATATATATATATATATACATACAGGGACTATTCTAGGCTGTTTTCGACAGCGTCAACCGTATATGGGCGCTGCTCAAATTAAAATTTAAGAACCTTTTTTTTTAACGTTTTTTACTGCAAATATTGTTGTTTTTTTCACTTAAAAAAGCTGATTTTCCACTAAATTTCTATGGGAGGGAAGGTTACCGCTGCCCCAATTTTTTTCCTAGAATAGGCCTTGATATATATATATATATATATATATATATATATATATATATATATATATACATATACATATATATATATATATAAATTAGTAAAAATATTTATTTAATTTTTCTTCATTTTTTTCATCCATCAATTTTTAATTCATTTCTTCAATTTTGCTTCAACAACTTGTTTCACCATCAGTAGTAGGGTGTGTCAACTTCAGAAAAATGGTGTAATATTATTTGGGATATAAGTAAAAGTTGTGAAGTTTTATGGAGAATTCAAATCTGATATAGTTTTTTAATCAGAATAATATTTAGTTAGGCTATTAGCCTTTTTTTTGAAAGTATAAATGGGTTTTGTTTTCTTTTAAACGTTATTGTTACTGATGTTATTGTTCGTAAAATAAACACTTTTTTAAACAACAAAACAAAGTTACATTTAGTTTATAAAAAATTTATTTAACTCAATATGTATAAATTTTTTAAACAAATTTTGTAATAAATGCATATAATTAGGGTTTTTCGGTTCCGGGTACCGAGACTCAGACTCGGCGACTCTGTGGGTAAATACCCGGATTCGATACCCGGTTTAAGGCTCGGCAAGTTTCATGGTTCAAATGTTTTGCCTTGTTTTGTAGGCAGCAGTGCGTCGTCGCTATAGTATAATATAGTAGTAGGGTTCGTGAATCTAACTTAAAGTTGAACTTGGCCAAGGCTTTTTTGATGTTTTGAGGAGATTCAAGTTTAAGTATGTTTCCATGTATGTCTGAATACACACTAAAAGAATTAACTTCATAACTTAAATTTTTCCTAATCGAATGTTTTTATATATAAGCGAATTCTTTAAAGGATTTGCTAATATAATATGTTTCTATATTAGCAAATGTTTTAAAAGCATTCGCTAATATAAAAACTTTTGGTTAGAAAGATTGAAGTTAATAAGTTAATTCTTTTAGCGCGTATATAAAAAACCTAAAAAAAAAAACACTTTTTGTTTATTAATTACTTCTCTATTTTAGGAAAAAAGTGAAATATCATAATTTTACTAGAACATTTTTTACAACCCCATTATGCCGAAGCACTCCAAAATGTGGGAGTATTAATGATGATCAAGATGAAAATTATTATTCTGAGGAGAGTGGCGGTGACGTCAAAGAGTACGGACAAGTTGAATTAACAAATTTAGGCAATGTAGAAGAAAATATAAAAAGTATTTGTATAATTGCTAAATTTTTTAAAGGTTCTTCTGTGAGAAATAATATTTTGCAAGAAAAGATCTAAATAGTTTTAAGAAATGAACTTCAGCTAGTGTTAGACATAAGAACTTGTTGGAACTCAATGATCGAAATGATATCTAGATTTTTAAAATTATTTTATATCATTAAAGAAGCTCTGCAAGATATTGGAAGTGTACATTTAATAAAAAATATTAATATTGAATTATTAAATGAATTGGAAAACACTCTAAAGCCTATTAAATTAACTGTTGAAGCTCTTAGCAGAGATAATGCTAATCTTGCAACAGCTCGATTAGCAATTGATTTTATGTTAAGAAAATTAAAAGAATCCGATGGTAATTTAAGTAGAGAGCTATTAATGACGATGAAAACTCGAATAAATAGCCGCAAAAATCAAGAAATAGAAGAGCTTTTAGATTCTCTTGTAAATGGCACTATGCCTTCAAAGAAAATACAATTATTTACAACAGATTTACGGAAGAGATTATTTGGTGAGGATGAAGAACAGCAAAACGCACATGAACAGGGGCATTCAGCCGAAAATAACGAAAATACTACAGGAAACACACTACCATTAACACTGGAGAACTACATAAAATATTAGAAAGTGCAAAATGTCCAATTTTGCCAAGTTGCAGAGATAAATTAGCTGATATTAAAAAAGAATTTTTATTTTTTTCAAAAACAAAAAAAAAGAACTGTATATTTAGAAAAATTGTATCAATCGTTTATGACGATAAAACCAACACCAACAAATTCCGCACTAACATTTTCTGTAGCATCCAACTTCTGTATAAGAAATCATTCTAGATTATCGGACAATTGATTAAGTGCATTAGTTTTTTTAAAGTTTTATTTTTTAAGTAATTATAATTGCTCTGTTTTGTATTAAACACTTGCAAATATTTATTTAATGAGTTTGTTTTATATTTACATATTTTTATAAACTGTATTTTGTTTACTAAATTTTATAAACTGCGATATTTTTAAAAAGGTAATGTCAGGTTTATTTTGTAGTTTAAGATTATAATAAAAGTATAGAATTATATATTTACGTTAGACCTTGAATTGGCTAAAAGTTGTTTTATTTACCTTAACCTATACCAAATCCATTTTTAAAAATCCGAGTGAGAACAAAAAATCCTTTCATGCTATTTTTATATTGCAAGTTAAAAAGACATATTGGACCCAAACTTGGACCCAATAAATATTCTTAGACTCGACTTGGACTCGTCGGGTCTAAAAATCCCGGGTTTTCCCAAACCCTACATATAATAACTTTTAATTTTTCAAAAAGGCTTACTAAACATATTTTTTTATCTTAATGATGGTCAGTAAATTATTTTTTTATTGCTGCAATAAGTAAACAACTCTTAACTGAATATTGTTAAGTATAAATTTAAGGAATTTTACTTGGTTACTTTCATTCTTATAATATTAAAAAAAAAAATTTTTCATAAAATATTTTATAAATTGGAAGAATAATGGCACCCAAAACCAGAATAAGTACTAGTACAAAAATTAATGTTGCATTTGACACAGGAAAACAGTTTCTAGTTTCAAAATTACCAACCAACGAGACGTTATAAAATATAGAATTTTATAAAAAGAAGGCTGCGATGACACAAGAAAAAGAAGTTATCCTATAAAAGAGATGACCAAACGTTGTGGAACAAGTCTTCAACAATAGCTTGTCCAAGAAAAAAAGGAGCTTAACAGATAATATATTTCAAAGAATAACTTGATTAACTTTTTGATATGCAAGTATGCAAATGTCCTATTTTAAAATGTGATGATTTTATTTGTTCAAATGATTGTGACAAAGTAGTTGTTATAAATGCAAATGTATCAAAGAGTACAAAATACTATCTATTGATGTTAAGTTTATATATTCAAAGAGTTAAAACTAGAACTGTTAGTAAGCTCCAAATTGTATTACCTAATAACATTGAAACCATGGAAACAGTTAAAAAGATTACTAATTAAAGATTGAGAAAAATGTTTTAAGAATAAAAACGGCTATGTCATTGTTATTGTCAATCAGCAGTGTCATTTTAATTTTAAAAAAAAGTGCTACAGCTGCAATTGCTACAGCAACACTTGCAGGATTAATAACATCTGATGATAAAGTTTGTTATCCACCATAGTAAAGTTTGTATAGCACAAGAAAAAGTGTTTGCTATTTTGTCAAAATCCTTATTAAGATCTCTGATCTTAGTAAGGATTTTGACAAAATAGTAAAGAGTGAAGTGAAATGCATATTTTTTGATGGTAGAATTGATCAAACCAAATAAAATTAGGAAAAAAACTTGTTTGGCTTATAGCTCAACTCCATTTAACTCATCTTATTGCCACTGAAGCATCTTACCTACTTAGATGGTAAAACAAAATCTAACAATAAATGTTCTGGTGTTTTGGGTCCATGCTTGATCTGGTTACAAATCTAGATATAAATCCAGTATTTGAAACTATTAAAATTGCCAATCCACTTATTTCTCTCAATGATAAAATAATAAATGACTTGTCAATTTTATGTCAATTATCAATTTTATGGTTATAAAGTTGTTTGTGCCATTAGAAGTAGTATTTTACCGTCAAAATTTCATTTATTACGAATTAAGCCTAATTCACATTCAAGATGGTTAACTTCTTCTAACAGAATATATAGAATATATCGGTGTTTATTTTCCTTGTTGGTTTAAGATCAAAGTTGAACATTTGTGGATTAAAGGTCCTAAACATGTAATTTACCAGCTGCAGCAACTTAAATTTTAAAAAGAAGATATTAAAATAGTATCACCCTCTATTCAAAGATCAGCTTGGTTTTGTTTCAGTAAGTGTATACTACAAACATTGTTGTGTTCTAATACTAAAGAAGATAGAAGTGTAGCTATTAGTAAGATAAATGATATTAAAGGTATTGGAAATAAAGATCTACAAAAAGGTGATTCTTCTCCTGTGTTTTTATCAAATCCTATGCAGGTGCCGATGGCCATGTCATGGACAATCTGTTGAATGTTGCGTAAAACAAGTTGCAGATGCTTCAAGTAGAGTGTACACTCTTATAAAAAGGGAAGGATTTGTCCCAACTCAAGAGGCGAATGGAAAGTTAATGCCTAAAAATAATAGTAAACAAAAAAACAAAAAAGTTTAATACAAATGTTTTTGTATTAAATTTATAACATTTTTTGAAATGATTCGGTTTTTTAAAAAAATATCTTGCTGTATTTCTAACATCAATACTAATAAAATTATTATGCGATGTTAGACCAAACTGTATTTAAAATACGTTGAAAAATATTTTAATATTTATAAATTAATCTCAATCTAGTTTCAGTTTTAAATTAACATTTTTAATTAGCATATTAAAATTTAAATTCAAAGTCTACTTTTAAAATAAAAATATTTATTTTAAACTTTATACATGTTCTTAAAAAAAATATATTCATATCTAAATTAGTTTCAATCAACATTTTTATCCTAAATGATCATTATTAAAGTAAAAAAAAGCTTATTAATGTTTAAATAAAAACCAGATTTTTTTGAGAAACCAGGTCAAAATTTTTATTGAAATATAAAAAGTCAAATCATGTAAGCAAAAAATTTTCAATTCAAGTATTAAAGCCATATTTGGATTCTTCAACTAAATTAAATTCTGCAACTTTTACTAACTCCCTAATTTTTCTCTTAACAAAAAAACCAAAATCGACATATCAGTAGGTTCATCAAAAAGAATGTCTAAATTTGAGTTATTAACCAAAAGATTTCGTACAATTCCGTAAAAATAAACTTACGAAATGCGGCATAATAAATATATTTAGTTATGTTTATTGAATCAAATACGTATAATTAACTAAGTAATTAAAATACTAATTTTTTATATGATATTGATAAGTTTCAGTTTTAAACTTCTATAAAGGAATCAAGACTTTCATAAAATATACTTTTTAGAATGTCATATAATGAATAAGAATTAAATAATGAAGATAACTTGAACAACGTTAACATACGAATGCAATTGCAAAATCGGGAAACAATTCCTTTGTTGAAATCAAAAAAGACCTAATTTAAGTGATGAAAATTTAATTATATAATAAAATTCCTAAAAATAGCTCTTACTTGTTTTTAAGTAGAATAGTTTTATGATTAGTCAGTTTCAATTTTTCTATTTTTAAGGTGCTCTGTTTTATGCTCCTTTGCTTTTATTACCTCAATAACAACAAGTAAATTAAAAAAAAAATTTAATCACATCCTTTTCAATGATTTTTTCTTAAATGTTTTCCTTAATAAACAAAAAAAGTAAGGGTGGAAGGGTGGGAAGGGAATTTGTTGTCCCTTGTACAATTGGCCCTGGAAAATTCTTTGATTTTCAACATCCCAACGTTATTGGGACTATACAACTGCTGAAAGTTTTCAAGCTCTAGCTGTTTCGGAGAGAAGTAAAAAATTAATTGCGAGATTTTGTAGCAAAAAAATGGGTATGTACAATATGACTCTTCCCCGGGTCTTTGCGCCTGGAAAAATTTTTAACATAGAAGCTCAACAGGACAAAGCATACAAGCGCTGAAAGATTCAGAGTTGTAGCTAGTCTGAGAGGTAGTGATAATTTAATTGCAAGGTTCAGTAAGAACTGACAACGGTCAAACAACACTTAAAGTTCAATTAAAATTTGTAATGGAACCAAATATTTTACTAAGTTTTTATATATGAGAATATAAAAAGTAAACCTCCAATTCTGCTAAGCCAAAGGCAATAAACAAGAGTAGGAAGTTAATCAAAATCGGTACTTGATAAATATACAAAAACTGGCATAGAGACATGTTGCGGAGGGAGCATTGCCCTTTCCCTTAAAACTAACTCAAAGTTTCAGTTTTTTAAATTTTAGCTGCATTAGGCCCCCTTAATTTCTGTTTCAGCCCTCCCCCACCCCATCCCCTCCTGCATCCTAAATTTCTTAACCTTTCTAGGTCACTGTGTATATATATATATATATATATATATATATATATATATATATATATATATATATATATATATATATATATATATATATATATATATATATGTATATATATATATATATATATATTTATATATATATATATATAAATATATATATATATATATATATTTATATATATATATATATATATATATATATATATATATATATGTATATATATATATATATATATTTATATATATATATATATATATATATATATATATATATATATATATATACACATATGTATGTATATATATCAGGCCTTGTTACGAGATTTCGCTGCGTAGCGAAAACGCGTAACGCATTTTTAAGTAACTCAACTCAGCAAATATATTTTGCATCGTTAGAAGTTATATTGCGTCACTAGCGTCTTTACAAGTACCGCATTGTAATTAAAGTTATTTTATTAACGCGTTAAAAATCATACAAACAGTTTTTTTTCTCACTATAACAAAAGTTACAAATAAAATCAAAGTTCTTTTTAAAAAAATCATTTTTATTATTTTTTTCAAATATGAACTAAATTTTATTTTGAAAAAAATACTTTTTTAATGAAACGTAAAATATTTGTTTATTTTCTTATGATTTTACATTTGGTTTTTGGTTATTTTATCATATGTTAATAATTTTTTTCTTTTTTAATTTGTGAACTCTTTTTAATAATGTTTTTAAACAATAGAGTTTTTTTTTGTTGTTTATCAGTGACCGATAACATAGTCGTGATCATAATTTATTTTCATAAATTAAATGAACGTCATTAAAACTATACGTTATTGAATTAACAATAAACAAAATATGTTATTAATAAAATTTTTACATCAAAATAAATCGTGTATTTTTTAAACTATTATGACTAAAAATAATTTTTATATTTAAAAGGAATTTATATATTTAATTCCTTAAGATAAAACTTAAACACTTTATTTTTCTTAACTAATTTTTAATAAAAGAAAAAAAAAAAATGAAACAAACTGTTTCTTTAACAAAAAAATCTATTAGTTTACAATTGCGGTTAAATGCTTTTACTTACGACTTTATTTCTTCTGAATAAACGTCACGTTAACGATAATTAAAAGGTAATTTAAATATTCTAAAAGATATAAGTTTTTGCGTAGCGCAAAACTGCTGAGCGCGTAGGCAAATTGCCTTTTCGCAAGCAAAATGCGAGCTGCGTAACGCTTCTTAACAAGGCCTGATATATATATATATATACATATGTGTATATATATATACAATTGATTTTTTGACGAGATTAAATAATAATAACTACATGATTTTTACGACTAAAAGTTTCATGCGTTTAAAAACTTTGCACAATATCATACAAAGGCATGCAAAAATTATTAAATAAAAAAACAGAAATTATTTCTAAGTGCCGTCACGAAAACAAGTTCTTGCTTGACAACCACAAGCCCAAAGATTAATAAACCGCTCGCAAATAGTTATAGTTTTATAATTGTTTTTGAACGCTACGATGTTTATTGAGTATATTTTTTAACGAAAAAAACAATGTATTTTTTACCTGATGATTGCTAAATGCATGAAACTTTTAGTAGTAAAAATCATGTAGTTATTTTTATTTAATCTTGTCAAAAAATCAATTATATAGCTCTGATATCATTCATCGAGCACTCTTGCTGAATATATGCTCACAGCAAAATTAAACTTTTTTATTTATTTATATATATATATATATATATATATATATATATATATATATATATATATATATATATATATATATATATATCAGATATATATGTATAAACTATTGAAGAATCATTTAACAACATTATTTTATTTAAATAATAAGTAATAACGCTTTTTTGTATAACAGTTTAATTAATGCTTTTGAGTCTATTCCGTAAGCGCACATTCCGAAACGCTCCTTCCATAAGGAACTGTTTTGCAAGTATTCTTTCAAAATGATTTGTTTTGCAAGTTTCTTTTCGTAAACGGTTTTTACGGAATTATTATTTTTTTTTTTTGTATAATGCATTACGGAAGGTGAATTTGCGCAAGTACAACTTCCGCAATAGCAACTTGAAATACGGAAGATAAAAATGCGAAATTTTCGTAAGTTTTTGTTTAGGCGAACAACCCTAGTCTAAATATCAAAAAAAAAAAATCAAGTTATAAAAAAAATATTTCACAGGAAGTTAGGAATTGTTATAATTAATTATGTAATAATTGCAGTTATTTTGCAACCAGCAAGTTTTATCAACTACTTTAAAATTAAAATATTGATGAATAGGATTTTTTTTTAGAAATTTTAGAATTAGGATAATTTTAGTTAAATCTTTTTAACGTACTTACTTTCATGCTGCATTAATTCAGATTTCTTTCAGATTTTTTTGTTTAATAAATTTTCGATAAATTAAAACTGAGTAATTATAATATTATTGATAACTCAAATTTGTCTAATGAACACCTGGGACTACGTGGTCTCCACCTTGATACGCGACAATCTGGTAGATTAACCATGAACTTTATTGCATATCTGAAGTCATTTGATAGAAATTTTGATTTTGATTACCAAACTTACCTACCAAGTATTAATGAAGATCTCTGTCTTAATTCTGATTTGGATAAATTAAAGGCCAAATATCCAAAAAAGTCAGTCAAGCTAGTATAAATATTAATTCGATCCGTAATAAATTTTTAGATATTACTACCTAAATGAGCAATAATTTCAAATTTTTCTTGTAAATGTAGTATACATTTTTTGGAAATGTTATTATAGGCAGACACAGTTATTTAGAATAGATCAGTTTAATATAAAATTAATATTTTTTACTTTTAGTTGCTAAATATATTTTGACAGCATAGTCTCTTTGGAGAATTTATTTATGCTTTAAAGATTGTTTGTGGTTGGCATGTTTTTCTTATTTGCCCTCGGTTAAGCCATTGTATTGTTTATCAGGGTTGTTTTGTGAGGAAACAATGCATTTATAAATAATATTTTTTGATAAGCATAGGACTGGCTTGCAATTATAATTTTCAGTATTTTTTTCTTTAAGAAATTGTTGCCATTAATGATTCTTTCAATATTTTTTGTACAGCTATAGCCTACTTAAATAGTGTTTTTGTTAAAAGTTTATATATATATATATATATATATATATATATATATATATATATATATATATATATATATATATATATATATATATATATATATATATATATATATATATATATATATATTCTGTTAAAGGTTTATGTGTGTGTGTGTGTTTGGTATGAACAAGTATGCATATGAATAAATATCCTTGTTAAACAAGGTATTTTTTTATAAGGTATTAATGTTATTAAAAACAAGCTTTTAATTATATTTATACCTTGAACAAAACTTATTGGAATTAAATTTAAAAGTCATTAAATTGTTTTATCAGAGCAATCCATGAGTGAAATAAGTAACTAACATGGCCTACTAGGTTAGATCATTGTGACAAAGTAACTATTTATTTAAGAAATGGTCTTGATTCTTCTTTTTAGGATCTCAGACACCTAACAGACACGCGCACAACATACATGTGCACAAACACACACAAACATAATGATTTTATTGTAGTGTTATAGAATGTATTCTAATGTAAATAATATAATAAAAGCATATAATAATTTTATAGTACATATAATGCTTTATATGTGTGTTCTGATAATTTGCAGAATAAATAAAAACATAAAATTAATTAACAAAAGCTTTTTTTTAGTTTGTGAAGTTTGCTAATATAGAGGAAGACACACCTTCATACCACAGGCGATATGAGTTCTTTATTTCACGTTTTAGTCAACTTTGCTATGGTAGCAATGAAAATAAAACTACAGAAAGAAGGTTGATTTTTTATGTCCACTTTATAACTTTTTTTATGTCAGCTTTGTTTTTTTTAATTAATTATTTACTACATATACAATATAAAATTCAAACTAAATACAAAAATGTATCTAAAAATTAAAGGTACTTTTTGCTCTCAGTGTCATTCCATGTCAAATTAGTGGAGAAAAAAATAATGTCACATTGTTTTTGATTTTGATAGTTTTCTTATGTTAAAGTAGTAAATTTAGAAAATCTTCAAATACCAACTTGGTAATTTATTGCATAATTTTACATGTTTGATCATAAATTAAATGTCACTAGTTTCACAGAGAAACAAAACTTTATGTAAATTAAATAATAGAGGCATTTTGGCAGTATTAAAAATGCTGTAGTTGCCTCTATAATTTTTGTTTTTCAAAACTTGAATGCTGAGTCAACATAAAATGAAATACTTATGTGAAAACAAACTTAATTAAAAGCATGAAGTCACATGTGTGGTTGCTGATTTAGCATGGAATGATGCGTGGATATTTAAAATAAGTATATTAACGTTTTTTTTAATTTTTATAAATAATATTGATATTTTTAATTGTTTTCAATTATTTTTTCAAAGTGTTCGCCTGTCAGGTTTGTATGGCTTGCAGGGTGTTGTTCGGAAAACAGTCAATGATGATTTACAGGTATTGAATTTACTGTTATTTTAAAAATTTAAAAAAGCAAAATAAAATTTTTTTAAATCATTTTTTTCTTATTTCTACATTTTCGCTCATGAAAAAAAGGTCACACTTGAAAATGGGGTGTTTCTTTATAGAATTTTTTTATTAGTATGTTTCCATATCCAAATGTTTTGCTGTACTAACATACCCATCTTCATACCCAACTTCTGGTTGTGAACTATAGTTATGTTATTAACATGCATCTGAAACCTGAAAACTGAGTTGTTAAGTGGTATTTTGGAATTTCAGATTAAACAAAGTAATAAATTTCTTTTGTTAAATGAAGTTCCATAATTAAGACTTAACCTAGTATGTTGAACCTACTAAGTTTTTTTTTTACATGTGCACATCTAAAAATCATAATAAAAAACCACAAAAAAACAATTTATAATAAACTGAAACTAGAGATATAATGTATTTAAAATTTTTTTTAAATATTACATATAAAAAAATCAAAGAAAAATTAAACATTTTTAAAATCAAAATCTTATGAAAATTAAAAAAATAATAATCTTTTTTTAACAAGAAGTAGTAGTAGGAAGAAGTAGTAACAAGAAGTTGTAGTAGGAAGTAGTAACAAGAAGTTGTAGTAGGAAGTAGTAACAAGAAGTAGAAGAAGTAGTAGGAAGGAAGTAGAGAAAAAAGTAGACGACGAAGTAGACAAGAAAGAGACCACCAAGACTTAATTCTTGAGATTATAATGCATTGTTGTTTATTCATCTCTAGCAGAGTGTCCCTGATTGGCAAGAGTAACTTATTTGTGATCCCAAATTTTTTCGTGGTCAGTAAGTTCGAAATCCAAACTCTTAAATATATCCTGGCAATAGTAAAAAAAAAAGAACACAATTTTCATGATTAAACTTAAAGAAACAGGTCTGCACAACTTAACTAACAGCATTGAGCTTAACCTAAAGCTTACTCAACCTAATTCAACAACAAGTATTGCAATTGTAAGCATCACTAAGAACACTAAAATTCACCTGACATCATCAATCCTTCACTTTTTACTAAAATATTCAAATACTTCTAAATAAAGCCAACCTCACCCTCAAACAATTCCAATTTGCTCAACTTTCTTTACATACAGAAAAAGCTATTCTGAAGTACTCCAATGTATCAGAATTTTGCATTAAGTCAAAAACTTTTTTATAAAGTTCTCTGTACATTAGCATTATAACTTTTTTTTAACCACATGTTCCTGTACTGTAATTTGAAGAACTTTTACTTAAAAAGCACAAAATAAACTATTATTTGCATATCTTTTGGAAAAAGTTCACCCCGCCATTGAAAAATTGATTTTGACATAAAATTGATTTTTCAATGGCGGTGTGAACTTTTTTTAAAAGATATGTAAATAATAGTTCATTTTATGCTTTTTAGGTAAAAGTTCATCAAACTACAGTACAGGAGCATGAGGTTGAAAAAAAGTCATAACCCTACTGGATATACAAGAGTAACATCAGAAGTGTAAAGATAACCTTTAACTTCCTTATGACTTAGTTAACTAAAAAAGAGATGTAAAAAGTACGACAATAGAATGCTAACATCTCATGGAACTAAGATGTGAAGCTTGCTTAATAAGTAGGTTTCTCATTTTGGTGGGAAAAAAAAAACTTTTTTTAGATCTCACATCGTATTAACTTTTTCTATACACAATAAAACCCTGATAAAATTAAAATAGCTTTTGGTTATTGTTTGACCAATACAAAATTGTTTTAATTTGTTTCATAAAGAGATAAAGCAATAGACCCAAGTCTTTTTCATGATGTTCAATATGGCGTTGTGGGTAATTTTTATTGTTAAACTTTTAATTTATAGTTTCTACTTTGATCACGGTTGCCAGCATTTTAGCAATAACTTCTTCATTTGGCGTTGTGGGTAATTTTTATTTTTAAACTTTTAATTTATAGTTTCTGTTTTGATTAACTTTGATCATGGTTGCCACGGTTTTGATGATAACTTTTTCATTTGTATCTTTGCTTTATTATTACTGAAAAAATAATTTTAAAAGTTTCAGCAATAAGTGTACTTGCATCTCTAAATTAATTTTGACTTCATATTGACTAATAATTATGTCATATTGAATAACTATGTCGTCTTTGTATTTCTCTTCTAGTTATCTCTTTAAGTGCTTCATCAAATATATCTCTTATCTCTATCTATATCTCTCTAATATTATCTCTTATCTCTCTAGTATTGTATCTCTTAGAAATTTGCTAGCTTTGCCATTTTAATGTGTAATTCAGAATAACAGGAACCATTTTATTCCCAGACCACTTACGATTCTTTTCAAAGGTCTTTGGCACAGTTAGAAGAAAAACTAAGGAAGGTTCTTCTTTGTGACTAGGCTTTTTTGTTTTACTCAATATTGACTTGAAAATAGATTGAGAATTTTTTAACAAGCAGAGAAAACATAAAATTTCAGGAAAAGTTCAGTCATTATGGATAAATGTTTTACTTTATTACAATAAAATTTCAAATCACTTTGTTTACATTTTCTAACTTTAATAGTCTATTATCATTATTAACACCAGAAAATATTAACACATTAATTATTTTCATAATTATTAAATATGAAAATTATTAATAAATTATTCACATATTAACGCAGATAATGAACAGCTTGTGAAAGTATGAACTGAATATTGATGAGAAGAATTCAATTCAAATTGATCAAACATGATCCCTGTTGGTTGACAACACCTTGTAATATTCAAAGTGGTATATAGAATAGCTAGCAACCAGGTCAAAACAAGATTTTAACATTAACAGCTCATTTGCCTTTTCTTTCTTCAAAGACTTATTAAACCTTTGTCATAATTTGTTTAAATCTTATTGTATGTATATCACAATATTTAGGATTGGGCAAAGCTATGTTGCAACAAATAAAAAAGTGTGCTTCTTGTTGAATGATTTGGTTTAAGTTATAAATATATATAAAATATATAAATATATATAAAAGTTACAAATGCATTTTTTTTACTAAGTAAGTTTATGTTTTGCTTTACCTAAAAGAGTAAGATATCTTTAGTAGGAAACCACGTAATGAGTTAATTAAAGACAATTGAAAATACAGAATACCTGTTTTTCAGCAAAACAAAAGCTTAATAATTATAATGATTTATATGACAATTGTGGTCGCAATTGTGAAAAGATATCATTTAACAAATACTATCTAAATGAGGGACACCCTATCAAAATAAATTACTTTGCCAGAGGTACAAGTTAAACAAATTTATATGAGAAACTTGGTGCAAAACTCCCCATTTCATGCATACATAAATATGGTTAGATATAATTAAAAATTATAAATAATTATATGAAGAAGGACAAGATTAAGTAGATATAAGAAAATAACTCACAGTAGGCAAACTTTTAATTTTAGGGCTTTTTTTTAAACATTCCTTCACTTTTCTTCTCAGCTTTTAGAAATCATTCCTGCATGCCCCATGTACAGTTACTGTGTCTTTTTCCTTTAATTCTTCTTCAAGATTTTTATCATTGCACATTTTATTGAATATGTGAATAATAAATTATATTATATATACCTTCTGTTCTAACCGTAGTCACACGACCTTCAGGCTTAGAATCTTTGCAAAGTAAACAAGTTTTTATAATTGCTTTTTTATTCTTTTTTTAAACTTTATTGGTTTTTATAAACTGAAAACATTGTAGTTTGAACATAATAACTAACAATATCAAGCATGCAAAATATCATTGTAGTTTGAACATAATAACAATATCAAGGTGCAAAAAATATTGTTCAAACAAAGTTTTATTCTTTTACCCTTTTTTGTATGTGTTTTATCTTTAATACATCTATGTTTAGTTAATTTTATGTGGTTCTTATCTTTTTTATAATTGTGTTTTGGGCTCCACAAATTATTTAATTAAATTAAATAATTCCTGTTGCAATCTTTGCAGTGTTTGGTTGGTTTATGCAAAGTTCTAGAAATTAAAATTTTCTAGAAAATAATTCTAGAAAATAAAATTTTCATGGTTTTCTGAGCTAGGATCAAAATTAGCTTGGCCTGTAGATGGATATTGGTTACTAATTAAGATAAGATGAACCTAAGTTACCATAATTTAATTAATTATCATAAATTAATCAGTTACTGATAGAGTTAAAAGAGTGAAATTTTTTGTTAAATCAAAGTCATGCATAATTTTTATTTCTTCTTATATGGTTTATATGGTTTTATATTTTTGTATTATAATACATATAAAGTTATATTAAAATAATTTTGAATTTTAATTGTAAGCTTAATGGATACATACAATCATAATGTATATATTACAATCTTTATGCGTATATTACAATCATAATGCATATATTACAATCATAATGCATATATTGCAATCATAATGCATATATTACAATCATAATACATATATTACAATCATAATACATATATTACAATTAAAATGCATAATTATTTTACCATGGTATTAAAGTTCAACCTAGTCTTATACTCTTAAGGCAAATATCTGGGATGCTGCACATATGAGTAAGATTGTTCCAGCATTGCTGTATAATATTGAATCAGACACAGAAGGGTTAGTTAACTTGTGTTAATTTTTTTTACTGTTTTTTAAAATAGTTTCTATTAATTTTTAATTTTAAATGTTTATTTTTTAATTTGCATTATATATTTAAATTTTTTGTTTTGATAAAGTTAGATCTTTTAATGTTTACTTTGATATATATTATTAATTTATAGTTTGCATTTACTTTTAAAATACTTTTTTAAGCCAAAAACCCATTAGTTCATGTTTGAATATTTTCCTGCAATATTATATAATGGAAATATTTGAAAAATTTCAAAATTGTAAAAAAAATTTAAAAAAATACAATAGTTAGGTAACTTTTTTTATTTAAAATACATTAAATATTATTCTCAAAAATTGTATCTAAAAGTTTGTATTTCCTGCTATTGAGTTTGATAACATATAACATGATCCAGCATTTTTTACTGCATAGGTAAGAAGTATGTTGTGTTCTCTCAACTCAGCTCTTATAATCAAAAAGTTATTGTAGTAATAACCACATCTAAATTCGTGATTGATGGTTTTATGATGGATAGATATCAAATTCCTAAAGTCATTTAACACTCTTTACATAGTGAAAAGTCTCATTGCATTAAACACAAGTTAAGATCCCCTTGTAACTAGTGGAATTAGGCTGCAATGCAGGCTGGGATATCTAAAATAGTTGTATGAAATGATAATACTCATCTGGCTGAAACTTTTTTGCTTACTTATTCAAGTTTACTCTTGTTCAAGTTTATTTGTATAAACTATAATAGTGAGTTGTAATTATAGTTCTGATCCTTTTAATTACTTTTTAATTGCTATGACTTTGACTTGTCTTTTGTCTATTAAATATGTACAATGCTATGACTTTGACTTGTCTATTAAAAAGGTTCAACAACCCATTGTAAACATAGTTGGATCTGCTCTTGCAGCTAACCTCCAACCATTATCACATTGTCATAATGTTGCTTCTCTTTCTCTTTTCTACAAATACTATAATGGGCACTACTCTAAAGAGCTAGCGTCTCTTGTGCCATCTACTAATATTTGTTCTTGCATTACTCGTCATTCAATTAAGTCTCATCCCTTTTCTAAGTGACTGTTTCTAAGTGCTCCAAAAACTCTTATTCGTCTAGTTTTTTTCCTCGAATATCAGTTCTCTAGAATTCACTTCCTTCATCTTGCTTTCCTGATTTATACAATTTGCAATCCTTTAAGTTGTCTGTCATTCATTATCTTGCTCTACAATCTTCATCTTTTCTCTTTCAGTAACTTCCAACTTTAATTAGTGGTTGCTTGCAGCCTTGTTGGAAGCAAAGATGTTTAAAAATAAAAATGTACAATGTAGTTAAATGAATTCATATCTTTTTATGTTTTAAAATGCGTGCTTAAATGTTCTTCTAATTGCTAAACTAATATATGAAACTTGAATTAACCCTGTAATATTAAAAAATTTAAATTCATGTTAGTTAATTTAATTTAAATTTTTTTCAAATAAGACAATGTTTCTATTTAGATTTTTTTTTTTTAACTTTTTCTAAACAAGTCAAAAAAAATTCTTTGTATCAAATTTAATTTTAGTTACTCTTATTAAAATTTAGTTAATTATGTTAATTTAGTTAACTCTGTTAATTATGTTTATTTTACATTCATTTTTTTTTTAATATTTGTTTAATAATATTTATTATTTATAGTTTCAAATCTATAAGTTTTTTTCAGCTGGATAAATCATAATCAAGCCTGTAGGCAAAATTTAGAGAATTTTAGTGAAGTTTTTGTAAAAGTTTTATGAAAAGATGATTTTTACCAAAAGTTTTTTCATTATCATCATTAAGTTTTTAGATTAATTTTATTAATATATATATATATATATATATATATATATATATATATATATATATATATATATATATATATATATATATATATATATATATATATATATATATATATATATATATATATATATATATATATATATATATATAGAACTCTTATATGTTGTCAGAAAGTTTTTTCCATATTTTGTTGACAAAAAGTAAAAATTAAAACGCAAGACCGGAATTTTTTTTTATTATTAATTGATAGACTGCCTGCCCCAACCAAACCCTCAGTCGATGTAGCAGCACTCCCTTGCGAGTCAGGCTAAAAGATAGTAGATGTAGCAGCACTCCGTTGCGAGTCAGGCTATTTGTCAGTCGATATAGCAGCACTTTTGTGAGTCAGGCTATTTGTCAGTTGATGTAGCAGCACTTTGTTGCAAGTCAGACTATAAGATAGTTGATGTAGCAACACTCCGCGCATGATTTACAGTAAAAAAAAATAAAAATAAAAACATTTTATTAAAAAAATAAAAATAAAATCATTTTATTAAAAAAAATAAAAATAAAAACATTGTTATCGATTGTGTTCAATAATAAGAAAAATAATGTTATCAGCAAAATTTGAAATAAAAGTCATAAAAACTTTATTAATTGAAACAATAAAAAATAAAGGTTGATTAAGTTCACATTTTTTAACTATTGTATAAACATTGTTTTTTGTCTTGGAAAATAGTCCTTTAGCTTAATTCATGGCTTTTAACTTTCTATCAAATGAAAACTGCTCAAAGGGAGTTAAAGTTAAAGCTTTTCTACTTGCTGAGTGGGCTGCTTATTTTCATTTTATGCTTTTAACATATTTATATTATCAAGAATGATACAGTACTGCATTTTTACTTTTTCATTTAAGGTGCCTATCCATGTTTAAGTTACGTTCATTGTAATGTTATAAATAAATTATGCCTATAATAGACCCATTTCAATTATAAATAAATTATGTCTATAATAGATCTATTTCAATTATAAATAAATTATAAATAAATTGTGTATAACAGACCCATTTCAATTATAAATAAATTATTTCAATTTCAATTTTTCAAATTCATCTTTAGATCTTTGTACAAATGATTTTTATTCTTATGTTCATTCATATTTTTATAAACATTTTATATTTTCTATTTTTAAATTTTCTACATTTTATTATTTTTAGTAACATGGATTTTTATTTTTATAAACATATAAATTTTATATATATTTTTATACTTTAAAATTTAAAATATTGTAATTAAATC
Organism: Hydra vulgaris; assembly: GCF_038396675.1. Classification (NCBI taxonomy): domain Eukaryota; kingdom Metazoa; phylum Cnidaria; class Hydrozoa; order Anthoathecata; family Hydridae; genus Hydra; species Hydra vulgaris. The sequence continues at coordinate 19,068,283 of NC_088920.1, read as the reverse complement.
TGTGAACACAATCAAAATAATGATAATATTCCAGTTTGGGCATATGCAATTCAGTTTGGTCACTCCTTGCAGAAAGTGGTACGTTTAAGTAGTTGTAACCAGCTGAAAACGAATTTAACTGGGTGTACATCAGGTGTGCACCAGGTGTGCACTTGGTACAAAAAAATTATCAAACATTCCAAAAAAGTGTTTGTTAATTTGTGTTAATTTGGTTAAGTTCTTCCATTAATACTAAACTCCGAAACTTGCAGGAATAGCCTTCACACAATGTTTAAATATTTTATAAAATTGAAAAATTGCATTTGCAAGCCCCTGATAGGCCTTGAGTCTGAAATTGAGACAAATGAGTTTGACACAATTGGATCTGTTGTGGCATGTTTTGTGTCAGTGAAATTGGTTTTATTAGTATTGTGCCAAAAAAAATGATGCAATGATGTTGTTGGCTGAGTTAGGGTTAGGGTAATTGCATCAGTTTTTGCTATGTCTTATAACATCTGTCCAACAACATCTGTAAATATAATGAGGTATAACTATCAACATCTGTAAATACTCTAAAGTATAATAATATCTGTCCATCAACATTCAAAATTTCATTGATGTCTAATAACATCTGTGTAAAAAGTATTACAGACATAGTTACATCTTTTCAATTATCTAAGTGTAACAAGATCTGTGCAAATACATTTTGAAATTTTACAGATGTAGATCTATTCAATATATATGTTACAATATGTATGTTAATATTATGTTAATATTATGTAGTAATCTTTTACCAAACCATTAACAATATGAGTATCCAATCGTGTCTTTAGCAAATCCGCTATTATAAATGTCATAGTATTTAATAAGCAGCTTACTCAGCAAGTTTTAACTTTAACTCCCTTTAGGTAGTGTTTCATTTGATAAAAAGTCTATTGACAGCACTGCAAACTTTTTATTTAAATAAAAACTTGACATTCTTTTGGAATGATGAGAAATGTAAAAATAGAAGTAGATAATACTAATAAATAAATATAATCATAAAAATAAGTAGATAATATTATTAAAAAGTAGATCGTTTCAAAATTTTTATCGAAAATATAAATGAGATTGTGTTTTTTAAGAAGGAGAAACTTGTGGAAACGAATACAAAAAAACAAAATGAATACAGAAAAACTCTAAGCCCAACAATTGTCGCATTGTAGGTTTGATTTTTGGCTAATGGCAAAAGTCACACCAAATTAGGATCATCTCTAGAGGATGACACTCTTGCCCTTTGTTTCATAAATGCATATTTTACCAAAGAGGAAATACATGCAAAATCAAAAAAGTCTGTAACTCTAATATAAAATAAATATGTTTATTGAATCATTGTAATTTTTAACTATTTATTTTAGTTTTTAATATGGGTGTTATACCAGAAATTATTGGTATTGATGCTGGTAAAATTGTAGTATGCATTATTGTAAAATAGTGCATTCAATACCAAAAATTCCAAAAAAAGTTCCAAAAATTGAGTTTAGAAATACTTCAAAAAAATTTTTGTTTTTTGCACAACTTGTGCAAAACAAACATTTCTGTGATTTTTTTTTTTTTTAATTTCAGACCTTTAAGCTTTTATTAGGGAAAATTTGTTCAGGGTCTAAAATGAAAAAATAAAAAATCTCTCACAAATAATTACTTTGTTTGATTATCATACATAAATTATCATAATTAGTTTAAAATTTTAATTTATTTGATATTTAATTTAATTTATACAGACTTTTGAGAGGATCTTCAACTGATGTAGCATCTCAATCAAGTACAAATACTGGACAAAAAGAAGATCCTGCACAGTTAGCAGATTTGTGTTTGCGTGAGCTTGTGACAAGAGCTGGATTCAATAATATTGCAGCAATTTTATCTCCATTACTAACGTAAGTTAACAATAAATATTACATATATATAGCTATCAATTATATCTTATTCCCTTTATTTATAATTATATGTAATTGATGTCATTTTTTTCTTGAAATTGTTTTATTTTTGTTTCTTTTTTTTTTTGTTTATATATAATTTTTATTAGTATTTTTGCAATTTTTTTAGTTTGAAATAATTAATTCAGCTTTATTTTTTTCAGAAATTTTTTATTGTATTTACAATTAAAAAGTATTTGTAGCTTTTAATATTATATAATTTTTATTTAATCTATTAAATATTGTTACATTATAATTGTTTAGCTTCATGGATGACAGAAGTTTGTGGCTGAAGAATGAATTTCCATTGCACATATTTCGACTAGTCATGTTTTCTATTCAAGTGATTTTAATTTTTTAAGATTTTAGTTTTACATTTTTTAAAGAATTAATTTGCATTTAAAGAGAAAGTCTGCTTAGATCAGATATATAACAGTTTAAAATAATTATTTAAAATGGTTGATCAAAGTAGATTTTTGTGACTTAGGTACTTTTAGCACTAAGCTCTTCATTTAGTAAGTCAAAATTTGTAAAAATTAAGTTGTTTTTTTTTGTTTTTTTTTTAAGAAAAAAGAATCCATATTCACATTGTTTTAAATTAAATGATCTTTAGAATCAATATTCATATCGTGCAATAGAGATTCTATTGTCTCATCTTGATAAACATAAAGGAAGTCAACCAGAAATGAAAGCAAGTATTGTAAAAATGTTGTCGGCTTCTGTAAAAATTGCTACCAGTGGCTCAATTGGTAATATTCTTTTTTGCCAATCACCTATTGATCTTTCATTAGATCAATTAATGATCTTTCTATTGTAAATAAGTTTTCATTAGATAATTTGGTATATCAGTAAATCATGTTTGTAAGCAAGTGATTGCATAATATTTTATTTAGTGATTGCATAATACTTTTATTTTAAAACCTCTTTATTTTAGGACCATCCATTTTGGAAGTGTTTAATACCCTACTAAAGCATTTGAAGATATCTATAGATATTATGTCTACTTCTAAGGTGCGACTTTTAAAAGCTTAACGTTTAACTACTTTTAAAAGCTATGTTTTAAATTAAACATTTAAAAAATATGAAGGTTTTGACGATGCATCTATTTTTTTGTTTGTTGTATGATCTAAGGTTATGTTGTTACATGTCTACTATGTTTTTACATATCTACTATGTTTAAAATTACACATTTAATAAATATAAAGATTTTGATGATGCAACATTTTTTTTGTTTGATCTAAGGTTTTGTTTTTACATATCTGCCAAGTTTTTACATATCTACTATGTTTTGTTTAAAACAATTTTTCTACCATGTGTTGCATAAAAAAAAATTTAATATTGTTCTTAAGCAATATAGTTTTAATTTGATTTTTTCTAATTACATATATTATTTCTAATTATTTTTATTATTTCAATTAAGCCACCAGATAATAAAGAAAAACTCCTTCAGAAAGCTATTATTACTGCTGCAGGTAAATTATTTTCTTGTGTAGTTTTTTATTGTTTCAATAATTTGAATTTAGTAATAAGTTTGATTTTGCTTACAATTAACTTAATTTTGAATATATCTTACTGGTGTTGTAGTATTTAAATAGTATATAAGCGGTAATGGTGGTGGTTGTGGTTGGCGTGATGTTTATTTTTAGTGGCCATTTATTTCAACTTCATAATTTTTACAGTTAACAAGTTTTTGTAGGATTGTAATTTTGAATTTGATAAGTAGAAGCACATTAAAGATAATAAGTTGTTAGAGTTAGGGTGTTAAGGTGTTAGGCTGTTTGTGTAGGTACTGTTTTTTATAATTATTTAAAAATATATTTTTATAACAAGTGTAAACAAATGTAAACAACCATTAGTATGTAAGACATTGAAGAAATTGGAGCTGACAGTTGTTAAAAACCTGTTACATAATACATTTTATAATGATAATTGGTATAATAATTTGCTATGAAGTAGTATATGCTAAATATAATAAATGTTTATTTTTATGTAATTGATTATTATATAAATATTTATATGGTATTTATATTTTTTGTTTAACAAAGAATAATAGAATTGATACCTATAGTTTTATCATGTCTATAATAATATGTTAAATGCACTTTTACTGTTTTCTCTGACTAAATGTAAAAACTTATAGAAGATATTTATGACAGCTTTGAGAAAAATTGAACAAGTTTTAAAGACAATTAAAATGTAGATAAGATGCTAAAACAGAAAAACGTTAACTGATATCATAGTAATGTTTCATGTTATCTCATGTTATCTTGTGTTATCTTGTTGCATTCTTATTATTCAGGCGCATTTTCATCGATACTTGCAGACTACCAACGAGTTGATGTCATGCTGTTTATAGTTTTGAAAGTGCCATCGCTAAATAAAACAAGAAACCATAGTGAAGCTGAGCGGGATATTGGAATCACATCATCTGAGTAAGTTTTTTTTATTAATTTAAATATATTAAATATATATATTTATATTTAAATATATATTTATATTAAAGTAATTTTTTTTTTCAAAATAATTTTGCTGAGTAAATGTATGAAATTAAATAAGTTTTTATTATTAAGAAAGTTTAGTATGATCACGAAAAGCGGAGAAATTTAAATAAAAAGCTCAAAATCAAGACTCAAGTCTTAACTTCTAGCTTTTTTTTTTGTCTTGACTCAAGACTAAATCTTGATTAGATCTGCTTACAATTAAAACATTGCTTGCAGGTATGTTTTGTAGCAGCTTCACAAGGATAAATAAAAGATTAATTTCAAATTTAAATTGTTTTTTTTTTAAACACTAAAATACAGATGAAATATAGAAAGACAGAAAAAACAAGCCATGTTGTTACACTAACCCGTAGTAGTACGGGACAAGCGCTCAAATAACAACCTTCAGAACACGTAATAGAATGTGTCCTGCAATCAAAAATTTATCAAATATCATATGATATTTAATGCATTTTTTTTTATTGCATGAATTTTTCTACTATAGTATGATAATTTTCATACTCTGTTTTTGAGGTGTAAAGTTGTTAGAATAAATTGACTTTTTTTTTTCCTTTTTTGTAGAGATGGATCAGAAGAAATGCTGCAGTTAAGCTTATTAAAATGTCTACTTAAGGTAAGGTATTTTACTTTCTTTTAAAGTTTTATTGAAAAATCAAGTCTTATTTCCTTTAATTCTTCCTGATGAACCTACTGATAGAGAAACAAGTTGTTGTTTCTCCATCAGTAGCTTCATCTTCAGAGAAAGAGAGAGAGAGATTAAAAAATATATATATTAAATCAGTTTAACGTCAGAAAAAGAATTTAAATGTGCTTTTATTGTTATGTTCAATAAATTTATGTAGTGTATAATACATTGGTGTTCTTGTAATTAGGTTGCAGAAAGTCATCAAACAAAACATTTTACTTCAACATTTTCTTCCAAATTTTTGGATGCGTTGCTTTCTGGTCTACTACTTAATAATGCAGGTAAAAAACCTTTAGGTGGTTGAAGCGTTTATCACTTACATCAATGACTAAGTCTTTAATGTCATCAATGACTAAGTCTTTAATGTTATTGCATTTTAAAGTCATCAATGACTAAGTTTTTAATGTTATTCCATTACTTGTTAAGTTAAATTAATTTGACTTGATTTGCATAACTGTTTAAAGAAGTTTATTTACTAAAGAAAGACTTTTTAAGTGTTAACTTAAATGTTATGTTTATTGTAGATGGCAATATATAAATCCTGTGTTGGCATGAATGTTATGTTTATTGTAGACCAATTTGTTTAATTAAAAAAGGATTAATATAAATCAGGAAAAAAAAAAGAGAGATTACCTGATTATGTGTTTGCACCAAAATATTTTGCAAAACTTAACAAAACTTTTTCACAATAATTTTACCCCCAAATTTCATTTTATGCTTCATTATTTGACTTATTAATGATTATGGGCCACTGCGTTATTTATGGTGTATTTTTTTTGAAGCAAAAAATTTAAGAATTTAATTAGTGTCTGTTTTCAATTGATTTCTCCTTAAAGATATCTTGTGCAATAAAATTTTAAACTGCATTAATAGAATGCACAAAATGCTTTTACATTTAAAAATAAAAAATTTTATATATTTTATATATATATTATTTTATATATATTTAATATTAATAAAGGAAAAAATAATATATAAAAAAGTTTAAATTCCAGCAAATTTAAACCTCTTGTTATTGTTGAAACAATATTATTAATAATATAATTTAACAATATAATTTGTCAAGAAGTATTTTATTAATAATTAAAGCATTCTGATCTGTTAAACATTTCGCTCCCAATTTATGATCCATGGGTACATTCTTGACATAGAAAAGGAAACATTCCAGTTCCCTTGAAACCATTTTTGATTACTTCTTCTGTAAAAACATTTCCCTCAACAACTTTAAGCAATTTGGAAAATGTTGGATAATCAAGTGTTTCATTTATCAATCCCTTTCCTTCAAATTTTTGTATAAGATTTTAGTTAAAATCAAAAAAATTAAAAAGTTATAAAAATTCGCAATCATCATAAGTAATCATCGTTTTATGAATAAAATAAAAAAAAAGTATAAAATAAAAAAAAGTGCAAAGTATGTTTTATTGTTTGAAAAGAAGAAGACGTCACATAATAAAGTAATTTTTTTTTTTTTTTTTTTTGTGTGTTGCCAAAGTAAATAAGATAAAAGTTTTTCTTAAAAGTTATGTTATTTTTTTATGACTAAACATGTTTCAATAATAAAAACATATTGTTAATTTTCTTGTGGAGAAAATATGCATGTATCATATTTTTTTCCAGAAAGCAAAAAAAATATGAAACTTATCATGATTAAATTACATCGTTATCATCATGGTTTTGATGGTTGTCATTTCTGTTTTATTAATGATGAAAATATTGAAAAATTATTTATTTATTTTTTTTGTTTTATTTTAATTAGTTTAGATTGAAGGTGGAATTAGCAAGTTGTAATAACACTCTATAAAAAATGAAAGTTTAAATTTCTCTGTGAGAGGTTAGATGTGAGAATTTCTGGGAGATTGTTAATGTAAATTAAAAAAAGTATGGAGTTAAGAATAGAACCTTGAGAAACCCTGTAAAAGTTACAGGAAATGAAGAAATGTGCCGTCTATCTAGGACAACTTTTATACTACAATTGGTAAAGAGGGATTCAATAATCTTAAAGATGTTACCTGATACACTGTAAGAAGAAAACTTATGGAGAAGACTCGCACGCCAAACTTTATTAAAGGTTTTAGAAATGTCAAAAGCGGTAGCCATAAATTTTTCACATCTTACGTTAAACAAATCAGCATTAGTACAAAAAGATCAAAATATATATTGATGATCAGAAAGTCATTAGATTCAAGATGAGAGATTAAGCGTTTGTTAATTTAAGACTTAAAATTGTTGCTCATGCTAGTAAGAAGACTAATGGGATGGTAGTTAAATAAATCAGAATGCTCTTTAGAACTTTTGAAAATAGGGATAACAGATGTTGCTTTCCAGCAGGCTGGAAAACAAAACTCTGATAAGCACTTGTTAAATAGTTTTGAAAGTATGGATGACAGCTCCAGAGAACACTTCTGCAAGACTATAACAGGTATGTTTTCCGGACCACAAGCTGTAGAAGAGTCTAAGCAGGATATCACTTTAGATACAGAAGCTGGAGTCAATAAATCAACCTGTTTGTTGGCTATATCAGGTTGAACGCAACTAGTGGAATCAAGAGATCATATTGATGAAAAGTTCTTAGCAAACAATTCAGCTTTATCTTTAGGTGAGGGAAAAAAATCTGAACCGTACAAGAGAGGTGGAACAGATTTGCCCTTATTATAGATACTGTTAAAGATTCTCAGAAGTCACGAGAGCCTAATTTTTGAGATAAAACAAGAGATTTTGTTACCTGAGAATAGCGGGCTTTGGCATTAAATGAAACTTTTTTACAATGCTCTCTAGCAATAGTAAACAGACATCTGTTTTCTGGAGAATTGTTTTGCTGATAGGTATGAAAGTAGTGGTTATGATTGGAAATTGCAGCATCGCAATGTGAAAAAAATCATGGAGAAGAGTGAGGCTTAACTTGGAACTGTTAAGAGGGAATAAAAGATTTCTAAGAGTCTAAGCAGGAAATCACTTTTAATACAGAAGCTGAAGTGATACAAATGTCAAGCAATTGATCAACCTGTTTGACACCTATATCAGGTAGGATGTGATTAGTGGAATCAAGAGATGATATTGATGAAAAGTTCTTAGCAAACAATTCAGCTTTGTCTTTAGGTGAAGTGACAAAGTCTGAACCATGATTTTGGTAACAAAGTCTGAACATGGATGAGATTATCCCTTATTAAAGATACTGTTAAAGATTCTCCAGTATTCTTGGGAACTTGATTTTTGAGATAAAATTTTGTGACCTGAAAATAGCAGGCTTTGGTGTTAGACAAAATCTTTTTACCAGGAAATTGCAGCAGCGCAATGAGAGGAAAACAGGGGGATTCTGCTGATAAAGAAGAATGAGATTTTTAGAGTGATCAAGTCATGTTTAGAAGCACCTAAGGGTGAATGTTGAGAAACTGAGCATGGACTAGGATCAGAAATAAGGCGTGAGAAAGTAGAGAAGGTAAATGATTTGGTTTGTCTGGAAAGTGGATTGGAAAGTTGTCTATTTGTGTTATAGATTGAGAAAGGCAAAAGTTGTGGGCTTTAACGCCTGCAAAGTCACTGACACTGAGCCAAGTCATTCAGTTTGATAAGCATTAAAGTCACCAGCAATTATAATGGCTGAAGTATAAAGAGAAAGGATTTGGTCAATTTAATCAGAACTAACATCAAAAAGAGTGCAGTCTTGAGATTAAGGTATTTTATCTAAATAAATTTTATTTTATCATTATTAGGAGATAATAGAATGAGTTGCCTAGTCATAAAAACAGAGACAATGCAAAAGGTTAATGACATTAAAGTAGTTCTGCGTCTGCATGTGTGGTTTAAATACATCATTAATTTATGATATTGAAGGGCTGTATTCCTAAAGGTTCTGAATACACCTAATGCTCCCATTCCACATGTGAAAAAAAAGAAGAAAATGCACGAATGCAATAGGCACAAGCATACCATGGATGATCTTAGCATGGTATCTATAAGCTAAAGGTCTGAAGCTAGGAAGTTCTTAATTTATGTAGTTTGAGAAAGAAGATGTAGCTGCTTTCTCCAAAATATTGAAACAAAAATTGTAAAATAACTTTGTTTACAACTTTGTTTGCTTCTTTTGGTTCCTTAATTGATCAAAAAAGTTCATAACAACTGCAATTGACCCTTGGCCCTTGTGTTATTAATGCTGATCCCTAACAATTGTTTTTTTGAGCACTATATTTCTTATTTATTTTAAATGCTTTTAGTGTACTTTGGGTTTTGTATCACTTAACATTATAATTTCTATATCTAAATCTAATAATCCATCTAAAAATAATATAGTTATTAGAATTATAATATTTTTATAGTTATAATAATTATATATTATAATTAATAATATTATAATTGCTATATCTAAATCTGATAATTAATTAAATTATCTAAAAAATAACTGTATGTATGTATCTGAGGAAAAAATTATTTTCTTGGGTCTTAAAATGATAATTATTATTACAAAATCAAAAAAATAGTATAATTCATTTAAATATTTTTCAATTTGCATAAGAAATATTTTGTAAAATTAATTTGATTTTGTTTAGACGTTCGTGTATACTATCAAATGGTCCTTGTTAGTCTTTTGGATAGAAAGAAAAATTCTTCACATTTAGAGAAATTATGGTGTTTTTTTTTTTTGTTTTTGTTTTTTAATATATATATAGTTCACCTCCCAAGCTCCAGAGGGGACAGAGGAGGACTACTACAGTTAAGGAGGCTACTCATTATTATTACATAATAATGATATCATCATTACATATACAAAATATATCAATATTATTTTTTGTTTTTTATTTCTCAATCCTACTCTCTGAAACCTGAAAAAATAAGGAGCAGAACAAGGCTGCTGAGCAGATAAAGGCCCATAATTTTAGCCTCCTCTCCCCCCCCCCCCCCTCCCTGTCTAAAATATGAAAGCAACAAGTTGATAAAATATATTTGTACTATTCTCAACTAAACTTATATTCATTGATAAATGTTAAGTTTTATAGTATTATTTCTCAGCGTTCAAAAATTATGACCATATAAAGTTTAAACCCCTTTCAAATTGAGGGGGTTACAAATTTTATATGGTCATAATTTTTGTACGCTGAGAGATAATACTATGAAACTTGAAATTCATTGATGAATATAAGTTTAATTGAGAATAGTTCAAAATAATTTTTACCAACTTGATGCCCCTCATGGTTGGGGTGGGGTGGGGGGATGAAGTTGAAGGGATTTTCGTTCACAACCTCCAACCATTGCAATTTTTTTGACAGCCTCATTATGAAATGGCGAAATGGGCTAGCACACTTTCAACAAAGACAACGCAAAAATAAAAGTTTTATATAAGTCAATTATAGTAAGCATAGGTATGCATAAAGATGTAATACCATAATACTGCAGATTTAATGCCATAATTACCATAAACAATTTGTAATACCATAATACTGCAAAAGCAAGTCAGCACTAATTAAGTTTTCAATATAAGCACTTTAATGCAGACATTTAATTAAGCAAAATACACATACATACACACACACACACACACAAACACATATGTATAGATGCATACGCTTTTATAATATAATTGTTATTTCATCTTTAAAAATTAATTTCGTATAGTATTTTATGTAAACTAATTTAGCTGCTTTAATAATTGTATGTAATTTATTTCACTAATTAACTTTTTGTTAATTTAGAACATTGCTACTGTTACTTTTATATTATAATTGTATTATAATATTAATATTTTAATTATAATATAATATTTCAATATGTACATGTTACAAATGCCACTGTGCTATTGCTTTTTTTTTTTGATGTTGTGTTACTTACACATTAAATTAATTAAATTTTGTTTATGACTTTTTCAAAAACAAACAATAATTTTTGAGTCTACAATAAATAGAACCCTTCATAAAGAACCCTCCTTAATAAATCATCCCTAAAGAACCTGCTCTTTAGTCACTATTGTAACAAGCAATAGAACAGCAGGTATTTATTTTTAGTTCCTCAAATGAATCAGGTTTGACATGGCATATTGATAAATGTTCAAGACAAGATGCTTCTTTTATACACAAAGTGAGTTAATATTTACATCATTATTATTGAACTCTAGTAATAATTTATTAAATTAAAAAACTGCTAATATTAATTGTGATAAAATATTCTAGCAACACTATATCTAAATTTTAAAATATTCATATTATATAGGTAATCAATATAAAAAAACTGTTTCTACCTCAAGTATTGATTCTGATATCCCTGTCTTTATAGTTTTAGCTTTACTTGGTTTTATTTAGCTTTATAACAGTAACAAAAAACAGATTTAATGTTATACTTTAAATCCACATTACTAATTTATAAAAAACAATTTTTTCTTCCTTTATATTTAATTATATATATATATAAATATATATATATATATATATATATATATACATATATATATATATATATATATATATATATATATATATATATATATATATATATGTATATATATATATATATATATATATAATTTTAATTTCCTTATACTTATTATGTTTTAAAAGAATAAAATCTTATTAATGACACAACATGAATGATACTTGTATACTTCATCAGACTTAACCCTTTAACAGTCCATGCCATAATAACACGCAAACTAAAAGTGGTTCCCAAATGTCTATGTTGTATTATTACGGTTTTATACATCTCATATTTCCTTTTGTGTCAATAATTCACTTTTACACATGTTCACTTTAATTTTAAATATGATAGATACGGAAGTTCTTTCTGTGCAAAAATCGTTATCAAAAAGTGAGTATTTACTTATATTGAATGATTATTAAAAGATTAATGCTCAGAGAAAGTGTGCGGTATGTTACAAACGCAAAATTTGAAAAGGTTTAAGATATGAACATGTAGAATGTGATGTAGGAATTTGTGCAGCTCCATGCTTATCCAACTATCATACAAAAAGTGAATATTAGTGAATACATTTTTAAAATTTTGTGTTTATGTAGTATGATTTATATATATCCTAAACATGAATAATAACTTTGTAGTGTTTAATAATGTTAAAAGTAGTAAAAAACTTTTTTTGTCCCAAGTTTTTTTTAATCTTTTATTAAAAAAAAAACGGGACATTTAGAGACCATTTAGAGACCATTTAGAGACTTCAAAAAAAAGGATGACTAATAGCAACCATAGTTTAAAAAAACACAGGAGTTAAAGGGTTAAAGAAAAGCAGTTTAAGTTAGCTATGAAATTTACCTTTTATTTATAATATTACAAGGTGCAATACACAGAGTGTACATACATTGACTGAATTAAATACATAAAATATGGAGGGAGTGTACATATACACCAGCTGACTTAAACAGGTGGAACATGCAGAAAGTGTACAAGTGTTTTTAACTTTTTCTGGTCTGGTTTATTAGTGCTCAATTTAAAACAACAGTTTATGGAAAAAAAATTTCAAAGATCATGCAAGAGAATGTATATTCTTTTTCTATATTGTGTATGATTTAAGGTATCTTAACATCATTTCTAGTTTTATGTATGTATTATTTTATGTTATTGTTTTATTTATTTTCATTTTTGTTTAGAATAATCAAGACTTTTGTTTCCATATTTATGAAAGCTGTTGTTTGGCAAACAACACAAACACAAATTTTAAGCTTCTTACCTTCATTGTTTGTTTGTTAACTCTGGAGTTTGGAGAAGAAGAAATTGTTGAATTTGTGAGTTTTGTACTGGGGTTGCAGGTATCCAACTTTCAAATTCTTAATTTATCAGACACCTGTGTCCCAAAACAGTACAATACTAAAAAGGAAATTATAAAAAAAGTATTGTTTCAACAAAATGATAGTTATCATTACCATGTCAAAGAAGATTTTCTTAGAATTTATGAAGCAACAGCTTGATAATGTTACCATAGCAACGTGATAACTTAGCATATACTTCATGTTTGATGAATATATATATATATATATATATATATATATATATATATATATGTATATATATATATATATATATATATATATTCATCAAACATGAAGTATATGCTAATGTCATCACGTTGCTATGGTAACATTATCAAGCTGTTGCTTCATAAATTCTAAGAAAATCTTCTTTGACATGGTAATGATAACTATCATTATATATATATATATATATATATATACA